>NC_080832.1:151865764-152238556 GCF_030435755.1 Ochotona princeps | reverse complement strand
ACCGCTCAGGGCTTCTGGTTGTCTTTCCGATGATGTTGGTTTCTGCACGGTAGTGTTTGGAGTTCTTCCATCCCCTGTGGAAGCTCCGGTTGGGGGTGGGTGACCTCAGAGTACTCGGCCTCCAAGGGCATCCAATTCCCTGTGGCCTCCTTGGCAGTTGGGATATAGTCCTTGTTGCTTGTATTAATAGTTTATGGTGAAGGTCTGGGAGTCTTCATGGTTGGGATTCAAGCTTCCTCATCACCTGCTCCACTCTGGAGTGCCCCCTGCTCCACGCACATGACCTCCTGTTAAGAGGTTGTCAGGATCACACCCGATTCGCCCCTCATGCATTGGTATAGTAGTTTTATTGTTGTTTAGTGTCGCTTTGAGTCTGTTGTCTATGAATTACCAGATTTGATCTTGATAGGCTATATTGTACTTTTTTCTCACTCTTTTTATGGTCCTGAAAGATTTCCCTGCACTCCCTCCCCATTACAGGTTAACATAGTGTATTGAGGGTATAGTAGGTTTTACAGTTTTTTGATGTAGATCTTAAGTATTCTGACAGTAATTGTTGGTTTTAACATTATATCACGTTATTGCATTAGATACAGGTTATTAGAGATTGCACTACTATTACAATATACAGGTACTATCTTCCAAGTTGTCATCTTTTCATCTCAGATTAAGGCAAACATGTGGTATTTAACCTTTTGGGATTGGTTCATTTCTCTTAGCATGATGGATTCCAGTCGGGCCCATTTGACCACAAAACTGCCTTTCATTTTGTTTAATAGCCAACTAGCATTCCATTTGACCACAACGAACTGCATTTCATTTTGTTTAATAGCTGAGTAGTATTCCATGGAGTAGATGAACCATAGCTTTCTTATCCTGTCTTCCGCTGATGGGCATTTTGGCTGCTTCCAGGTTATTGCGATAGTAGATTGTGCTGCTATGAACATAGGCGTGCATGTTGGTTTCTTGTGTAGGAGATGTTTTGGATATATCCCTAGGAGTGCTATTGCTGGGTCATATGGTATGTTGATTTTGAGTTGTTTGAGTATTTGCCAAACTGGTTCCCATAGAGGCTGTACAAGTCTGCAGTCCCACCAGCAGTGGAGAAGGGTTCCCTTTTCCCCACATCCTCGCCAGCAAGTGTTGGTGGTATTATGTATGTGAGCCATCCTCACTGGAGTTAGGTGGTACCTCATTGTTGTCTTCATTTGGATTTCCCTTTTTGCCAGGGTACTTGAGCATTTTTTCGAAACCAACTGATTTCTAAGTGGATAGATTACTTATTAATAACAGCTACTTACTGTTACTACTTATTAGTTACAGCTTTGAAAGTCAATGGACCACACTCCCAGTTAAGATATAGTTTGGCTAAATGGATTAAAAAATAACCAAGGATATGTACCTTAAGAAACTCATTAGTAAAGACACACAGTGGTGCAAAGATGGAAAAAAATGTTCTACCTAAGTGGAAACCTAAAGCAAGCAGGAGTAGTGCATTAGACAAAATACACTTCAGCCAAAAGCTGTAAAAAGATATAAAGATCATCTGATAGTGATCAAGGAATTAATTCAACAATAAGATAGGACAGATTGGGTACTATATATATCCAATGCCATAGCATGTCATTTTCTTAAAAAGTCTTATTATATCTAAAGGGAGGGCCTGGCAGTGTGGCCTAGTGGCTAAAGTCCTCGCCTTGAATGCCCCGGGATCCCATATAGATGCCAGCTTTAATCCCAACAGCTCCACTTTCCATCCAGCTCCCTGCTTACAGACTGGAAAAGCAGTGGAGGATGGCACACTTCCTTGGGACCCTGCACCTGCATGGGGGACCTGGAGGAGCTTCCTGGTTGGATCGGCGCAGCACCAGCCGTTGTGCTCACTTGGGGAGTAAACATCAGATGGAAGATCTTCCTCCATCTCTCCTCCTCTCTGTATATATGATTTTGTAACAAAATAAATCTTTAAAAAATATACATATATATCTAAAGGGAGAGTCAAGCTCCAGATCAAGAAAAGTGGAGTTAAGGAATCAACTAACATGTCAGTCAAGCAAAAAAAAAAAAAACAAAAAACCAAAAAAAAAACAAAAAAAGAAATCACAGTTCTAGAGTATACAGACACTGACACAGCATTCATTGCAATAGCTTTAGAATATGTACTTGAATACACTAAACTTCCTCTAAGACCACATATTAAACCACAACAAAAAGTACATCATATCTTTTCTAATCACAAAAATATAAATCCAGACAAATCTCAAGAGGCTAATCTTCCACCTTGCACACCGGCATCCATGTGGGCACTGGTTCATGTTCCGGGGGCCTCACTTCCCATCTAGCCCTCGGCTTATGGCCTGCAAAAGCAGTGGAGGATAGTTCTCGTGCTTGGACCCTGCACCTGTGTGGAAGACCTCAAAGAAGCTCCTGGCTCTTGGCTTGGGATTGGTTCAGCTCCGGCTATTGCAGCCATTTGGAGAGTGAACCAGTGGACAGAAATCTTCTCTTTGTAACATCTGCCTTTCAAATAAATCTTGAAAACAAAACCATCTGCAGATTAAATATTATGATCCTGAAATCCAAAGAAGAAATGTGGAAGAAATCCAAAAGAAAACTTAAAAATTGAATGAAATGAAAATACAGCATTTCGAAACTTACATAAGACATCTAAAGAAATACTAAGTAAAGGTTGAAACATTAAATGCCTACATAAAAAAATGGAAAGGTTTCAAACAGGTTAGGTGCAATTTGGTATCTAGAGAAGGCAGAATAAACTAAATACCAAAGTTAGTAAAGAAATAAAGATCAAACCAGTAAATGAAGAGAAAAACATGAAAAATCAGTGAAAAAAAGGTTATTTCAAAAAGAAATTAAACCAGCAAACTTATAGACTAACCTAGAAACAAAACATTGAAATGAAATTAGAGAGCTGGGCCCGGCGGCGTGGCCTAGCAGCTAAGGTCTTTGCCTTGAACGCTCCAGGATCCTATATGGGTGCTGGTTCTAATCCCAGCAGCTCCACTTTCCATCTAGCGCCCCGCTTGTGGCTTGGGAAAGCAGTCAAAGACAGCCCAAAGCCTTGGGACCCTGCGCCCGCATGGGACACCTGGAAGCAGCTCCAGGCTCCTGGCAGCCCGGGCCATTGCACTCACTTGGGGAATGAATCATCGGAGGGGACATCTTCCTCTGTCTCTCCTCCTCTCTGTATATCTGACTTTGTAATGAAAATAAAATAAATGTTAAAAACAGCGAAAAGAAATTAGAGGAGAGCTGAGAAAGGAAATCTAACCAACACTAGAGAAAGGTGAAAGGTCACTAGGGACTATTGTGAAGAACTGTATATGCATTCATGGTGTTCATTTTACTAAAAATGCAAATTTTAAGACCTTTTTCATCAAGATAAACAGATCTTTAATTCTGTCTTCTACAAACTTTTTGAAACATTGTTTGGAATTTAAAGTTGATCTCATGTGAATTTAGAATAATATCACAGATTGGGGGGAAGAAGGGAGAGGGATAGAAAAATTGGAGAAGTCTGACGGACAAGTTGAAAGTAATGGCTGAATAGAAGAACTAAGTTCTGGTGTTCTATAGTATGACAAGGTGATGACAATTACCAATACATGCTGTGTGTACATACATATGTGGATGCGTCTACACATTATATATAACATACAGTTAATACATATAAGGCTAGATGGAAGGAATTTGAGTGTTTCACCACATAGAAATTATCCAAGGAACTACATAACTAGATCTATTCACCCCCATTTCATCAGTACCCAATGTTTGCTTTACATGCAGCAAAACCTTACAGAGTCCCTGTGGATGCATATTTGTGTCAATTGATCTTAAAAATGTAAAAAGTTGCACTTAAAATTATGACCACCTTATATATTCAAGTAACCAGAAACTTAAAACATGAGGATTTTAATTGTTGTGGAACATTCAGACTGATTTAATGAGAAAATTATGGAGACATGCGTCTGCTAACTATTACATGCAAACAATTGGAACTATCAGGGTTTGACTGGTGCATTATTTACCAGCAAGATTCTTTGCAATGGTGAAAAATATTCAAAAATTCACCTTTTGTTCTTACAGTCTGCCACAAAGAACAAACCCTCACTTTCACTCCCTCGCTTAACTACACCTCGTGTCTTTTTCCTCCATGGCGATGTGTTATGTTTCTTTAGAAGAGCCAAGAGACTCAATACAGAGACAGTTAGAACTTATACGAGAGTTTGGTAGAGTGGCAGGGTACAAAATGATGGAACACAAAACAGCTATAGTGTATGCAAACAGCCCCAAGATGGAAAGGGATCTAACCAGCAAAATACCATTCAAAATAACAGAAAACTATGAAGTATCTGGGAAGAAATCTAACCAAAAATGTAGGAGACCCTTTTGAAGAAAACTACAAACTACTTAAAAAAGAAATTGAACAAGACCTCAGAAGATGGAGTAACATCCCATGCTCCTGGATAGTTAAAATCAGTATCATTAAAATGTCTATACTACCAAAAGCAATATATACATTCAATGCAATTCCAATCACATTACCCAAAACATTCTTCATGGAACTGGAAACAATGATTCAAAGGTTCATTTGGAAACACAAAAACCAAGAATAGCTAGAACCATCCTGAAGCACAGGAAGTTAGCAGGGCGAATTACAGTTACCGACCCCTGGATATACTATAGGGCAGTGGTTATCAAAACAGCCTGGTACTGGCACAAAGATAGAAAGGAAGATCAATGGAGCAGAATAGAAACACCAGAAGGGAACCCACACAGATACAGCCAAATAATCTTTGACAAAAAGACAAACGACAATCCAGACAAATGGAAAGGTCTGTTCAATAAATGCTGTTGGGACAACTGGTTGATAGCCTGCAGAAACCAAAAGATAGACCCACATCTCTCACCATTCACTAACATCAAATCTACATGGATAAAAGACCTAAACCTACATTCAGAAACCTTCAAACATTTGGAAGAAAATGTTGGAAATACTCTGCAAGATCTAGGGGTAGGTCCCGACTTCCTGAAAAGGACACCAAAAAGAGCAATCAAGACACGAACAAATGAATGTATCTACATCAAACTAAGAAGCCTCTGCACAGCAAGGGAAACAATCAACAAAGTAAAAAAGCAGCCCACAGAATGGGAGAACATTTTTGCACACTACATAGGTGATATGGGGCTAATCTCCAGAATATACAAACATCTCCAGAACAACCAAAACAAACCACTCAAGAAATGGGCAGGAGAAATGGGCAGACATTTCACAAAGGAACAAATCCAAATGGCAAACAAACATGAAAAAATGCTCAACTTTCCCTGGCAATAAGGGAAATACAAATTAAGATAACAATGAGATATCACCTAACGCCAGTGAGGATGGCTCACATACAAAAAAACCACCAACAACACTTGCTGGTGAGGATGTGGGGAAAAGGGAACCCTACTCCACTGCTGGTGGGACTGCAGACTTGTACAGCCTCTATGGGAA
Source organism: Ochotona princeps (assembly GCF_030435755.1). Taxonomy (NCBI): domain Eukaryota; kingdom Metazoa; phylum Chordata; class Mammalia; order Lagomorpha; family Ochotonidae; genus Ochotona; species Ochotona princeps. The sequence goes on along the minus strand of NC_080832.1, from coordinate 152,233,041 downwards.
TCAGTATGGAGAACACTCAAACAACTGAAAATCTGCATACCATATGATCCAGCAATAGCACTCCTAGGAATATATCCAAAACAACTATTACACAAGAAACCAACATGCACTCCTATGTTCATAGCAGCACAATCAATTGTACAACCATGGAAGTAACCGAAATGCTTATCAGCAGAAGACTGGATAAGAAAGCTATGGTTCATCTACTCCATGGAATACTACTCAGCTATTAAACAAAATGAAAGGCAGTTTTGTGGCCAAATGGGCCCGACTGGAAACCATAATGCTAAGGGAAATGAGCCAATCCCAGAAGGTTAGATACCACATGTTTGCCTTAATTTAAGATGAAATGATGCCAGTTCAAAAAACAGTACCTGTAAATTGTAGTATTATTCCAAGCCCAAACAGTCTGTAGCTCATGCAATAAGATATTGTGATGTAACCATTGAATCAACAATCAATGTGAGTCAAACTACTTATGATCTACATCAAAGAATTGTAAAACCTGATATACTTTTAAGACCCTATGCTACTTGGAAATGGGGTAGGAGAGCAATCTTCCATCTGCTTAGAATGTGAGGAAGACGTGAAGTATAACCTGTCAGGAGTGGAACAGGTAACTCATAAACTACAAAGACATATAGGGCGAATCAAGAGCGATCCTGACAATCTCTTAACAGGTCATACACACAGAGCAGGGGGGCACCCCAGAGTGGAGCAGATGGACAGGAGGAGGCTTGTATTCCAACCCTGTAGACTCCCAGATCCTCACCAAGGACTATCACTATGGGTACCAAGGACTACATCCCAACCGCCAAGAAGAACATAGGGAATTGGAGTGCCTTTGGAGCCTGAGAATTCTGAGGTCATCCACCCCCATCTGGATCTCCCACATGGGATGGAAGAAGCCCAAATCCTTCCTGCAGGATCCAAGGTCATCGGAACAACAGCCAGGAGCCCTGAGCAGTCTGCAGAAACAGAAGAACAGTAAACTTCCTTTAGGACTAGGGAGAGGAGCTTTCTCTGATCCTTACTTAGTTCCAACTTTGGATCCCCACCCTCTCCTGCAAGGACCATCAGGGTCGCTCCAGAGATGCCCCCCCAAAATTAGGATGGAGAACAACAAGGAAAGCTTAGAACCAGGAGGAAATGGTCGGCGTGGACTCACACATACCTTACTAGGGAGGACACAAAGATTGGTTACTCCTCACTAAGGCATTGAAGATTTCTCTGCACACCCCTCCTAAAACTGGTCTGCACCTCAACTGTTGACAAATGCCTTGTCAGAGTTATAAGCCAGTTTAGACTATCCTAAAATCTGCCAAGTTCAGCAACGTTATGTTTTAACACTATAAACTGCTAAATACTCCAATGAAAATAGACACGAGACAGCTGAATAGTACCCTATAGCCATTTTAAGGTGTATAGAAGCCGGTTCCGTGTATAAACTAAAATTGAAATGCCTATGAAGTACTCACAGGATGTGGTTAAGAACTTGCATTTTAACATACTGATTACTCAATACCAAATACCATGTCAATTAACTCCATCATGTTGTAAATTGTTGCTGATGTTTTGTTGTGGCTTTTAATTGATTGGGATGATATTCTGCCAGCTCTATTTTCAGACCAGAGATGGTCTCCCCAAGAAACCTGGAGTTTATCTGGACAATAAGATGTTGGACATTATGCAAACTACATGGTTGCTATGAAAGAATCTTGACTTAATTTGAACTGAAATATTGCAACAAGGTGGAACAATCCACCATGGGGGGATGGCACGGGGAGGGTTTGGGGGAATCCCAGAGCCTATGAAACTGTCACGTAATGCAACGTACTTCATAAAAAAAGTGAGGGAATTGTAACTCAAATAATCCACAAGTCTAATTTTCATTGTAGTTAGCCTTCCTCTAGAGCTAATAAGTAGGTCCATTGTCTAATTTGATCATCATTAATTTCCCACTTTTTACCCACAGCTGTCCAAAGAATAAAAATCCAAAACACATCTAGCCAGAAGGCAGAAAATACAAGCTAAAAATTATGGAATTCTTACAAGTTGGGTACTTAACCAGTAACAGGTATACTTTTCCTAACATTGGTGAGCTATAGAACTCACATACACTCTCTCTCTCAACCAGTCTTTAAAGTGTTTGTGGAGAATGATCATGAAAGCCAACATATGGATTTCAAGTCTGCATGGAAACTTCTCTTTTGACTCCGTTTTTACAGACTTTGTGAAGCATCACACTTCCTACTTCCTCAAACACCTCCACGAGGCAGAGAAGCGCCAGACTTTCATCCTTGTCTGATCTTCTCCTATCTCGGTATCGAGCGTTTGAGCATTACTCCCACGTTTGTCTACACGAGGAATGTTGCTGGCCAATGCTGACAAATTAACGTCTAGTCTATCGCACGTGTCAGTTTCTCTACCATGCCGTAACAGTAAATAACTTCAGAAGTACTCTGAACATTATGGCTTTTCTAGAAATCACTTGGTCCCTAAATGATGGAAAACATTCCCTACTGACATGTATGCATAATTCCAGTAAGGCAAGTCTCACTTGGAATCCACACAGCTCGTCAGAAGCTCCGAGATCAAGAATGATCTACTAGGTGATGCTAGGGAACGCGGGGCTATGCTTAACAGACGAAGCTGTAACAGCCTAATGGAAAATTGAGACATTTGAATTTTTAGTAGGAAATGAGCTAAAAGCAGATAACTATTTAAGAACCTTAATGGGGTGAAGTTCATGCTCACACAAGCCATCTTTCTTTACAATTCTTGCTTGCGTGTGTGTTTAGGAAGTTTCAGCCCCGTGCATATGGAGTAATTCTGACAGCCTAGTTTTCCCTGAGAAAAAGGCCAGCATTGGTTTAGGAATGGAGTACCAACATGGGATATGTTCAGCTCACAATGTACTGGCCTTCAGTATTTTAGTTGGAGAGTTAAGATTTTGGACCTGGTGCAGTGGCCTAGCAGTTAAAATCCTCGCCTTGAATGTGCAGGAATCCCATATGGGCGCTGCGTCTTGTCCCAGCGGTCCCGCTTCCCATCCAGCTCCCTGCTTGTGGCCTGGGAAAGCAGTTGAAGACGGCCCAAAGTCTTGGTACCCTGCACCCACGTGGGAGACCTGGAGGAGGACCTGGGCTCCTGGCTTCAGATCGGCTCAGCTCCAGCTGTTGTGGCCACTTGGCGGAGGGAATCATTGGACAGAAGATTGTCCTCTCTCCTTTCTACATGTCTGGCTTCCTCCAAAAAATAAATAAATCTTAAAAAAAAATGTTTACTGTGAAGTCAGATTTACAGAGAGGATGAGGAGACAGAAAAATCTTTCATTTGCCGAGCCACTCCAAGTGATTGCAACAGTTGGAGCTGAGCCAGGAGCTTCTAGGTCTCCCATGCCAGTACAGGGTCTCAAGACTTTGGGCTGGCCTTGACTGCTTCCCCAGGTCACAAGCAAGAAGCTGGATGGGAAGTGGAGCAGCCGGGATACAAGTAAGCGAGCAGCCCTGTGGGATCCTGGCACTTGCAAAGGTGTCGACTTTAGTCAGTAGGCTACTGCTCCGGGTCCATTTGGAGATTTGTCACTCAAATGTTTACGGTTAAAGATCCTGATAAGCCATAGAATGCGTTTACATGTAAAATAGTAGCAAGTGAGTACAGCATGGTTTTGCACATGATTTCCTGCACATCTGCAGGTAATTAGTTCAACAGTTGTTCAAATGATAGCAGACACAATCCCTCTGGCAATGTATTTCACTGGAACTGTTCATCTTATTGAGAGTTTCTGGCAGCAAAGCATGATATTCCAACAATTCCTTCATTTTGCTTGACTGAAAAAAAGAAAAAGCTGCCCAGTGACTGCAGTAGACATTGTTCGTAAGATTACCAGGGAACTAAGCAAAAACATACATTCAGAATATTTGATTTATTGATGTCCGTTTGACATTGGTAGGGGACTTGCGCATTGTTTTCTGCAATAGAAAACATGGGGCATCACACAGTCAATCTTTCCAAGGCTTCAGGGAACTGGCCTCGCTTCTCCTACCCAACTCTCAGTAGACTGCAACTGAGAATTACAGTCATGTTTTTGGAGTTCTTTGAGGTTAGACAATGTGATTTCAGTCTCTGGCTCTTTCCACAAACCAAAATTTATAGTCAGCACTTATTGATAGTTTTATGCTATTGAATAATTTTCAGTCTTGTAAGACGTTGGAGAGGATGCTGGCAAATGCTTTCCTCCTATACATCATTCCCAAGTTACTTAGCTCCCCTCAGCATTCCAAGTGCCTCATTTACTCCAACTCCCTGGTTTCTGATGAGATGGAAATAGATATTTTAAGAGGGTCTTCTCTCTCTCTCTCTCTCTCTCTCTCTCTCTCTTTCTCTCTCTCTCTCACACACACACACACACACACAAGAAGTCTTAGTCTATTTCTCCCATGGGAAGGGATGACTGATCAAGAAGGATGGCTGTTTCAAATTTTATTATTTATTTGAAAGAATGGAGGCAAGTAGACACTTGCCTCTTATACTGACTGAAATAAACCAGTCCCCCAAAGACAAATGGTTTCCTTCCTGTTTGTTAGCTAATACAGAGTACAGAAGTGGAATATGACTGAAACTGACACCTTAAGATTTGATTAATGTTTATAACCCTCATCTGTACTCTTGAGAAATAGTGGTTTTTCTACTTACTACTTGTGGAATTCTTTAATGGAGGATTAAACTTGTGGTTATAAACTCAAAGTATGCTGCAGTGAAAAGTTAAACAAAAATTATAAAGGAAGGAGGAGAAAGGGCGAGAGTGTGGCAGAAGGCTAGACAGGTTGGGAAATCTCATTATGCTCTTAACTTTAAGTAAAATACAAGGAATGTATTCCAGTTAAATAAAACTTTACAAAAAAGAGAGGAGAGTAAGAGAATAGAGAAAGATTTTCTATTAACCGATTTAATCTCAAAATGCCTGCCACAGCATGGGCTAGGTCAGACCAAAGGCAGCTGTCAGATATCCATCCCCAGGTGTATGCGGATGGCAGGAACCTAGCTGTTCAGATTATCACTTGGTTACTTCCAGGGTTCATTAAGATGAAGTTAGTATACTTGGCATATGCTTGCTAAGAGGGAATCTCAACTGAACTTGAACTATGGTTACGCAACAAGGTGGAGGAACCCACCATGGGGGGAGGGTGTGGGGAAGTGTGGGGAGAATCCCAGTTCCTATGAAATTACAACACAATGTGATTAATGAATAAATTTAATAAAAACAAAAAACAAAAACCAAACAAAAGCAAAAAAAAGATGAAGTTTAGAGCCCGCAGTTGAAGCGGCATTGGAATCCAGACCCCATGATATGGGCTACAGGAGTCCTCCAGCATCATCTTAATCTCTGCCAACATTTGCCTAGGGATGATATTTTAAACAGTTTAACCATAATAGTAGCAGGAACTAACTTAATCACATGCCTTTAGCAAGTAGCAAAACAAAATGTGAAGCCTGGACTTTGCCACCCAACATCCCTCCCCACGACCTCCCTGCCCTGGCGCTTTACCTTGGGTTCCCTAGTTTTGGTGTTTCTGCTATGTGAAGTAGGATTCGAGTTACAGCTTTTCCATGAGCCAAAATGAGTTATGAGCACTTCATGTATTTGTCAAGAAACTTCCCTGTGCCTTTGTTTCTCATCTGTTGAATAGGATCACTGATTCCTACCTTCTGAAAGTCAGTGATAGTGTGCTTGGTGTAACACTTGGCATGCAGAACGCAGCATTGTTGTTGCCATCTGTGGATCCACTTGCAAAGTATTAATCAGAAAATGGATTCCCTACATATTAAGTGAATATTTCTCAAATTTGAAATCAAAGAATAGGATAGCTTATCTGTAGGTCCCTTAGTTTAGGGACCGCTATGCTGCTGGTTTGACCTAGGCACATAGAATGTACATATCAATATGTAATATTGTACAAAAAGACATACTCATAACCCAGGCTCAGAAATGACTAATCAAATCCTCAAATAGCATCAAGTGCTCATATAGACAGTATGAAAAGTACAGGTTCACAAATATTTCTTTTCCACATATATTCTTTATACAATGTTAACATTGTTATGGGAAAATAGCTGAATAATTCCTTTTGTCCTGGGCAGCAAAGTGACACAATAAGAGGATAACAGAGCTGGCATTTCTCAACATGCTCCTCTTTAATTTTTCTCTAATTTAAATCTAGGCATCCCAGACTGGACGAGTCACTCTTTATGGACCTAAGCTGCTCAAATAGTGGAAAATTACTTAATAAATCCTTCTCCAACTCTCTCCCCCATATCCGGCCACATGCTGTGATGCATGACTGCTGGCCTTGTCCGAAGGCTTCTCTAAGCCAGTGACTCACCATAGCTCTATTACCATGAAGCCAAAGATCAGCAGTCTCCTATGTACAAACTATCGCTGCAAGTTTGATCAGTTCCTTTATTGCACGAGTAGGTACTGTTTATGACTCAGCCAAAACTTTTCTCATGGCAATAACAGACAAATTAAGGATAAAAAGGAACATTCTAAGTAAATGTACTTTTTATTATTATTATTATTATTTTTGTTTTTTTGAAATTATTTATTATTTTTACTTCATTAATTACATTGTATTATGTGACACAGTTACATAGGTACTTGGGTTCTCCCCACCCCTCCCCAAACCCTCCCACCATGGTGGGTTCCTCCACCTTGTTGCATAACCACAGCTCAAGTTCAGTAGAGATTCCCCCATTGCAAGCGCATACCAAACATAGAGTCCAGCATCTTATTGCCCAGTCAAGTTCAACGGCTTCTTAGGTATACCCTCTCTGGTCTGAAGACAGAGCCAGCAGAGTATCATCCCAGTCAATTGAAAGCTCCAACATACCATTAGCAAAAATTTACATCACTATGGAATTAATTGACATAGTAATGAGTAACCAACATGTTAAAAGTAAATGCGAGTTCCCAGTCACCTTCTGTGACCACCTCACCTACACTTCAATTTTAGTTTATACACAACATATAACATTCATAACATAACATGTTATACATAACATCATATCATCTTAAATTAAGGCAAACATGTGGTATTTAACCTTTTGGGATTGGCTCATTTCCCTTAGCATTATGGTTTCCAGTTTGGCCCATTTGGCCACAAAGAACTGCATTTTGATTTTTTTAATAGCTGAGTAGTATTCCATGGAGTAGATGAACCATAGCTTTCTTATCCAATCCTCTGTTGATGGGCATTTTGGTTGCTTCCATGTTTTTGCAATTACTGATTGTGCTGCTATGAGCATAGGTGTGCATGTTGGTTTCTCATAAAACAATTGTTCTGGATATATTCCTAGGAGTGCTATTGCTGGATCATATGGTATGTTGAATTTGAGTTGTTTGAATATTCTCCATACTGATTTCCATAGAGGCTGTACCAGCCTGCAGCCCCACCAGCAGTGGAGTAGGGATCCCTTTTCCCCGCAACCTTGCCAACAAGTGTTGTTGGTGCTTTTATTCATGTGGGCCAGTCTTACTGGCGTTAGGTGGTACCTCATTGATGTATTAATTTGGATTTCCCTTATTGCCAGGGAACTTGAGCATTTTTTCATATGTTTATTTGCCATTTGGGTTTGTTCCTTTGTGAAGTGTTTGCCCATTTCTCCTGCCAATTTCTTGAGTGGCTTGTTTGTTTGAACAAAAATCAACAGCCATAGTGTATGCGAACAGCCCCAAGATGGAAAAAGACTTAACCAGCAAGATACCATTCAAAATAACAGAGAAAAGTGTGAAATATCTGGGAATAAACCTAACCAAAAATGTAGGAGACCCTTTTGAAGAAAACTGCAAACTATTTAAAAAAGAAATTGAACAAGACCTCAAAAGATGGAGTAACATCCCATGCTCCTGGATAGGTAAAATCAATATCATTAAAATGTCTATACTGCCAAAAGCAATATATACATTCAACGCAATCCCAATCAAATTGCCCAAAACATTCTTCATGGAACTGGAAACAATGATCCAAAGGTTCATCTGGAAGCACAAAAAACCACGGATAGCTAGAACCATCCTGAAGAACAGGAAGTTAGCAGGGGCAATCACAGTTCCGGACCTCTGGACATACTATAGGGCAGTGGTTATCAAAACAGCGTTGTACTGGCACAAAGATAGAGAGGAAGATCAATGGAGCAGAATAGAAACACCAGAAGGAAACCCACACAGATACAGCCAAATAATCTTTGACAAAAAGACAAACGACAATCCAGGCAAATGGAAAGGTCTGTTCAATAAATGCTGTTGGGACAACTGGTTGATAGCCTTTAGAAACAAAAAAATAGATCCACATCTCTCACCATACACAAAGATCAGATCTAAATGGATAACAGATCTAAACCTACATCCAGAAACCTTCAAACTGTTGGAAGAAAATGTTGGAAACACACTGGAACACTTAGGGGTAGGCCCTCACTTCCTAAAAAAGACTCCAAATGCAGTAGAAATCAAGACCAAAAGAAACAATTGGGACCTCATCAAACTAAGAAGCTTCTGTACAGCTAGAGAAACAATCAACAAAGTAAAAAGGCAATCCACAGAATGGGAGATCTTTGCACACGACATAGGTGATAGAGGGCTGATCTCAAGAATATACAAAGAACTACAAAACAACCAAAATGTCAAAACAAACAAGTAAATGTACTTTTCAACTAAAACCCTTAATTTTTTCCCAACAGTTTTGATAGGTTGGCAGGGGAAGAGTCTACAACAATGTTTGTGTGAGTGCACTTCAAGACACCAATGGGGAAAAATGGAAATTTAGTGCAAGTGCAAAAAAAACACTTGAAATCTCTGCAGTTTTTTGTAATTTTTTTCATAAACTTGAAGACCACTGGGTTCATGGATTTTAGGGCTTTTTCATTTGCACCAAACTTCTATTTCAATTGCACTTTGCCAGAACTTTTCACCCACTCTTGCAGATTATCTCAAATCCATCAAAGCAAACTATCTCCATGGATTTTTCTTCAACTGAATCTCAGTGGAAGAAAATTCAAGGGTACACAGTACTTACTTCCACCTGATTTTCTAACTTCATAGCAACATTACTATGATACTCAAAATCACCATTACTTTTTCTATTGCTTTAAGATATTGAGATGTGACATCTCATTTCTAGTCAAGTCAGGCTTAATTATTTGGATCTACTCTCACTGATAAGCAGTAAACCTAAATTTAAAGCATCTTCCTTAGCAACTGAAAAGCTGGCAAAACAGTATCTGGCAAAAACTGACAGGACAAAAAAGAACCTCATGCGATAAAACCTGAGAGCTGCGTTTGTGGGCTCTGTGACCTGAACACATTTGGAAGTGACGTTTAGGAGAGGGTCAGACATCAGAGCCCTGTGTCTGCTGGAAGTTGAGAAGCTACTAGCAGACACACTCCCAAAAGTTTCCACTGGACATCAGTTAGAATAAATGAGACACAGTAGAGTCCTCATATACCCTTCCAGCCCGAGATTATATAGCTGTATTTTTAAAGATTTTTCTTTGTAAAGGCAGATCTATACAGAGAAGGAAAAATAGGAAGATCCTCCATCTGCTGATAAAGTGACAATGGCCCTAGCGGAGTTGATGCAAAGACAGGAGTTGGGAGCTTTTTCTGTGTCCCCAGGCTTTGGGCCATCCTATAGTGCTTTCCCAGGCTGCAAGCAGGGAGCTGGATGGGCAGTGGAGCAGCAGACACGCAGTGGCACCCATATGGGATCCTGGTGATTTCCAGGCAAGGATTTAGCCACTAGGCCACTGTGCTGGGTCCTTGGGATCATAGTTTAAGGGAATTAATTTCAAGTCCTGAGCATCAATGAGGGGGTCGCAGGTGGGTAGGGAAGAGGTAAATCCTCTCCAGAGAGGTTAGTTTTCTGAGACCTCCACATTTATTGCTATATACAAACTTGCAAAATAATCTGTATGAAAGATTAGGTACACCAGGAAATAGGATATCAAGAGTGAGGAAAAACAGAATCAGTAGAAGTAGATCCACAAATTGCACATTGAGAAACAGTAACCATGGGAAATGTGATCAACATTGTCTTTTAAGTAATTAAATACAAGCAGATTTAGAAGCAAAAGCAAAAAACACGGATTTGAAAATGATCTACTAGAACTTCTGGAAATGAAATTTTACACAAAGTATTGCCAAGTCAATAGATTTAGTCAATTAGACATACTTGACATGGGCAAAGCAGTCAGGCAGTGAGGGACAGGAAGCTGAATACTGCCAACACCTCCTCCAGGCTGTTTCCACATGGCCAAATCTTCAGCATACCTGCTCTGCATCCTGCAGCTAAGCCTCACTTTGCATCAGGTACCAGGCACATACTAAGCTACACCCCTTATGCTAGAAGGAAAATGTAACCCCAGCCAGGTGGGGAAATTGTCCCTTTTGAGATTGCCTGCATACATATCTGAGTGAGGACTGTCCTTTTGTCCTACTGTTCATCTGTCTCTCCTTTGTGTTCTTACTTGTAGAATGACAAAAGCCTGGAGTTGAAGTCTAGCTGGGGCTGGGGTGGGAGGGCCGGGAGCTGAGCCTCTCCAACTACCTCCAGGGCTCCTGAGCCCTACAACACCACCAGGAGGCTGCATTTCCCCCAATTAGTAAACTGAGATCAAAGACGTTGTAGAGCATGGAGGTGCAAAACATGTCAAGAGACAAACAGAACTCCTGACATGATGGTTAAAAATGAATCCCAACCTGTTTAATATGAGTTCTAGGATTTCCAGGAAGAAAGACAATGAGCAGAGGTAGTCTGAGGTTTCTCCAGAGTAACTGTCTACACGTTTTTTTAATGCCAGTTATTTCTTCAAAAGCATCTGATTTTCATGAAAACAATCACTGGAAAACTATTTTGTTACTTTAAATAAAAATGACAACATTTAAAAATGTCAATCCTGAATCTTCCTGTTGCCAAAGCAACATATAAAAGCACTTATTTGTAAGTAATGACTGTTGGATTAGGAATATATTTAAAGCATTACTTCCTCATCCCTAGGCAAGAAGTGCAGTTGCCACCAAAAGGCGCTTTAAAATAATGGTTTTGAGCACATAGAAGGTATTTTTCAAAACACACAGGAATCCATTTCCTACAAATCACAAAGGGGGCTTTACCTGCATGTTTTCTTGTTTCAAACGATGTGCTGAGCTTCAGCATCAACATTAAGTACTTTCTCTTACAAGCATGAGTCCGCTTTTTTTATTGAGATTTTACAAAGTTTGGATATTAAACAGGTATTCTGTTAGAAAGATGTAAGATCAGACTATTGGAGGATATACCAGTTGAGTTTCCGAAACAAGCAGGATCGGTGCCTAATGGAAGCACACCACTTCCTTCCTTTAAAAAAAATTCTTTATTTGAAAGGCAGATTTACAGAGAAGGACAGACAGATTTTCCATCAACTGGTTTATTCCCCAAATGGCTGTGAGAGCCAGGGTTGAGCCCATCTGAACTCAGGGACCCAGGGACTTGGGTTAACTTTTGTGCTGCTTTCTCTGGCTATCAGTGGGAAGTTGAACCCAAAGTGGAGCAGTTGCCCCCTTAAACCAGCAGCACCCATGGGGCGGCCAGTGCTGCAGACTGAGGATCAGCTGGCTACGCTACCGCACCTGCCCCTTTTTACAGTTTGCTTCTCCTTAAAGGACCTGATTAATACAAACATTTGTGCTTAGTATACTTGCAATTTGCTACACATGGCTTATATCATTCCTGTATAGACATTTTGCTTTAGAAAACAACAACAACAAAAAAAGATGCAGCATTGAATCTATCTTCTAATTCTGGTCATTACCACTTCCTTTTCTAAGTGTGCAAAGGCTTTCAAAACATTTCTCCTTCTGGAAATTGGAACATTTTCCATTCTTCAACCTCTTGGAAATGCTCCTGGAAAATGCTCGTGTTTTTCCCTGGTTTCCCTAAGATTACCCACAGTGGCTCAGTATTTACAGGCACGCAAGCTCCATTCCCTGTCATATGGTTTAACCAGGCCAAGGTATTTCAAATCAGCACAGCTGAGAGCTTTCTGGTGCCTTCCCCTGCTCTCTGGGTCTGAGACTCCTCATTACTCCCAGGCCCACAACTTGGCAGAGACAGAAGCCTATGGAACAGTTGTCAAAGTTCACGTCTAGGGCAGGTCTCCAGCAGCACCTGCCTAATCCAAGATTCCTGGGACAGCATCACTGAACAATGCATGTTGTACATACATACGCTGAGCTGTTCTTTCTGACAGCTGTCTTCTGGGATCACCAAAAGCACAGAGCTTACGCAGGCCTACGCCATGCCTTTGATACATTTACTTACTAATTAAAAGCATAAAAATGCTGGTGCCCTGTATTATTTGTTTGCTTTTTGTTTGCTTTTGTTTTTAATTCCCCTTTGCCTAATAACATTATGATGGCTTTAACACGTCTCAATCCATAGCCAAGACATAGGAGAAACTAAGGGTACAGGCCAATTGATACGAGAACTCTCAACCTTTGAGTATAGATTGGAATAGAAAGTGAAAGAGTTGTGTCTAGTTCCAATACTTCAACAATCCTGGCCGCTAAGTTTCTGATACTGTTATTCCATAAACATTGCTGATGTTAGACCCTGAAATCAGTTTCCACAAGAGTTTTAATTAAAATAAGGCGCAACCCATCAGAATAGAAACACCACTTAAAGGACATTACTCTTAACCTCTCCATTCAAACACAGCATTTGGCACACAGAAACCACATGAAAGTATTTGTCAAATCAAATTTACATACTACACAAAGAAATCCTGGAATCTGAAAAATCAGAGTGGATCATGGGCTTCAAGCGACCAGGGGAAAACACTTATAGAGTTCAACATTACTACGGGTACTATAACTGTAGTAGGCGAAAAACAGGAAGAAAATAATCTTAGCTCTTGTTAAAGAAGGATAAAGGGCCATCTTTACTTTTGCCTATGTTAAAAAATTGAGAAACAAAGCCTTTAGGAAGACAGCAACTTCATTGCGGTTGAAAGCGGATAAAACACACCAACAGGAATTAGGGTCTTTCTTGTTCCTGACCTTTTTCCGGTTGAATTTCCAGGAGACTCGGGGGGGGATCACCAGTCGCAGAAAGGCTTAGGGGACTACTGCAAGCGGAGGATGCTCTCCACACTCTGAGCAGAAGTGTTCTTTGCACTTTTCCTGCGTGACCGCTTTTAAAAGGAAGGGAATGGAGAAGATAATAAAGCCCGCCTGTTCCTTATTTCAAATTCATACAGTAGGTAACTCACTCCACCTGGAGTGTGTTGAGGGCCACTCCTCACCTGGGCCCACCACTCTGCCTCCCCCGCCCCTCCTAGTCCAGGCCCCCCACCCTGCCACCTCTGCCGCTCATTGCCCGGGCCCCCACTCTGCCACCCCCGCCCCTCCTTGAATAGAAATAAGCTAAAAACTAAGAAAAAAAACGACACGCAGACAGAAAGTTTTTAAAACCATGGGAGACACTGAAACCCCCGCCCCTCCTCGAATAGAAATAAGCTAAAAACTAAGAAAAAAAATGACACGTAGACAAAGTCTTTAAAACCATGGGAGACGCTGAGATCCCTGCCTTTGTCCGGCGGGTTATTGAGAGAACTGGTATGGTTGACACTGCCTGGGGACCTGAGCAACAGAAAGCCAAGTGGACAGGAGTTGGTGGACGCCACGCTTTCCCACAAGCAAGGCATGGTTGGCTGGCTCTGTGCTGGGAGAAGTTGAGATGCCTCGCCAATTCCCCAAGTTGATCATCTCTCAACTGGATGAGCAAGTTCGGCTCCTGGCTTAGAAGGTGTTTGCCAAAGTATTCCGAGAGGAGGACAGCAAGGATGCCTTGTACCTTTTCACCTTCCCAGAGGACTGCCCCATTGGGCAGAAGAAAGACAAGGAGAGGGAGCTGCAGAAGGTGCTGGCTGAGCAGAAGTCTGTGGAGACGGCCAAAAGAAAGAAAAGCGTCAAGATTTGATCCCAGTCCCTGTCTCTGCAAATGTCAACCCAACAAGATTGGAAGGCCCCTCCAACAGCCAGTCCAGCCATGTCTCCTGCAACCCCTGTGGTCTCTAGAGCTGTTTCCCAGCCTGCGCCGGTGCCCTATGCAATGCCTGAGTACCAGCGGGTCACCATCAGCGGAGATTACTGTGCTGGGATCACCGGAGGACTATGATCAGGCTGCCAAGAACCTGGCCAAGGCTCTGATGGTCCTGGAGAAGTACGCACGGCTGGCCTACCATCGCTTCCCATGGACCACGGCCCAGTACCTGGGCCATGGGCGGGCTGATGTCCCCCCACCTGAAGATGGCCTCCCAGACTTTCACTCTCCCCCAATGCCCCAGGAGGACCCTTACTGCCTGGATGACGACCCCCCAGCCTCCACCCCTACTCTCCACCCCACCCCTACTCTCGGGGCCCCCACTCTTTGGTCATTCTCTCCGCATCTCTTGTTCCCATCTCTCCATCTTACTGGATCTTCCTTGTGCACTGATGTCCCGCGGGACGGGACAGACCATGGTCCGATTGGCACCGTGGGTAACATTGCTAAGTATTGTGGACAAATAACTTAGCCAAAGGAAGAGCAGAACTGATGCTCAGAACATTGGCTTTGACCCATCTCAACCACCCCGACAAGAGCTTCTGGGATGCTCCGAGGGAAGGAAACCACGCCCAGTTCAAGGGGAGTCAAGAGAGCACAGCACCAGTTCTAAGCCTTCTGGTGGGGCACCTGAGCTGCTCCCACCCTTTCCCATTAATGTGAACCCTGAAGGGAACCGCCAGGGGCGGAACCATGAGGAGGTTGCCAGGTTCCAGGGGCAGAGCAGCAGAGCAGCAGAGCAGCAGAGCAGCAGAGCAGCAGAGCAGCAGAGCAACAGAGCAGCAGAGCTCTTTTTTGTTTTTCCATGCTACATGCTTTTATCACAAGACTGCTGAGCATAGAGTAAAATTCATCATCCAGTAACTATATCTACAGTACATATATGTGAAAGAGGACATACAGATTCATTAAATTATGATTAAATCAGCAACCAGTTATATAATTAAGCCAGAAATAAAAGTTGTAAAATACAGTTTACAATGATTATCCAAATTCTAGGCTGTACATCAATACATACAACAACGTGGCCCCGAACATGAATTCAATCCAAATAATTCATATATTACAACTTAAAAAACAGGGTGAACTAGAGGTCAGGATCCAGCAAATAACCTTATATAAGAATAAAAATACAAATACATTGCGCTATTTGCTTCCATACTTTTTAAAAACTTCTGCTTTGCCTGTACATCACAGTTACGGCTACAGATCGGGGAGTTAGGCGTCTGGCTCCCACTGGCCAGCCTGTGCCGAGGACTCACCCTGGCGGCTGCCACTGGGGATCCAGTGCTTCCTCACTGCTGGACTCCAGCAGATAGGAGGGTCCTCTCCTACTTGAACCCAGCAGAGAGGAGGGTCCTCTGCTGCCGGACCCCTGCACATAGCAGGGTGCTCTAGTTCCGAACCTCAGCAGAGGAGGTGGGTCCTCTGCTTCGTCGACTCTTTGGGGTCCAGAAGGAGACAGGGTCCTCTGCAACTTCCTCTCTGCCTTGGTCCAGCAGCAGATGAAAGTCCTCTGCTGCAGGGGTCAAGCAGGAGAGGAGAGTCCTCTGCTGCTGGAATCCAGCAGAAGAGAAGGGTTCTCTGCTTCAAAACCCCAGCAGAGTGGAGAGTCTTTTGCTGCTTCCTCTCTGATGGATTCCAGCAGAGAGGGTCAACTCATGCTAGACCCCAGCCGTGGAGGATCCTCGGCTGCTGGACCCAAGCAGAGACGAGGGTCCACTGCTGCTGGACCCCAGCAGAGAGGAGGGTCCTGTGCTGCTGGAACCCAGCAGAGAGGAAGGTCCTATGCTACTGGACCCAGCAGCAGAGAGGAGTGTCCTCTGGTGCTGGACCCCAGCAGAGAAGAGGGTCCACTGCTGCCAGAATCCAGCAGAAAGGAAGGTCCTCTCCTGCTTCCTCACTGCTGGGTTGCTGGAACCCAGCAGAGAGTAGGGTCCTCGGTTGCTTGCTCGCTGATGGACCCTAGCAAAGACGAGGGTCCTCTCATGCTAGACCACTGCAGAGCGGAGGGTAAAGTGCTGCCGGACCCCAGCAGAGATGAGGGCCCTCTGGTACTGGACCTCAGCAGAGCAGGGTCCTCTGGTGCCGGACCCCAGCAGAGAGGAGGGTCCTCTGGTACCGGACCCCAGCAGAGAGGAGGGTCCACTGCTGCTACCTCTCTGGTGGGGTAGAGCAGATAAGAGGGTCCTCTGCTGCTTGACTCCAGCGTAGAGGTGGGTCCTCTGGTACTGGACCCCCGCAGAGAGGAGGGTCCAACTGTGCCGGACACCAACAGAGAACAGGGTCCTCTGCTGCTTCCTGTCTGCTGGAGCGCAACAGAGAGGAGGGTCCTCTCATGCTAGACCCCAGCAGAGAGGAGGATCCTCTCGTACTAGATCATGGCAGAGAGGAGAGTCCTCTGCTGTTTCTAGTGGGGTCCAGCAGCAGAGGAGGGTTCTCTGGTGACGAATCCCAGCGTGGAGGAGGGTCCTTTACTGTCGGACCCCAACAGAAGAGCAGGGTCCTCTCCAGCAGCAGAGCGTGGTCCTCTGGTACCAGACCCCAGCAGAAGAAGGGGCTCCTGTGCTGCAGGAACCCAGCAGAGAGGAGGGTCCTCCTGTGCCGGACCCCAACAGAGAAGAAGGTCCTCTGCGGCTTCCTCTCTGCTGGGGTCCAGCAGAAAGAAGGGTCCTCTGATGCTGGACCCCAGCAGAGAAGAGGCTCCTCTGATGCCTTCTCTCTGCTGGGGTTCAGCAGCAGAGGAGGGTCCTCTGCTGTCGGAACCCAGCAGAAAGGAGAGTCCTCTGCTGCTGGAACACAAGAGGGATGAGTGTTATCTGCTGCCAGACCCCAGCAATAGAGTAGGCTCATCCACTGCTGGACCCCAGCAGGGAGGTGGGTCCTCTGCTGCCAGACCGCATCAGAGACGAAGGTTCTCAGATGGCAGACCCCAGCAAACAGGAGGGTCCTCTGCTGCCAGACCCCAGCAGAGAGGAGGGTCCTCCGTGAGGGACCCCAGCAGAGTGTATGGTTCTCTGCTGCCGTACCCAAGCAGAGACAAAGGTTCTATTCTGTTGACCCCCACCAGAAGAGGAGTGTCCTCTGCTGCCAGACCCCAGCAGTAGGGGTGTGTCCCTTGCTGCCGGACACCAGCAGCAGAGGAGTGTTCACTGCTTCCGGATCCCAGCAGAGATGACTGTCTTCTGCTGCTGGACCCCAGCAGAGAGGAGGGTCCCCTTGTGCTAGATCCCAACAGCAGAGAGGTGGGTCCTCTGGTGCCATCCCCAGCAGCAGTTGAGATCCTCTGCTGCGGGACACTAGCTGGGTGGAAGATCCGCTGCTGCCAGACCCCAGCAACAGAGGAAGGTCCTCTGGTGCCAGACCCCAGCAGTAGAGGAGTGTCCTCTGGGCCCAGTCACCAGCAGCAGGAAGGTGGGTCCTCTGGTGCGGAACCCCAGGAGCAGAAGAGGATCCTCTGGTGCAGGACCACAGAAGAGAGGAGGGTCCTCCACTGCCAGACCCCCCAGCAGAGAGGAGGGTCCTTTGCTCCCAGACCTCAGCAAAGAAGAGGGTGCTCTGGTGCCGAACATCAGCAGAGAGGAGGGTCCTCTGCTGCTGTACCCCAGCAGAGAGGAGGGTCATTTGCTGCCAGACTCCAGCAGACAGGAGGGACCCTGCTGCTGGACCCAAGTCCATCAGGGAAGAGTGTCCTCTGGTGCTGGACCCCAGTAGGAGAGGAGGCTCCTATGCTCCCTGACGCTTATACTGAGGAGGGTCCTCTGCTGCCGGGCCCCAGCCACGGAGGTTGGTCCTGTGCTGCCAGACCCCAGCAGAACAGGAGTGTCCTCTGCTGCTTCCTCTCTTTGATGCCCAGCATGAGGGGAGGGTCCTCTGCAACTTCTTTTCTGCTATGGTCTAGTAGCAGGGGAGCACCTCTGCTGCAGGGGTCCCGCAGAAGAGGAGGGTCCTCTGCTGTTGGACCCCAGCAGGCAGGAGGGTCCCCTGCTGCCAGACCCCAGCATGGAGGAGGGTCCCCTGCTGCCGTACCCCAGCAGGGAGGAGAATTCTCTGCTGCCGGACCTCAGCAGCAGAGAAGGATCCTCTGGTGCCAGATCCCAGGAGCAGAGGGGTGTCCTCTCCTTCCAGACCCCAGCATGGAGGAGGGTCCTCGGCTGCCGGAACCCAGCAAAGAGGAGGATTCTTTGCTACCAGAACCCAGCATCTGAGGGGGGTCCACTTGTGCCGAACCCAGCAGCAGAGAAGTGTCCTCTGTTGCCGGAACCCAGCATGGAGGAGGGTCCTCTGTTGCCGGAACCCAGTAGAGAGGAGGGTCCTCTGCTGTCGGATCCCAGCAGGGATTAGGGTCCTCTGCTGCATGACCCCAGCAGGGAGGAGTGTCCTCTGCTGCATGACCCCAGCAGAGAGCAGGGTTCTCTGCTTTGTCCTCTCTTTGGGGTCCAGCAGGAGACGAGGATCCTCTGCATCTTCCTCTCTGCTGGGGTCCCGCTGCAGAAGAGGGTCCTCTGCGGCTGGACCACAGCATGGAGGAGGTTTCTATGCTAATTCCTCTCTGCTCCACCCCAGCACTGTGGAAGTGCCTCTGCTGCCAGACAACAACAGGTTGGAGGGTTTTCTGCTGCCAGACCCCAGAAAAACAGGAGGTTCCTCTGCTACTTCCTCTCTTTGTTGTCCAGCAGGAGAGGAGGGTCCTCTGCTGCTTCCTCTCTGCTGGGGTCCATCAGCAGACGAAAGTCCTGTGCTGCTGAAATCCAGAAGGAGAGGAGGGTCCTCTGCTGCCAGACTCCCGCAGAGGGGCGGGTGTCCTCTATTGCTTCCTCTCTGCTGGAAACTAGCAGAGACGAGTGTCCTGTCGTGCTAGACCCCAGCAGAAAAAAAGGGTCCTCTGCTGCTGGACCCCAGCTGAGAGGAGGTTCCTCTGCTGCCGGACCCCAGCAGCAGTGGAGTGTCCTCTGCTGATGGGCCCCAGCAGCTGAGGAGGCTCCACTGTTGCCAGACTCCAACAGCAGAGGAGGGTCCTTGTGTTCCGCACCAAAGCAGCAGAGGAGGGTCCTCTGGTGCCGGACTCCAACAGCAGAGGAGGGTCCTCTCGTGCCAGAACCCAGCAGCAGAGGAGTGTCTTCTTCTACCGGACCCCAGAAGCAGAGTAGGTCCTGTGGTTCCGGACACCAGCTGCAGAGGAGGGTCCTCTTCTGCTGGAACCCAGCAGAGAGAAGGGTCCCTGCTGCTGGACCCCAGCAGAGACGAGGGTCCAGTGCTGCTTCCTCTCTGCTGGGGTCAAGCAGCAGAATCGGGTCCACTGCTGCTTCCCCTCTGCTGGGGTCCAACAGCAGAGGACACTCCTCTGCTGCCGGACGCAGCATTAGTGGAGGGTCCTCTGCTGCCGGACCCCAGCAGAGAGGAGGGTCCTTTGCTGCTTCCTCACTTTGGTATCCAGCATTAGAGAATTGTCCTCTGTAGGTTCTTCTCTGCTGGAGTCCAGCATCAGAGTAGAGTCCTCTGTTGTTTGGATCCAGCAGGAGAGTAGGGACCTCGGTTGCTTCCTCGCTGATGGACCCTAGCAAAGACGAGGGTCCTCTCGTGCTAGACCACTGCAGAGAGGAGGGTCCAGTGCTGCCGGACCCCAGCAGAGATGAGGGTCCAGTGCTGCCGGACCCCAGCAGAGAGGAGGGTCCACTGCTGCTGCCTCTCTAGTGGGGTAGAGCAGATAAGAGGGTCCTCTGCTGTTTGACCCCAGCGTAGAGGTGGGTCCTCTGGTACTGGACCCCAGCAGAGAGGAGGGTCCAACTGTGCTGGACACCAACAGAGAACAGGGTCCTCTGCTGCTTCCTGTCTGCTGGAGCGCAACAGAGAGGAGTGTCCTCTCGTGCTAGACCCCAGCAGAGAGGAGGATCCTCTCGTACTAGATCATGGCAGAGAGGAGAGTCCTCTGCTGTTTCTAGTGGGGTCCAGCAGCAGAGGAGGGTTCTCTGGTGACGAATCCCAGCGTGGAGGAGGGTCCTTTACTGTCGGACCCCAACAGAAGAGCAGGGTCCTCTCCAGCAGCAGAGCGTGGTCCTCTGGTACCAGACCCCAGCAGAAGAAGGGGCTCCTGTGCTGCAGGAACCCAGCAGAGAGGAGGGTCCTCCTGTGCCGGACCCCAACAGAGAAGAAGGTCCTCTGCGGCTTCCTCTCTGCTGGGGTCCAGCAGAAAGAAGGGTCCTCTGATGCTGGACCCCAGCAGAGAAGAGGCTCCTCTGATGCCTTCTCTCTGCTGGGGTTCAGCAGCAGAGGAGGGTCCTCTGCTGTCGGAACCCAGCAGAAAGGAGAGTCCTCTGCTGCTGGAACACAAGAGGGATGAGTGTTATCTGCTGCCAGACCCCAGCAATAGAGTAGGCTCATCCACTGCTGGACCCCAGCAGGGAGGTGGGTCCTCTGCTGCCAGACCGCATCAGAGACGAAGGTTCTCAGATGGCAGACCCCAGCAAACAGGAGGGTCCTCTGCTGCCAGACCCCAGCAGAGAGGAGGGTCCTCCGTGAGGGACCCCAGCAGAGTGTATGGTTCTCTGCTGCCGTACCCAAGCAGAGACAAAGGTTCTATTCTGTTGACCCCCACCAGAAGAGGAGTGTCCTCTGCTGCCAGACCCCAGCAGTAGGGGTGTGTCCCTTGCTGCCGGACACCAGCAGCAGAGGAGTGTTCACTGCTTCCGGATCCCAGCAGAGATGACTGTCTTCTGCTGCTGGACCCCAGCAGAGAGGAGGGTCCCCTTGTGCTAGATCCCAACAGCAGAGAGGTGGGTCCTCTGGTGCCATCCCCAGCAGCAGTTGAGATCCTCTGCTGCGGGACACTAGCTGGGTGGAAGATCCGCTGCTGCCAGACCCCAGCAACAGAGGAAGGTCCTCTGGTGCCAGACCCCAGCAGTAGAGGAGTGTCCTCTGGGCCCAGTCACCAGCAGCAGGAAGGTGGGTCCTCTGGTGCGGAACCCCAGGAGCAGAAGAGGATCCTCTGGTGCAGGACCACAGAAGAGAGGAGGGTCCTCCACTGCCAGACCCCCCAGCAGAGAGGAGGGTCCTTTGCTCCCAGACCTCAGCAAAGAAGAGGGTGCTCTGGTGCCGAACATCAGCAGAGAGGAGGGTCCTCTGCTGCTGTACCCCAGCAGAGAGGAGGGTCATTTGCTGCCGGACTCCAGCAGACAGGAGGGACCCTGCTGCTGGACCCAAGTCCATCAGGGAAGAGTGTCCTCTGGTGCTGGACCCCAGTAGGAGAGGAGGCTCCTATGCTCCCTGACGCTTATACTGAGGAGGGTCCTCTGCTGCCGGGCCCCAGCCACGGAGGTTGGTCCTGTGCTGCCAGACCCCAGCAGAACAGGAGTGTCCTCTGCTGCTTCCTCTCTTTGATGCCCAGCATGAGGGGAGGGTCCTCTGCAACTTCTTTTCTGCTATGGTCTAGTAGCAGGGGAGCACCTCTGCTGCAGGGGTCCCGCAGAAGAGGAGGGTCCTCTGCTGTTGGACCCCAGCAGGCAGGAGGGTCCCCTGCTGCCAGACCCCAGCATGGAGGAGGGTCCCCTTCTGCCGTACCCCAGCAGGGAGGAGAATTCTCTGCTGCCGGACCTCAGCAGCAGAGAAGGATCCTCTGGTGCCAGATCCCAGGAGCAGAGGGGTGTCCTCTCCTTCCAGACCCCAGCATGGAGGAGGGTCCTCGGCTGCCGGAACCCAGCAAAGAGGAGGATTCTTTGCTACCAGAACCCAGCATCTGAGGGGGGTCCACTTGTGCCGAACCCAGCAGCAGAGAAGTGTCCTCTGTTGCCGGAACCCAGCATGGAGGAGGGTCCTCTGTTGTCGGAACCCAGTAGAGAGGAGGGTCCTCTGCTGTCGGATCCCAGCAGGGATTAGGGTCCTCTGCTGCATGACCCCAGCAGGGAGGAGTGTCCTCTGCTGCATGACCCCAGCAGAGAGCAGGGTTCTCTGCTTTGTCCTCTCTTTGGGGTCCAGCAGGAGACGAGGATCCTCTGCATCTTCCTCTCTGCTGGGGTCCCGCTGCAGAAGAGGGTCCTCTGCGGCTGGACCACAGCATGGAGGAGGTTTCTATGCTAATTCCTCTCTGCTCCACCCCAGCACTGTGGAAGTACCTCTGCTGCCAGACAACAACAGGTTGGAGGGTTTTCTGCTGCCAGACCCCAGAAAAACAGGAGGTTCCTCTGCTACTTCCTCTCTTTGTTGTCCAGCAGGAGAGGAGGGTCCTCTGCTGCTTCCTCTCTGCTGGGGTCCATCAGCAGACGAAAGTCCTGTGCTGCTGAAATCCAGAAGGAGAGGAGGGTCCTCTGCTGCCAGACTCCCGCAGAGGGGCGGGTGTCCTCTATTGCTTCCTCTCTGCTGGAAACTAGCAGAGACGAGTGTCCTGTCGTGCTAGACCCCAGCAGAAAAAAGGGTCCTCTGCTGCTGGACCCCAGCTGAGTGGGGGTTCCTCTGCTGCCGGACCCCAGCAGCAGTGGAGTGTCCTCTGCTGATGGGCCCCAGCAGCTGAGGAGGCTCCACTGTTGCCAGACTCCAACAGCAGAGGAGGGTCCTTGTGTTCCGCACCAAAGCAGCAGAGGAGGGTCCTCTGGTGCCGGACTCCAACAGCAGAGGAGGGTCCTCTCGTGCCAGAACCCAGCAGCAGAGGAGTGTCTTCTTCTACCGGACCCCAGAAGCAGAGTAGGTCCTGTGGTTCCGGACACCAGCTGCAGAGGAGGGTCCTCTTCTGCTGGAACCCAGCAGAGAGAAGGGTCCCTGCTGCTGGACCCCAGCAGAGACGAGGGTCCAGTGCTGCTTCCTCTCTGCTGGGGTCAAGCAGCAGAATCGGGTTCACTGCTGCTTCCCCTCTGCTGGGGTCCAACAGCAGAGGACACTCCTCTGCTGCCGGACGCAGCATTAGTGGAGGGTCCTCTGCTGCCGGACCCCAGCAGAGAGGAGGGTCCTTTGCTGCTTCCTCACTTTGGTATCCAGCATTAGAGAATTGTCCTCTGTAGGTTCTTCTCTGCTGGAGTCCAGCATCAGAGTAGAGTCCTCTGTTGTTTGGATCCAGCAGGAGAGTAGGGACCTCGGTTGCTTCCTCGCTGATGGACCCTAGCAAAGACGAGGGTCCTCTCGTGCTAGACCACTGCAGAGCGGAGGGTCCAGTGCTGCCGGACCCCAGCAGAGATGAGGGTCCAGTGCTGCCAGACCCCAGCAGAGAGGAGGGTCCACTACTGCTGCCTCTCTAGTGGGGTAGAGCAGATAAGAGGGTCCTCTGCTGTTTGACCCCAGCGTAGAGGTGGGTCCTCTGGTACTGGACCCCCGCAGAGAGGAGGGTCCAACTGTGTCGGACACCAACAGAGAACAGGGTCCTCTGCTGCTTCCTGTCTGCTGGAGCGCAACAGAGAGGAGTGTCCTCTCGTGCTAGACCCCAGCAGAGAGGAGGATCCTCTCGTACTAGATCATGGCAGAGAGGAGGGTCCTCTGCTGTTTCTAGTGGGGTCCAGCAGCAGAGGAGGGTTCTCTGGTGACGAATCCCAGCGTGGAGGAGGGTCCTTTACTGTCGGACCCCAACAGAAGAGCAGGGTCCTCTCCAGCAGCAGAGGGTGGTCCTCTGGTACCAGACCCCAGCAGAAGAAGGGGCTCCTGTGCTGCAGGAACCCAGCAGAGAGGAGGGTCCTCCTGTGCCGGACCCCAACAGAGAAGAAGGTCCTCTGCGGCTTCCTCTCTGCTGGGGTCCAGCAGAAAGAAGGGTCCTCTGATGCTGGACCCCAGCAGAGAAGAGGCTCCTCTGATGCCTTCTCTCTGCTGGGGTTCAGCAGCAGAGGAGGGTCCTCTGATGCTGGACCCCAGCAGAAAGGAGAGTCCTCTGCTGCTGGAACACAAGAGGGATGAGTGTTATCTGCTGCCAGACCCCAGCAATAGAGTAGGCTCATCCACTGCTGGACCCCAGCAGGGAGGTGGGTCCTCTGCTGCCAGACCGCATCAGAGACGAAGGTTCTCAGATGGCAGACCCCAGCAAACAGGAGGGTCCTCTGCTGCCAGACCCCAGCAGAGAGGAGGGTCCTCCGTGAGGGACCCCAGCAGAGTGTATGGTTCTCTGCTGCCGTACCCAAGCAGAGACAAAGGTTCTATTCTGTTGACCCCCACCAGAAGAGGAGTGTCCTCTGCTGCCAGACCCCAGCAGTAGGGGTGTGTCCCTTGCTGCCGGACACCAGCAGCAGAGGAGTGTTCACTGCTTCCGGATCCCAGCAGAGATGACTGTCTTCTGCTGCTGGACCCCAGCAGAGAGGAGGGTCCCCTTGTGCTAGATCCCAACAGCAGAGAGGTGGGTCCTCTGGTGCCATCCCCAGCAGCAGTTGAGATCCTCTGCTGCGGGACACTAGCCGGGTGGAAGATCCGCTGCTGCCAGACCCCAGCAACAGAGGAAGGTCCTCTGGTGCCAGACCCCAGCAGTAGAGGAGTGTCCTCTGGGCCCAGTCACCAGCAGCAGGAAGGTGGGTCCTCTGGTGCGGAACCCCAGGAGCAGAAGAGGATCCTCTGGTGCAGGACCACAGAAGAGAGGAGGGTCCTCCACTGCCAGACCCCCCAGCAGAGAGGAGGGTCCTTTGCTCCCAGACCTCAGCAAAGAAGAGGGTGCTCTGGTGCCGAACATCAGCAGAGAGGAGGGTCCTCTGCTGCTGTACCCCAGCAGAGAGGAGGGTCATTTGCTGCCGGACTCCAGCAGACAGGAGGGACCCTGCTGCTGGACCCAAGTCCATCAGGGAAGAGTGTCCTCTGGTGCTGGACCCCAGTAGGAGAGGAGGCTCCTATGCTCCCTGACGCTTATACTGAGGAGGGTCCTCTGCTGCCGGGCCCCAGCCACGGAGGTTGGTCCTGTGCTGCCAGACCCCAGCAGAACAGGAGTGTCCTCTGCTGCTTCCTCTCTTTGATGCCCAGCATGAGGGGAGGGTCCTCTGCAACTTCTTTTCTGCTATGGTCTAGTAGCAGGGGAGCACCTCTGCTGCAGGGGTCCCGCAGAAGAGGAGGGTCCTCTGCTGTTGGACCCCAGCAGGCAGGAGGGTCCCTTCCTGCCAGACCCCAGCATGGAGGAGGGTCCCCTGCTGCCGTACCCCAGCAGGGAGGAGAATTCTCTGCTGCCGGACCTCAGCAGCAGAGGAGGATCCTCTGGTGCCAGATCCCAGGAGCATAGGGGTGTCCTCTCCTTCCTGACCCCAGCATGGAGGAGGGTCCTCGGCTGCCGGAACCCAGCAAAGAGGAGGATTCTTTGCTACCAGAACCCAGCATCTGAGGGGGGTCCACTTGTGCCGAACCCAGCAGCAGAGAAGTGTCCTCTGTTGCCGGAACCCAGCATGGAGGAGGGTCCTCTGTTGTCGGAACCCAGTAGAGAGGAGGGTCCTCTGCTGTCGGATCCCAGCAGGGATTAGGGTCCTCTGCTGCATGACCCCAGCAGGGAGGAGTGTCCTCTGCTGCCGGACCCCAGCAGAGAGCAGGGTTCTCTGCTTTGTCCTCCCTTTGGGGTCCAGCAGGAGACGAGGATCCTCTGCATCTTCCTCTCTGCTGGGGTCCCGCTGCAGAAGAGGGTCCTCTGCGGCTGGACCACAGCATGGAGGAGGTTTCTATGCTAATTCCTCTCTGCTCCACCCCAGCACTGTGGAAGTGCCTCTGCTGCCAGACAACAACAGGTTGGAGGGTTTTCTGCTGCCAGACCCCAGAAAAACAGGAGGTTCCTCTGCTACTTCCTCTCTTTGTTGTCCAGCAGGAGAGGAGGGTCCTCTGCTGCTTCCTCTCTGCTGGGGTCCATCAGCAGACGAAAGTCCTGTGCTGCTGAAATCCAGAAGGAGAGGAGGGTCCTCTGCTGCCAGACTCCCGCAGACGGGGGGGGGGGTCCTCTATTGCTTCCTCTCTGCTGGAAACTAGCAGAGACGAGTGTCCTGTCGTGCTAGACCCCAGCAGAAAAAAAGGGTCCTCTGCTGCTGGACCCCAGCTGAGAGGAGGTTCCTCTGCTGCCGGACCCCAGCAGCAGTGGAGTGTCCTCTGCTGATGGGCCCCAGCAGCTGAGGAGGCTCCACTGTTGCCAGACTCCAACAGCAGAGGAGGGTCCTTGTGTTCCGCACCAAAGCAGCAGAGGAGGGTCCTCTGGTGCCGGACTCCAACAGCAGAGGAGGGTCCTCTCGTGCCAGAACCCAGCAGCAGAGGAGGGTCTTCTTCTACCGGACCCCAGAAGCAGAGTAGGTCCTGTGGTTCCAGACACCAGCTGCAGAGGAGGGTCCTCTTCTGCTGGAACCCAGCAGAGAGAAGGGTCCCTGCTGCTGGACCCCAGCAGAGACGAGGGTCCAGTGCTGCTTCCTCTCTGCTGGGGTCAAGCAGCAGAATCGGGTCCACTGCTGCTTCCCCTCTGCTGGGGTCCAACAGCAGAGGACACTCCTCTGCTGCCGGACGCAGCATTAGTGGAGGGTCCTCTGTTGCTGGACCCCAGCAGAGAGGAGGGTCCAGTGCTGCTTCCTCACTTTGGTATCCAGCATTAGAGAATTGTCCTCTGTAGGTTCTTCTCTGCTGGAGTCCAGCATCAGAGTAGAGTCCTCTGCTGTTTGGATCCAGCAGGAGAGTAGGGACCTCGGTTGCTTCCTCGCTGATGGACCCTAGCAAAGACGAGGGTCCTCTCGTGCTAGACCACTGCAGAGAGGAGGGTCCAGTGCTGCCGGACCCCAGCAGAGATGAGGGTCCAGTGCTGCCGGACCCCAGCAGAGAGGAGGGTCCACTGCTGCTGCCTCTCTAGTGGGGTAGAGCAGATAAGAGGGTCCTCTGCTGTTTGACCCCAGCGTAGAGGTGGGTCCTCTGGTACTGGACCCCAGCAGAGAGGAGGGTCCAACTGTGCTGGACACCAACAGAGAACAGGGTCCTCTGCTGCTTCCTGTCTGCTGGAGCGCAACAGAGAGGAGTGTCCTCTCGTGCTAGACCCCAGCAGAGAGGAGGATCCTCTCGTACTAGATCATGGCAGAGAGGAGAGTCCTCTGCTGTTTCTAGTGGGGTCCAGCAGCAGAGGAGGGTTCTCTGGTGACGAATCCCAGCGTGGAGGAGGGTCCTTTACTGTCGGACCCCAACAGAAGAGCAGGGTCCTCTCCAGCAGCAGAGGGTGGTCCTCTGGTACCAGACCCCAGCAGAAGAAGGGGCTCCTGTGCTGCAGGAACCCAGCAGAGAGGAGGGTCCTCCTGTGCCGGACCCCAACAGAGAAGAAGGTCCTCTGCGGCTTCCTCTCTGCTGGGGTCCAGCAGAAAGAAGGGTCCTCTGATGCTGGACCCCAGCAGAGAAGAGGCTCCTCTGATGCCTTCTCTCTGCTGGGGTTCAGCAGCAGAGGAGGGTCCTCTGCTGTCGGAACCCAGCAGAAAGGAGAGTCCTCTGCTGCTGGAACACAAGAGGGATGAGTGTTATCTGCTGCCAGACCCCAGCAATAGAGTAGGCTCATCCACTGCTGGACCCCAGCAGGGAGGTGGGTCCTCTGCTGCCAGACCGCATCAGAGACGAAGGTTCTCAGATGGCAGACCCCAGCAAACAGGAGGGTCCTCTGCTGCCAGACCCCAGCAGAGAGGAGGGTCCTCCGTGAGGGACCCCAGCAGAGTGTATGGTTCTCTGCTGCCGTACCCAAGCAGAGACAAAGGTTCTATTCTGTTGACCCCCACCAGAAGAGGAGTGTCCTCTGCTGCCAGACCCCAGCAGTAGGGGTGTGTCCCTTGCTGCCGGACACCAGCAGCAGAGGAGTGTTCACTGCTTCCGGATCCCAGCAGAGATGACTGTCTTCTGCTGCTGGACCCCAGCAGAGAGGAGGGTCCCCTTGTGCTAGATCCCAACAGCAGAGAGGTGGGTCCTCTGGTGCCATCCCCAGCAGCAGTTGAGATCCTCTGCTGCGGGACACTAGCCGGGTGGAAGATCCGCTGCTGCCAGACCCCAGCAACAGAGGAAGGTCCTCTGGTGCCAGACCCCAGCAGTAGAGGAGTGTCCTCTGGGCCCAGTCACCAGCAGCAGGAAGGTGGGTCCTCTGGTGCGGAACCCCAGGAGCAGAAGAGGATCCTCTGGTGCAGGACCACAGAAGAGAGGAGGGTCCTCCACTGCCAGACCCCCCAGCAGAGAGGAGGGTCCTTTGCTCCCAGACCTCAGCAAAGAAGAGGGTGCTCTGGTGCCGAACATCAGCAGAGAGGAGGGTCCTCTGCTGCTGTACCCCAGCAGAGAGGAGGGTCATTTGCTGCCGGACTCCAGCAGACAGGAGGGACCCTGCTGCTGGACCCAAGTCCATCAGGGAAGAGTGTCCTCTGGTGCTGGACCCCAGTAGGAGAGGAGGCTCCTATGCTCCCTGACGCTTATACTGAGGAGGGTCCTCTGCTGCCGGGCCCCAGCCACGGAGGTTGGTCCTGTGCTGCCAGACCCCAGCAGAACAGGAGTGTCCTCTGCTGCTTCCTCTCTTTGATGCCCAGCATGAGGGGAGGGTCCTCTGCAACTTCTTTTCTGCTATGGTCTAGTAGCAGGGGAGCACCTCTGCTGCAGGGGTCCCGCAGAAGAGGAGGGTCCTCTGCTGTTGGACCCCAGCATGGAGGAGGGTCCCCTGCTGCCGTACCCCAGCAGGGAGGAGAATTCTCTGCTGCCGGACCTCAGCAGCAGAGGAGGATCCTCTGGTGCCAGATCCCAGGAGCAGAGGGGTGTCCTCTCCTTCCTGACCCCAGCATGGAGGAGGGTCCTCGGCTGCCGGAACCCAGCAAAGAGGAGGATTCTTTGCTACCAGAACCCAGCATCTGAGGGGGGTCCACTTGTGCCGAACCCAGCAGCAGAGAAGTGTCCTCTGTTGCCGGAACCCAGCATGGAGGAGGGTCCTCTGTTGTCGGAACCCAGTAGAGAGGAGGGTCCTCTGCTGTCGGATCCCAGCAGGGATTAGGGTCCTCTGCTGCATGACCCCATCAGGGAGGAGTGTCCTCTGCTGCATGACCCCAGCAGAGAGCAGGGTTCTCTGCTTTGTCCTCTCTTTGGGGTCCAGCAGGAGACGAGGATCCTCTGCATCTTCCTCTCTGCTGGGGTCCCGCTGCAGAAGAGGGTCCTCTGCGGCTGGACCACAGCATGGAGGAGGTTTCTATGCTAATTCCTCTCTGCTCCACCCCAGCACTGTGGAAGTGCCTCTGCTGCCAGACAACAACAGGTTGGAGGGTTTTCTGCTGCCAGACCCCAGAAAAACAGGAGGTTCCTCTGCTACTTCCTCTCTTTGTTGTCCAGCAGGAGAGGAGGGTCCTCTGCTGCTTCCTCTCTGCTGGGGTCCATCAGCAGACGAAAGTCCTGTGCTGCTGAAATCCAGAAGGAGAGGAGGGTCCTCTGCTGCCAGACTCCCGCAGAGGGGCGGGGGTCCTCTATTGCTTCCTCTCTGCTGGAAACTAGCAGAGACGAGTGTCCTGTCGTGCTAGACCCCAGCAGAAAAAAGGGTCCTCTGCTGCTGGACCCCAGCTGAGTGGGGGTTCCTCTGCTGCCGGACCCCAGCAGCAGTGGAGTGTCCTCTGCTGATGGGCCCCAGCAGCTGAGGAGGCTCCACTGTTGCCAGACTCCAACAGCAGAGGAGGGTCCTTGTGTTCCGCACCAAAGCAGCAGAGGAGGGTCCTCTGGTGCCGGACTCCAACAGCAGAGGAGGGTCCTCTCGTGCCAGAACCCAGCAGCAGAGGAGTGTCTTCTTCTACCGGACCCCAGAAGCAGAGTAGGTCCTGTGGTTCCGGACACCAGCTGCAGAGGAGGGTCCTCTTCTGCTGGAACCCAGCAGAGAGAAGGGTCCCTGCTGCTGGACCCCAGCAGAGACGAGGGTCCAGTGCTGCTTCCTCTCTGCTGGGGTCAAGCAGCAGAATCGGGTTCACTGCTGCTTCCCCTCTGCTGGGGTCCAACAGCAGAGGACACTCCTCTGCTGCCGGACGCAGCATTAGTGGAGGGTCCTCTGCTGCCGGACCCCAGCAGAGAGGAGGGTCCTTTGCTGCTTCCTCACTTTGGTATCCAGCATTAGAGAATTGTCCTCTGTAGGTTCTTCTCTGCTGGAGTCCAGCATCAGAGTAGAGTCCTCTGTTGTTTGGATCCAGCAGGAGAGTAGGGACCTCGGTTGCTTCCTCGCTGATGGACCCTAGCAAAGACGAGGGTCCTCTCGTGCTAGACCACTGCAGAGCGGAGGGTCCAGTGCTGCCGGACCCCAGCAGAGATGAGGGTCCAGTGCTGCCAGACCCCAGCAGAGAGGAGGGTCCACTACTGCTGCCTCTCTAGTGGGGTAGAGCAGATAAGAGGGTCCTCTGCTGTTTGACCCCAGCGTAGAGGTGGATCCTCTGGTACTGGACCCCAGCAGAGAGGAGGGTCCAACTGTGCCGGACACCAACAGAGAACAGGGTCCTCTGCTGCTTCCTGTCTGCTGGAGCGCAACAGAGAGGAGTGTCCTCTCGTGCTAGACCCCAGCAGAGAGGAGGATCCTCTCGTACTAGATCATGGCAGAGAGGAGGGTCCTCTGCTGTTTCTAGTGGGGTCCAGCAGCAGAGGAGGGTTCTCTGGTGACGAATCCCAGCGTGGAGGAGGGTCCTTTACTGTCGGACCCCAACAGAAGAGCAGGGTCCTCTCCAGCAGCAGAGGGTGGTCCTCTGGTACCAGACCCCAGCAGAAGAAGGGGCTCCTGTGCTGCAGGAACCCAGCAGAGAGGAGGGTCCTCCTGTGCCGGACCCCAACAGAGAAGAAGGTCCTCTGCGGCTTCCTCTCTGCTGGGGTCCAGCAGAAAGAAGGGTCCTCTGATGCTGGACCCCAGCAGAGAAGAGGCTCCTCTGATGCCTTCTCTCTGCTGGGGTTCAGCAGCAGAGGAGGGTCCTCTGATGCTGGACCCCAGCAGAAAGGAGAGTCCTCTGCTGCTGGAACACAAGAGGGATGAGTGTTATCTGCTGCCAGACCCCAGCAATAGAGTAGGCTCATCCACTGCTGGACCCCAGCAGGGAGGTGGGTCCTCTGCTGCCAGACCGCATCAGAGACGAAGGTTCTCAGATGGCAGACCCCAGCAAACAGGAGGGTCCTCTGCTGCCAGACCCCAGCAGAGAGGAGGGTCCTCCGTGAGGGACCCCAGCAGAGTGTATGGTTCTCTGCTGCCGTACCCAAGCAGAGACAAAGGTTCTATTCTGTTGACCCCCACCAGAAGAGGAGTGTCCTCTGCTGCCAGACCCCAGCAGTAGGGGTGTGTCCCTTGCTGCCGGACACCAGCAGCAGAGGAGTGTTCACTGCTTCCGGATCCCAGCAGAGATGACTGTCTTCTGCTGCTGGACCCCAGCAGAGAGGAGGGTCCCCTTGTGCTAGATCCCAACAGCAGAGAGGTGGGTCCTCTGGTGCCATCCCCAGCAGCAGTTGAGATCCTCTGCTGCGGGACACTAGCCGGGTGGAAGATCCGCTGCTGCCAGACCCCAGCAACAGAGGAAGGTCCTCTGGTGCCAGACCCCAGCAGTAGAGGAGTGTCCTCTGGGCCCAGTCACCAGCAGCAGGAAGGTGGGTCCTCTGGTGCGGAACCCCAGGAGCAGAAGAGGATCCTCTGGTGCAGGACCACAGAAGAGAGGAGGGTCCTCCACTGCCAGACCCCCCAGCAGAGAGGAGGGTCCTTTGCTCCCAGACCTCAGCAAAGAAGAGGGTGCTCTGGTGCCGAACATCAGCAGAGAGGAGGGTCCTCTGCTGCTGTACCCCAGCAGAGAGGAGGGTCATTTGCTGCCGGACTCCAGCAGACAGGAGGGACCCTGCTGCTGGACCCAAGTCCATCAGGGAAGAGTGTCCTCTGGTGCTGGACCCCAGTAGGAGAGGAGGCTCCTATGCTCCCTGACGCTTATACTGAGGAGGGTCCTCTGCTGCCGGGCCCCAGCCACGGAGGTTGGTCCTGTGCTGCCAGACCCCAGCAGAACAGGAGTGTCCTCTGCTGCTTCCTCTCTTTGATGCCCAGCATGAGGGGAGGGTCCTCTGCAACTTCTTTTCTGCTATGGTCTAGTAGCAGGGGAGCACCTCTGCTGCAGGGGTCCCGCAGAAGAGGAGGGTCCTCTGCTGTTGGACCCCAGCAGGCAGGAGGGTCCCCTGCTGCCAGACCCCAGCATGGAGGAGGGTCCCCTGCTGCCGTACCCCAGCAGGGAGGAGAATTCTCTGCTGCCGGACCTCAGCAGCAGAGGAGGATCCTCTGGTGCCAGATCCCAGGAGCAGAGGGGTGTCCTCTCCTTCCTGACCCCAGCATGGAGGAGGGTCCTCGGCTGCCGGAACCCAGCAAAGAGGAGGATTCTTTGCTACCAGAACCCAGCATCTGAGGGGGGTCCACTTGTGCCGAACCCAGCAGCAGAGAAGTGTCCTCTGTTGCCGGAACCCAGCATGGAGGAGGGTCCTCTGTTGTCGGAACCCAGTAGAGAGGAGGGTCCTCTGCTGTCGGATCCCAGCAGGGATTAGGGTCCTCTGCTGCATGACCCCAGCAGGGAGGAGTGTCCTCTGCTGCATGACCCCAGCAGAGAGCAGGGTTCTCTGCTTTGTCCTCTCTTTGGGGTCCAGCAGGAGACGAGGATCCTCTGCATCTTCCTCTCTGCTGGGGTCCCGCTGCAGAAGAGGGTCCTCTGCGGCTGGACCACAGCATGGAGGAGGTTTCTATGCTAATTCCTCTCTGCTCCACCCCAGCACTGTGGAAGTGCCTCTGCTGCCAGACAACAACAGGTTGGAGGGTTTTCTGCTGCCAGACCCCAGAAAAACAGGAGGTTCCTCTGCTACTTCCTTTCTTTGTTGTCCAGCAGGAGAGGAGGGTCCTCTGCTGCTTCCTCTCTGCTGGGGTCCATCAGCAGACGAAAGTCCTGTGCTGCTGAAATCCAGAAGGAGAGGAGGGTCCTCTGCTGCCAGACTCCCGCAGAGGGGCGGGGGTCCTCTATTGCTTCCTCTCTGCTGGAAACTAGCAGAGACGAGTGTCCTGTCGTGCTAGACCCCAGCAGAAAAAAGGGTCCTCTGCTGCTGGACCCCAGCTGAGTGGGGGTTCCTCTGCTGCCGGACCCCAGCAGCAGTGGAGTGTCCTCTGCTGATGGGCCCCAGCAGCTGAGGAGGCTCCACTGTTGCCAGACTCCAACAGCAGAGGAGGGTCCTTGTGTTCCGCACCAAAGCAGCAGAGGAGGGTCCTCTGGTGCCGGACTCCAACAGCAG
The DNA here is from genome assembly GCF_030435755.1 of Ochotona princeps. Taxonomy (NCBI): domain Eukaryota; kingdom Metazoa; phylum Chordata; class Mammalia; order Lagomorpha; family Ochotonidae; genus Ochotona; species Ochotona princeps. The sequence continues at coordinate 152,199,751 of NC_080832.1, read as the reverse complement.
AGGAGGGTCCTCTCGTGCCAGAACCCAGCAGCAGAGGAGTGTCTTCTTCTACCGGACCCCAGAAGCAGAGTAGGTCCTGTGGTTCCGGACACCAGCTGCAGAGGAGGGTCCTCTTCTGCTGGAACCCAGCAGAGACGAGGGTCCAGTGCTGCTTCCTCTCTGCTGGGGTCAAGCAGCAGAATCGGGTCCACTGCTGCTTCCCCTCTGCTTGGGTCCAAAAGCAGAGGACACTCCTCTGCTGCCGGACGCAGCATTAGTGGAGGGTCCTCTGCTGCTGGACCCCAGTAGAGAGGAGGGTCCTTTGCTGCTTCCTCACTTTGGTATCCAGCATTAGAGAATTGTCCTCTGTAGGTTCTTCTCTGCTGGAGTCCAGCATCAGAGTAGAGTCCTCTGCTGTTTGGATCCAGCAGGAGAGTAGGGTCCTCGGTTGCTTCCTCGCTGATGGACCCTAGCAAAGACGAGGGTCCTCTCGTGCTAGACCACTGCAGAGAGGAGGGTCCAGTGCTGCCGGACCCCAGCAGAGATGATGGTCCTTTGGTACCGGACCCCAGCAGAGAGGAGGGTCCACTGCTGCTGCCTCTCTAGTGGGGTAGAGCAGATAAGAGGGTCCTCTGCTGTTTGACCCCAGCGTAGAGGTGGGTCCTCTGGTACTGGACCCCCGCAGAGAGGAGGGTCCAACTGTGTCGGACACCAACAGAGAACAGGGTCCTCTGCTGCTTCCTGTCTGCTGGAGCGCAACAGAGAGGAGTGTCCTTTCGTGCTAGACCCCAGCAGAGAGGAGGATCCTCTCGTACTAGATCATGGCAGAGAGGAGAGTCCTCTGCTGTTTCTAGTGGGGTCCAGCAGCAGAGGAGGGTTCTCTGGTGACGAATCCCAGCGTGGAGGAGGGTCCTTTACTGTCGGACCCCAACAGAAGAGCAGGGTCCTCTCCAGCAGCAGAGGGTGGTCCTCTGGTACCAGACCCCAGCAGAAGAAGGGGTTCCTGTGCTGCAGGAACCCAGCAGAGAGGAGGGTCCTCCTGTGCCGGACCCCAACAGAGAAGAAGGTCCTCTGCGGCTTCCTCTCTGCTGGGGTCCAGCAGAAAGAAGGGTCCTCTGATGCTGGACCCCAGCAGAGAAGAGGCTCCTCTGATGCCTTCTCTCTGCTGGGGTTCAGCAGCAGAGGAGGGTCCTCTGCTGTCGGAACCCAGCAGAAAGGAGAGTCCTCTGCTGCTGGAACACAAGAGGGATGAGTGTTATCTGCTGCCAGACCCCAGCAATAGAGTAGGCTCATCCACTGCTGGACCCCAGCAGGGAGGTGGGTCCTCTGCTGCCAGACCGCATCAGAGACGAAGGTTCTCAGATGGCAGACCCCAGCAAACAGGAGGGTCCTCTGCTGCCAGACCCCAGCAGAGAGGAGGGTCCTCCGTGAGGGACCCCAGCAGAGTGTATGGTTCTCTGCTGCCATACCCAAGCAGAGACAAAGGTTCTATTCTGTTGACCCCCACCAGAAGAGGAGTGTCCTCTGCTGCCAGACCCCAGCAGTATGGGTGTGTCCCTTGCTGCCGGACACCAGCAGCAGAGGAGTGTTCACTGCTTCCGGATCCCAGCAGAGATGACTGTCTTCTGCTGCTGGACCCCAGCAGAGAGGAGGGTCCCCTTGTGCTAGATCCCAACAGCAGAGAGGTGGGTCCTCTGGTGCCATCCCCAGCAGCAGTTGAGATCCTCTGCTGCGGGACACTAGCCGGGTGGAAGATCCGCTGCTGCCAGACCCCAGCAACAGAGGAAGGTCCTCTGGTGCCAGACCCCAGCAGTAGAGGAGTGTCCTCTGGGCCCAGACACCAGCAGCAGGAAGGTGGGTCCTCTGGTGCGGAACCCCAGGAGCAGAAGAGGATCCTCTGGTGCAGGACCACAGAAGAGAGGAGGGTCCTCCACTGCCAGACCCCCCAGCAGAGAGGAGGGTCCTTTGCTCCCAGACCTCAGCAGAGAAGAGGGTGCTCTGGTGCCGAACATCAGCAGAGAGGAGGGTCCTCTGCTGCTGTACCCCAGCAGAGGAGGGTCATTTGCTGCCGGACTCCAGCAGACAGGAGGGACCCTGCTGCTGGACCCAAGTCCATCAGGGAAGAGTGTCCTCTGGTGCTGGACCCCAGTAGGAGAGGAGGCTCCTATGCTCCCTGACGCTTATACTGAGGAGGGTCCTCTGCTGCCGGGCCCCAGCCACGGAGGTTGGTCCTGTGCTGCCAGACCCCAGCAGAACAGGAGTGTCCTCTACTGCTTCCTCTCTTTGATGCCCAGCATGAGGGGAGGGTCCTCTGCAACTTCTTTTCTGCTATGGTCTAGTAGCAGGGGAGCACCTCTGCTGCAGGGGTCCCGCAGAAGAGGAGGGTCCTCTGCTGTTGGACCCCAGCAGGCAGGAGGGTCCCCTGCTGCCAGACCCCAGCATGGAGGAGGGTCCCCTGCTGCCGTACCCCAGCAGGGAGGAGAATTCTCTGCTGCCGGACCTCAGCAGCAGAGGAGGATCCTCTGGTGCCAGATCCCAGGAGCAGAGGGGTGTCCTCTCCTTCCAGACCCCAGCATGGAGGAGGGTCCTCGGCTGCCGGAACCCAGCAAAGAGGAGGATTCTTTGCTACCAGAACCCAGCATCTGAGGGGGGTCCACTTGTGCCGAACCCAGCAGCAGAGAAGTGTCCTCTGTTGCCGGAACCCAGCATGGAGGAGGGTCCTCTGTTGTCGGAACCCAGTAGAGAGGAGGATCCTCTGCTGTCGGATCCCAGCAGGGATTAGGGTCCTCTGCTGCATGACCCCAGCAGGGAGGAGTGTCCTCTGCTGCCGGACCCCAGCAGAGAGCAGGGTTCTCTGCTTTGTCCTCTCTTTGGGGTCCAGCAGGAGACGAGGATCCTCTGCATCTTCCTCTCTGCTGGGGTCCCGCTGCAGAAGAGGGTCCTCTGCGGCTGGACCACAGCATGGAGGAGGTTTCTATGCTAATTCCTCTCTGCTCCACCCCAGCACTGTGGAAGTGCCTCTGCTGCCAGACAACAACAGGTTGGAGGGTTTTCTGCTGCCAGACCCCAGAAAAACAGGAGGTTCCTCTGCTACTTCCTCTCTTTGTTGTCCAGCAGGAGAGGAGGGTCCTCTGCTGCTTCCTCTCTGCTGGGGTCCATCAGCAGACGAAAGTCCTGTGCTGCTGAAATCCAGAAGGAGAGGAGGGTCCTCTGCTGCCAGACTCCCGCAGAGGGGCGGGGGTCCTCTATTGCTTCCTCTCTGCTGGAAACTAGCAGAGACGAGTGTCCTGTCGTGCTAGACCCCAGCAGAAAAAAGGGTCCTCTGCTGCTGGACCCCAGCTGAAAGGAAGTTCCTCTGCTGCCGGACCCCAGCAGCAGTGGAGTGTCCTCTGCTGATGGGCCCCAGCAGCTGAGGAGGCTCCACTGTTGCCAGACACCAACAGCAGAGGAGGGTCCTCTCGTGCCAGAATCCAGCAGCAGAGGAGTGTCTTCTTCTACCGGACCCCAGAAGCAGAATAGGTCCTGTGGTTCCGGACACCAACTGCAGAGGAGGGTCCTCTTCTGCTGGAACCCAGCAGAGAGAAGGGTCCTCTGCGTCTTCCTCTCTGCCTCGGTCCAGCAGAGAGGATGGTCCTTGGGTGCTGGACCACAGCAGAGGGGAAGGACCTCTGATGCTTACTCTCTGCTGTGTCCAGCACCAGGGAGGAGGGTACTCTGTTGCTGGATCCTGCAGGGATTAGGGTCCTCTGCTGCTGCACCCAAGCAGGGTGGAGGGTCCTCTGCTTCCATCCCCAGCATGGAGGATGGTCCTCTGCTGCTGAACTCCAGCAGGGAGGAGGTTCCTCTGCTTCCGGATTCCGGGAAGGATTCCAGGTACCTCATCTGCGAACCATCAGTGCTAGTCAGCTGGTGTGTAATTCCAGTCTCAGAGGGTCCATGGACACACAGACGTGGGACCCCAGTTTTCACAGGGATTGGGGAATGCTGAATTAGGATCGAAGTCCAAGAGGGCTCGTGGGTACACAGACATGGACCCCTGGTCTCACGGGGCCCATGGGCACACTGGTGTGGGACTCCAGCTCCCAGAGTGTCTGTGGGCACACTCACATGGGATTCCAGCTCCCATAGGGTTTGTAGGCTTACTGACTGGGACTCCCGGTCCCTCAGGGCCTCTGGGGTACGTGATGTGGAAGTCCAGCTTCTAGTTCTCCTTGTGCCCTAGGTTGTACCTTGCTGGTGAAGACAGACAGCCACTTCCTAGCACAGAGGCCTGGCCTGATGCAAGGCCACAAGCGTCCTCCACACCCTCCTGATCCTTCGTATGCAGGCTGTTCGGGCTTGGAGCCCAATCTTCAAGGGACACATATAAAGGAATTCTGTCCAGGACCTCCACCTGACACTAGGATGGCTGGGGCTGGACCTTCTAGTGCTCAAAATGCCTCAGCCAACCAGGGGTAGAAAGGGCAGCTTATGCGCCTCATGGCCAGCAGGACTCACTGCAGGATGCCCCTCCAGGCTCTCCTGCACAAACAAGGGAAACAAACCCAGCCTAAGAGAAATTCACTCTCAAGGACACGCTTTGGAGCGGTTGCACAGAAGTCCCCGGACAGAAGTCTTGGGGTCTGCATTGGCAGACAAAAGCAGTCTAGAGCACACAGCACACTCCCTACCTCCCAGGAAAGCAGCTTTCTTTCACTTCCTTCTCTCCTGCATGCCTGTCTGGATCTGTCCTGTTTTATTTGAAGCACAAAGAAACAGAGAGTGAGAGAGAGCAATCTTTCTTGCATCTGCTGCCTCACTTCCCCAAGCACCACCACCAGAGCTAGATGTGGCTGGGCCAGGACAAGCCTGGGAACTAGCAGCTTCCTCCACATGTCCCAAAGGGGCACAGGGGCACAGGGGCACAAGCCCCTGCGCCATCCTCCACTGCTCTCCCAGCACCATCGGCAGGGAGCTAGACTGCAGGGGAAGCAGTCAGGACTTTAAGCAGCAACCATACAGGCCATCTGCCTGGCAGGCTGAGGCTTGAGGCCCTCAGACACCACGCAGCACCACACCAACCCACTCCACCGATTGCACCCCTAGCAGCATTTTTCAGCAGCTCCTTCACCAGGCCCATGAATGTACTTGTCCTCCAGCCTTGCGTAACTTTTGATGTTCCGTGCAGTGAGAGCAGAGGGCACAAACAGGGCATCCAGGCATGCTGCTACTCTACCTGTCCTGGTGAGAAGGAACTCTGTGGAGAGTACACGTCACCTGTTGAGGTGTCTTGTGGCAGATGGCACATCAGTGGCATCTGATGGTCCCCAGGTGGCCTGCAAGAGAAAGAGTCTTGAATCCAGGATGCCCCTGGAGGAGGGTGAATCATTCCCTGGTGAACGAAAGGCCAATGGCATCTGGTAGGAGGTTGTGGGGCCAAATTCCTGCCTCCAATATACACAATGGAGATGCCTATCCCCCCCCCAAGTTGTTCCTAGGATGCCCTGAAGAAGGCAAAATTGTTCGTGAGCCCATGCCTGCCCATGGCATGGGAGGGCCTATTTTGTGCAGGTCTTGGTGGCTCCCAGGCCACCGCCCTATCTGCTGGAAAGTGGGACTGCATGTCCCAGGGTGCTCTCGCAGAAGCTAAGGCCTGGGACTTCCTATTCCAGATGACTGGTGTCCTTTGGTGCTTACTCGTCCTTCCACTGTTCCATCCTTAGAATCCCACAAGCCCAGACACCACCCAGCTAGGCAGAGGAAGGCCGAGTGCTGTATCACCCTAACTGCCACCCCACACATGCAATAATACACGAAGGCCTCTCTGCAGCCCATCGGGGAGCAGTTGCACTTACTAACGAAAGCCCAGGCCCTGTCCCCAAGGGTGCTTTGTGATGAAGGTGTGTAGTGGCAAGGTTTCTGGGGAGCTCATCTTCGAAAGATCAATGCTAGTGAGTAACTCCAGGAATCAGAGGGTCCTTCTGCACACTGACGTGGGACTCCAACACCCAGAGTGCCTGTGGGCACACTGACGTTTGTATCAAGCTCCTACAAGACCCATGGGCACAGTGACATGAGACTCCAACTCCCAACAGGACACATGGGCACGCTGAAGTAGGACTCAGTATCCGAGAGGGCCCATGTGCACATTGACATGGGTCTCCTGCTCTCAGAGGCCCATGAGCACGCTAATGTGAGTCTCCAGCTCCCATAGGGACTGTGGGCACGCTGACATGGGACTGCATCTACCACAGGGCCTCTGGGTGCCCTAATGTGGAACTCCAGCTCCCAGTGCTCTCCCCATGTCCTATGTGGTACCTTAATGGTGAAGACACAGCCACATCCTAGCACAGAGTTCCAGGCTGATACAAGACCACAATCATCCTCCACCCCCTCCTGGACCTTCGTTTTGGGCTTTTCAGCCTTACCCCAATAACCAGTAACAAGTATCCAGGAACACTCTCCAGGACCCCCACCTGACACTAGGATGGCTGGGGCTTGGCTGTCTAGTGTTCAAAAGAAATGAGCCCAACCAGGGGGAGAAAGGGCAGCTTATGCACCCTCTCGTGGACAGCAGGACTCACTGCAGGACGCTCCTCCAGGCTCTCCTGCACAAGAGAAACAAACCTGGCTTGAGAGAAATTCACTCTCAAGAACACTCTTTGGCGATCTTGCACAGGAGTCTCAGGGCGGAAGCCCTACGCACACCCTTGGGGTCTGCATTGGCAGACAAAAGCAGTCTAGAGTCACAGCACAGCACACAGCACACAGCACACTCCCTGCCAGGAGGCGAATAGCAATCTCTCTCTTCCTGCCTTCTTGTCTGCCTGTATCTGTCCTTTATGCTTGGAGCACAAAGGAACAGAGAAGGAGAGAGAGCAATCTTCCTTGCATCTGCTGCCTCACTTCCGCAGGGACCACCACCAGAGCTAGATGTGGCTGGGCCAGGACAAACCCGGGAACCAGGAGCTTCTTCCACATGTCCCTCAGGGGCACAGGGCCACAGGGGCACAAGCCCCTGTGCCATCCTCCGCTGCTCTCCCAACACCATTGGTAGGGAGCTGGACTGCAGAGGATGCTGTCAGGTCTTGAAGCAGCACCCATACAGCTGAACTGCACACAAGCCTCACAGGCTGAGGCTTGACACATTAGGACCCCTCCCAACCACCAAAACCCGCACCACCCGACTCCATCCCTTACCAGTTTCTTCAGCAGCTCCTTCAACAGGCCGCTGAACGTACCTGTCCCCCTTGCTGGCACAACATTGGCTGTTCCGTGCTGAGAGAGCAGCGGGCACCAACAAGGCATCCAGGCATGCTGCTACTCTGCCTGTCCTGGTGAGAAAGCCTCTGTGGAGAATACACGTCAGCTGTTGGGGTTTCTTGGTTCAGGTGGCACATCAGTGGCAGTTGATGGTCCACAGGTTGTCTGCAGCAGAAAGAGTCTTGAATCCAGGATGCCCTGGAGGAGGGTGAAGCATTCCTTGGTGAACAAGAGGGCAGTGCCTGGTGGTAGGAGGCTGTGGGGCCAAATTCCTGCTTCCAATATACACCACCAAGATGCCTCATCCCACAAATGTTTCCTAGGATGCCATGAAGAAGAGAAAATTTGTTCCGTCCAGAAGAAACAGTTCGTGGACACGGTGCAGGTCTGTGCATGAGTCTCCGACACAAGAACCGAGATGGTGGAAGTCTCTGAAGTCTTCCCATTTTGCTCTTTTCCCCACGCCATCATGTGCAGAACATTGCATGCAGCTGAGCCCAATTAGACCAGGTGCTTTTAGCCCCAAGCCCGTTCCCCTAGTGCTTGGGAAACAGCACTACACAGGTGAAACATACATAAAGCATATGATGGGGAATAAGAGGCCTTGACCATAGGAGTATCTTTAGCTCAGTAGCAATGAGCAGACAGCAGTTCCCGGGCTTGGGAAGCATTTTGCACTTGCATAGGTGTTGCACACAAAAAGGCATACGATGGGGTACAAGACGCCTAGACCCAATCTCACAGACTCTGCTGTTCCTCTGCCAAAAGATCAACCCGCTCATGTGCATCAGTAAAGTCCTATTGTTCCATAACTCTGGCAGTCTGTACCACAACCTTGTTCATTGTCACCAAGGTAACTGGTGGTGGCAGCTGCTGATGTACTGGCTATGGTGGTCGCCACTATGCCAGTCTCTTTTATTCTTTATCAGGCCAACAGAGGCCTCTCCGTCAGTCCCAACAGGCACAGGCAGGATTCAGGGCAGGGGCTGAAGAACAGCAGAATTGCAATTGCCATTCCAGCATGCTGTCAGGGTGCACTGGAACGTGGTGTCATTTACTTCAGAGGTGTTTTCTGTATGTGAGAGAGAAACATGGGGATAGCACAGGCAGACACAAGCTTCAAATTCAAGGAGCTGAGGTTCACCCATGTGAGCGAGTCCTCAAGTTCAGAGGAATGATGGAACTAATAGATTCCACAGGAATCATTGCATTCCTAAAGAAGAAAAAATGGGGTGCTTGCCAGTCATGTCCAAACCCCACAAAGCTGCCACGTAGAGAAGGTGGATATTTTCCCTGTGGTAATAACAGGGGAATGATAAGCAAAAGCACGGGCAGAGATTATGCTATTTATAAAGGGAGGGCCAGACCCCCAACAGCTGGGGTCACACACCATACAGTCTGATAGTCTGGTTATGATAGAAACTGGCAGGAAATGTCGGAACCTGGTGCTCATAGCAGAAAGACAAGATAAAGAGAGGGGTGCTTCACAAATACTAACATAATTACGTAATTTATAAAGGCCTAATATACCTGACTGAGGGTTAACCTCTGACATAGGCACCAGCAGAGATGGAGGGGTGGTCTGAGGAAGACCCTCTCGCTGAGGCCCCAGCAGAGGGGTTCCCGACATGGACCCTCTCACTGAAGACCCAAAACAGAGGGAGGGGAGGTCAGAGGGTTACTCTCGCTGAGGCAAGAGCAGAGGGGCTCCCGAGGGGGTCCCTCTCACTGAGGCCCCATGAGAGAGAGGGTGGTCCGAGGGGGACCCACCTGCTGATGCCCCAGCATAGGGGGTCCCGAGGGGGTCCCTCTCGCTGAGGCCCCAGGAGAGGTGGTCCCCAGGAGGACCCTCTCTTGGAGAACCCAGCAGAGAGATAGCGGGACTCAAGTGTCCCTCTCACTGAGGCCCAAGAAGACAGTGTCCTGAGGGGGACCCTCTCATTGAATCCCAGAGAGAGAGGTCAGGCTCTGATTATCTCTCTCGATGAGGCCTCAGCAGAGGGGTTCGAGAGGAACCCTCTCACTGAGTCCTAGGCAGAGAGAGAGGGGGGTCCATGGGGGATCATCTCGCTGAGGCCCCAGCAGAGCGGGTCCCAGTGGTATCCTCTCGCTGAGGCCACAGCACAGAGAGGAGGAGTCCGAGTGGGACACTATTCCTGAGGCTCCAGCAGAGGTTGTATCAAATGGTACCTTCTCGCCTAAGCCCCACCAGAGAGGTTAGGAGGCTCGGGGTGTCCCTCTAGCTGAGGCCCCAGAAGAGGGGGTCCCGAGGGGTCCCTCTTGCTGAAGCCCCAGCAGCGAGGGAGGTGTCGCCGGAGTTCCCTCTCGCTGAGGCGCCAGCAGAGGGGGTCCCGAGGGGGACCCTCTCGCTGAGGTCACAGCAGCGAGGGATGAGCTCGCTGGGGGTTCCTCTCACTGAGTCCCCAGCAGAGGGGCTCCCGAGATGGATCGTCTCGCAGATGCCCTAGCAGATATGGAGGGGAGTTAGGGGAGGCAAGGGTCCCGCTCACTGAGGCTCCAGCAGAGTGAGTCCCGAGTGGGACCTTCTCGCTGAGCCCCCAGCAGAGAGAGAGACAGCGGGGCGGCCGATGGTCCCTCACCCTGAGGCCCCAGCACACTGGTCCCAAGGGTGAACTCTCCCTGAGGCCCGGCCAGCAAAGAAGGGAGGGTCCGAGGGGGACCTTCTCCCTGAGGCCCCAGCAGAGGAGGTCCCAAGGTGGACGATCTCGCTGAGGCCACTGCAGAGGGGGTTCCAAGGGAAAACCTCTCACTCTGGTCCCAGCAGAGGGGGGTCCTAAGGGGACCCTTTTGCTGAGGCACCACCAGGAGATAGGGGTGCGCTGGGGGTCCCTTTCGCTGAGGCCCCAGCAGAGGGGGTCTCGAGGGAGTCCCTCTTGCTGAGGCCCCAGCACAGTGGCTCCAGAGGGTGACCCTCTCGCTGAGGCACCAGCAGAGAATAAGGGCGTGTCCGAGAGGGAACCTCTAACTGAGGTCCCAGCAGAGATGAAGGGGTGCTCCAGGGTCGGTCTCGCTGAGGCCCCAGTAGCGAGGGAGTGGAGCTCTGGGGGTCCCACTATCTTGGGCCCCAGCAGACGGGGTCCCGAGGCGGAACATCAATCAGAGGCCCCAGCAGAGATAGAGGCTCTGGATGTGAGGGTTCCTCTCGCTTAGGCCCCAGCAAAGAGAGGGTCCCTCTCGCTGAGGCCCCAGCAGAAGGGGTCCCGAGGGGGACCCTCTCACTGAGGCCCCAGCAGCAAGAAAGGGAGTGAGGGTCCGAGAGTGACCCTCTCCCTGAGCCCCCAGCAGAGTGGGTCCCAAGGGGGACCCTCTCTCGGCGTCCCAGCAGAGAGAGGGGAGTCCGAGGGGGACCTTCTCACTGAAGACTCAGCAGAGGGGGTCCCGAGGGGAATCCTCTCGCTGAGGCCCCAGCAGAGAGAGAGCATGTGGGTCCGAGGGGGACCCTCTTCCTGAGGTCCCAGCAGAGAGGGAGGGCTTCTCCTTGGGTGCCTCTCGCTGGCACCCCAGCAGAAGGGGTCTTGAGGGGACCCTCTCACTGAGTCTCCTGCAGAGAGGGTGGGGGACTCCAGGTGTCCCTGTTGCTGAGGTCCTATCAGAGTGGGTCCCTAGTGGGACTCTCTCACGGAGGCCTAAGCAGCGAGGGAGGGGTGCGCTGGGGGTCCCTTTTGCTAAGGCCCTAGCAGAGGGGGTCTCGAGGGAGTCCCTCTCGCTGAGGCCCCAGCAGAGGCGCTCCAGAGGGTGACCCTTTCGTTCAGTCTCCAGCAGAAAGGGAGGGCGTGTCCGAGGGGGACCCTCTCATTGAGGCCCCAGCAGAGATGGAGGGGTACTCGGGTGTCCATATCAATGAGGCCCTAGCAGCGAGGGAGGGGGTTTCTGGGGGTCCCACTCGCTTGGGCCCCAGCAGATGGGGTCCCGAGGCAGAACCTCTCTCAGAGGCCCCAGCAGAGATATAGGCTCTGGCTGGGAGGGTCCCTCTCACTGAGGCCACAGCAATGAATGGGTCCCTCTCACTGAGGCCTGAGCAGAGGGGTTCCCGAGGGGGACCCTCTCACTGAGGCCCCAGTAGAGGTTGACCCGAGGGGGACCATCTCACTGAGGCCACAGCAGCAAGAGAGGGAGGGTCCGAGGGTGACCCTCTTGCCGAGGCCCCAGCAGATAGAGAGGGGTTCCGAGGGGAATGATCTCGCTGAAGCCTCAGCAGAGGGGGTCCGGAGGCGGACCCTCTCGCTGAGGCCCCAGCAGACAGAGTGTGGGTCCGAGGGGGACCCTCTTCCTGAGGTCCCAGCAGAGAGCTAGGGGTGCTCCTTGGGTGCCCTTCGCTGGCGCCCCAGCAGAAGGGGTCTCGAGGGGACCCTCTTGCTGAGGCCCCTGAAAAGAGGGTGGTGGGCTCCAGGTGTCCCTCTCGCTGAGGCCCTAGCCGAGTGGGTCCCTACTGGGACTCTCTCATAGAGGCCCAAGCAGAGAGAAAGGGGGGTCCGAAGGGGATCCTCTCGCTGAAGTCTCAGCAGAGGGGTTCCCGATGGGGACCCTCTCACTGAGGCCCCTGCATAGTTGGTTCCGAGGTGGACCCTCTCGCTGAGACCACAGCAGAGACAGAGGGGGGGCCCGAGGGGGACCCTCTTGCTGAGGCCCTAGCAGATAGGGAGGGGGACTCCGGGGTCCCTCTCGCTGAGGCTTCAGCAGAGTGGGTCCTGAGGTGTATCCTCTCACTGAGGCCCCAGCAGAGAGGGTGGTGGCTCTGGGGGTCCCTCTCGCTGAGGCCCCAACAGATAGGGAGGGGTCGCTGGGGGTCCCTTTAGCTAAAGCCCCAGGAGATGGGGTCTGGAGGGGTACCCTGTAGTTGAGGCCTAAGCAGAGAGAGGGGGGCCAGGGGTAACTTCTCTCTGAGGCACCACAGAGAAGAGAGAGAGGGGTGCCAGGTGCCCCTCTCGCTGAAGCCCCAGCAGAGAGAGAGGATCAGGCTATGGGAGTCCCTCTTGCTGAGGCTCCAGCAGAGGGGGTCCTGAGGAGGACCCTTTCGCTGAGTCCCCAGCAGTGAGGTAGGGGGGGTTGAGGTGGATCCTCTCGCTGTGTCCACAGCAGAGTGGGTCCCTAGGGGGACCCTCTCGCTGAGGCCCCAGCAGAGAGAGTGGGGTTCCCGAGGGTGACCCTCTCACTGAGGCCCCAACAATGAGGTGGGGGACTGTGCTGGTCCCTCTTGCTGAGTCCCCAGCAGAGGGGTACCCCAGGGGGACCCTCTTGCTGAGGCCCCAGCAGAAACAGACAGAGGAAAACGAGGGTCCCTCTCGCTAAGGCCCCAGCAGAATTCGTTCGGAGTGGGACCCTCTCACTGAGGCACCAGCAGCGTGAGGGTCCCTCTTGCTGATGCCCCAGCTGAGCGGGTCCCAAGATGGAGCCTCTCGCTGAGGTCCCAAGAGACAGAGATGAGGGGTCCATGGGGGACCCTCTCACTGAGGCCCCAGTAGAGGAGGTCCCAAGGTGTACAATCTCGCTGAGGTCCCAGTAGAGGGGGTCCTGAGTGGTCTCTTTTGCTGAGGCCCCAGCAGTGAGGGAGGAGTCGCCCAGGGTCGCTCTCACTGAGGCACAAGCAGATTGGTCCCCGAGGGGGACCCTCTCGCTGAGGCTCCAGTAGAGGTTGTCATGAGTGGGACCCTCTCGCCTAGGTCCCAGCAATGAGGGAGGGTCCGAGGGTGACCCTCTCCTTGAGGCCCCAGCAGAGTGGGTTTCAAGGGGGACCCTCTTGCTGAGGCCTCAGCATGGAGAGAGGGGTTCCGAAGGGGACCCTCTAGCTGAGGCCCCAGCAGAGAAAGGGTCCCTCTCACTGAGGCCCCAGCAGAGGGGGTCCCGAGGAACACCGTCTCACTGAGGCCCCAGCAGAGGGGCTCCCATGGGGGACACCATTGCCGAGGCCCCAGCAGAGAGGAAGAGAGGTTCCGGGGGTCCCTCTCGCTGAGGCCCCAGCAGAGAGAGACAGAGAGAGGGCAGCCCAGGGTACCTCTCGCTGAGGCCCCAGCAGAGAGAGAGGGGGGCGAGGATCCCTCTCGCTGAGGCCCCTATAGAGAGAGAGGGGGAGTCCTAGGGGTACCTTCTCTCTGAGGCCCCAGCAGAGAAGAGAGAGAGAAAGAGAGGGGTGCCAAGGGTCCTTCTCACTGAGCCCCAGAAGAGCGAGTGGGGGTCCCGAGTGTGACCCTCTCACTGAGGCCCCAGCAGCGAGGTAGGGGGGTTGTGGTGGTCCCTCTTGCTGAGTCCCCAGCAGAGGAGGTCCCAAGGTGGACAATCTCACTGAGGCCCCCATACAGGGTGTCCCGAGGGGGTCCCTCGCTGAGGCCCCAGCAGAGTGAGGGGCAAGGGTCCCACTCCCTGAGGCCCCAGCAGAGAGAAGGGGGGCCCAAGGGGTAACTTCTCTTGGAGGCCCCAGCAGAGAGAAAGAGGGGTGCCAAGTGTCCCTCTTGCTGAGGCACCGCAGAGGGGGTCCCTAGGGGGCCTCTCGCTGAGGCCCCAGCAGCGAGGCAGGGGGCATTGGGGAACCCTCTCGCTGAGGCCCCAGCAGAGGGTGTCTCGAGGGAGTTCCTCTCGCTGAGGCCCCAGCAGAGGGGGTCCAGAGGATGACCCTCTCACTGAAGCTCCAGCAGAGACGAGGGGCTATCCGAGGGGGAATCTCTTCCTGAGACCCCAGCAGAGGTGGTCCCAAGGGGTGCCTTCCTGCTGAGGCTCCAACAGAGAGGGAGGGCATGTCCGAGGGGGACCCTCTCACTGAGGCCCCATCAGAGATAGAGGGGTACTCGGGGGACCGTCTAGCTGAGGCCCCAGCAGCGAGTGAGGGGAGCTCCAGGGATCCCTCTCGCTTAGGCCCCAGCAGACAGGGTCCCGAGGTGGACACTCTCTCAGAGGCCCCAGGAGAGATTGAGGTTCTGGCTGGGATGGTCCCTCTCGCTGAGGCTCCAGCAAAGAAAGGGTCCCTCTCGCTGAGGCCCCAGCAAAGGGGGTCCCGAGTGGGACCCTCTCGCTGAGGCCTCAGTAGAGGTTGTATCGAGTGGGACCCTCTCACTGAGGTCTCAGCAGTTAGAGAGGGAGGGTCCGAGGGTGAACCTCTAACTGAGGCCCCAGCAGAGTAGGCCCCAAGGGGGAACCTCTGGCTGAGGCCACAGCAGAGAGAGGGGGAGGGATTCGAGGGGGCCGATCTCGCTGAGGCTCCAGCTGAGTGGGTCCCGAGGGGGAACCTCTCGCTGAGGCCCCAGCAGAGAGTGGGGGTCCCCAGGGGGACCCTCTCCCTGAGGTCCCAGCAGAGTGGGTCCCAAGGGTACGATCTTGCTGAGGCCCCAGCAGAGGGCTTCCTGAGGGAAAACCTCTCACTTTGGCCCCAGCAGAGGGGGTTCAGAGAAGGACCAAGTCTCTGAGACCCCAGCAGAGAGACAGAGACAGAGAGTGGGCAGCCGATGGTCCCTCTTGCTGGATCCCCAGCAGAGAGAAAGGGGTGGGTCCAAGATGTACCCTCTCTCTCAGGCCCCAGCAGAGAAGAGAGTGATGGGGGTGCCAAGGGTTTCTTTCGCTGAAGCCCCAGCTGAGAGAGGGGGATAAAAGTGGACCCTCTTGCTGAGGCAAAAGTAGAGGTTGTCCCTAAGGGGACCCTCTCGCAGATCCCCAGCAGGGAGGGAGGGGGCTCAGGGGGTCTCTCTCCCTGAGGCCCCAGCAGAGTGGGTACAGAGTGGGATCCTCTTGCTGAGGCTCCAGCAGAGAGGGAGGGTGTGTCTGAGAGGGACCCTCTCACTGTGGCCCCAGCAGAGATGGAGAGGTGCTCGGGGGTCCCTCTGACTTAGGCCCCAGCAGCGAGGGAGGAGGTCGCCGGGGGACACTCTCGCTGAAACCCCAGCAGAGGGGGGTCTCAAGGGAGTCCTGCTCGATGAGGCCCCAGCAGATGGAATCCCGAGGGGACCCTCTGGCTGAGGCCACATCAGAGAGGGAGAAAGAAAGAGGGGTGGGGTTGTGAGTCCCTCTCGCTGAGGCCCCAGCAGAGAGAGGTGGGGTACAAGTGGCACCCTCTCACTGAGGTCCCACCAGAGAAGAAGAAGAGAGAGAGGGGTGTAGAGGGTCCCTCTTGCTGAAGCCCCCACAGAGGGGGTCCCGAGGGGAACCCCTTACTGAGGCCCCAGCAGAGAGAAAAGAGAGAGAGATAACGGGGGGCCGAGGGTCCCTCTCACTGAGGCCCCAGCATCGAGGGAGTGGGGCTACAGGGACCCTCTCACTGAGGCCTCAGCAGAGTGGGTCCAGAGGGGACCGGCTCTTGAGGCTCATTTGGGGAGTGAATCATCAGATGGAAGATCTTCCTCTCTGTCACTCCTCCTCTCTGTATATCTGACTTTGGAATAAAATAAATACATCGGTTAAAAACAAAAAAAAAAGATAGGGCAGCATCGGTCACCCTCTCGTGGCCACCAGGACTCACTGCAGGATGCTCATCCAAGGCTCTCCTGCCAAATCAAGGGAAGCACCACAGCTCAGAGAGGCATTTGCTCTCAAGGACACTCTTTTAGAGCTTGCACACGAGTCCCATGACAGAAGCCCTACACATGCCCTGGGGGTCTGCATTGACAGACAAAAGCAGTCTAGAGTCACAGCACAGCACACAGCACACAGCATGCTCCCTCGCAGGAGGCCAGCAGCTTTCTGTCTTTTCCTTCCTCCCTCCTGCCTCCCTCTGTCCTCTTTTCTTGGAAGCACAGAGGAACAGAGAGGGAGAGACAGAATCTTTCTTGCATCTGCTGGCTCACATCCCCAAAAACCACCACCAGAGCCAGATGTGGCTGGGTCAGGACAAGCCCAGGAACCAGGAGCTCCCTCCAGATCTCCCAAAGGGGCACAGTGGCACACGGGCACAGGGGCACAAGCCCCTGCAGCATCCTCCGCTGCTCTCCCAGGAGGATCAGCAGGGAGCTGGACTGCAGGGGAAGCAGCCAGGATTTGAAGCAGCACCCGTATAGGCCATCTGCATGGCAGGCTGAGGCTTGACCCACTGGGACAATACCCTGCACCACCACGCCCACCACACCACACCACAACACAACACACACACCACACAACACCAACCGTTGCTGGACCCTTCAGCAGCTCCTTCACCAGGCTGCTGAAGGTGCCTGTCCCCCTGGCTTGCACAACGTATGCGGTTCCGTGCTGTGAGAGCGGCCAGTACAGAAGAGGGATCCAGGCATGTTGCTACTCTACCTGTCCTGGGGAGAAGGACCTCTGTGAAGAACAGATGTCAGCTGTTGGGATGTCTTGTGGAAGGTGGCACATCAGTGGCTGCCGATGGTCCACAGCTGACCAGCAGGAGGAAGAGTCTTGAATCCAGAAGGATCCATGGAGGAGGGTGAAGCACTCCCTGGTGAACAAGAGGGCAGCAGCATCTGGCTGGAGGCTGTGTGGCCAAATTCCTGCCTGCAAAGCTTTGTGCACCCTGTTGTGTGCAGGAAGCACAGGCCCTGAAAGCCCTCCCATGTGCAGGCCTTGGGGGCTCCCCGGCCATCATCATATGTGCTGGGCAGCAGGGCTGCCTGTTGCAGGGTGCTTTCTTTAGCAGCTAGGGCCTGGGACTTCCTATTGCAGATGGCTGATGACCTCTGGTGCCTACTTCTCCATTGACCTGCTCCTGGCTTAGGAACCCACATGCCCAGACACCACCCAGCTAGGCCGAGGCAGGCCGAGTAGTGTATCACCCTAACCGCCACCCCACACATATGCAAAAGTACATGAAGCTTGGCCCCATCAGCATGGCCTAGCGGCTAAAGTCCTCACCTTGAACGCGGCGGGATCCCATATGGGCACCGGTTCTAATCCCGGCTGCTCCACTTCCCATCCAGATCCCTGCTTGTGGCATGGCAAAGCAGTCAAGACGGCCCAAAGCTTTGGGACCCTGCACCCACATGGAAGACCCGGAAGAGGCTCCAGGTTCCCGGCTTCGGATTGGCGTGCACTGGCTGTTGCAGCTCAGTTGGAGAGTGAATCATCAGACCTCATGGCATGCTGACATCGGACTCCAGCTCTCAGAGGGTCTGTGGGCAAGCTGACGTGGGACTCCAGCTCTCAGAGGGTCTGTGGGCAAGCTGAAGTGGGACTCCAGCTCACAGAGGGCCTGTGGGCATGCTGACGTGGGACTCCACCTCCCAGGGTTCTTTAAGCGCCCTTGCCTTAAAGGCACCCTGACACTTCCTATCACAGAGGCCTGGGCTGATGCTAGGCCCCAAGCATCCTCCTCCCCTCCCGGGCTTTGGTATGTGGGCTGTTCGGCTTTGGAGCCCTGATCTTACAACAACACGTGTACCAGAATACTGTCTGTGACCCCCACCTGACCCTAGGATGGCTCGGGTTGGGCTTTCTAGAGGTCAGAAGGCCTGAGCCCACCAGGGGTAGAAAGGGCAGCTTGGGGCCCAGTGTCTTAGCCTAACGGCTAACGTCCTCACCTTGAACATGCCGGGATCCCATATGGGCACCGGTTCTAATCCCAGCTGCTCCACTTCCCATCCAGATCCCTGATTGTGGCATGGGAAAGCAGTCAAGATGGCCCAAAGCTTTGGAAACTTGCACCAACATGGGAGACCCGGAAGAGGCTCCAGGTTCCCGGCTTCAGATTGGTGCGCACCAGCCATTGTGTCTCACTTGGAGAGTGAATCATCGGAGGGAAGCTCTTCATATATCTCTCTCTTCCTCTCTGTATATCTGACTTTGGAATAAAATAAATAACTCTATTAAAAAAAAAGAAAAGAAAAGAAAAAAGAAAAGAAAGAACGGCGGCTTTGGGCGCCCTCTCGTGGCCACCAGCACTCAGTGCGGGAAGCTCATCCAAGGCTCTCCAGCAAGGATGAAGGTCCTCTGTTTCAGGATCCCTGAAGGGAGGAGAGACCTCTGCTGGCAGACCCAAAAAGAGAGGAGGGTCCTCTACTGCCGGACGCCAGCATAGAGGAGGGTCCTTGGATGTTGGACCCCAACAGAGAGGATGGTCTTCTGGTGCTGGAACTCAGCAGAGAAGAAGGTTCTCTGCTGCTGGATCCTAGCAGAGAGGAGGGTCTCCACTTCTGGACACCAGCAGAGAGGAGCTTCCTCTGCTGCTGGACCACAGCAGAAGACGAGGCTCCTCTGGTGCTGCACTACAGCAGAGAGGAGGGTCCTCTGCTGCCGGACGCCATCAGAGAAGAGGGTCCTCTCCAGCAGGACCCTTCAGAGGGGTGTCCTCTGCTGCCGGACCCCAGCAGAGGGGTGTCCTCTTTGCCAGTCACCTGCAGCTCAATGGCTCCTCTGCTGCCAGACCCAACAGAAAGGAGCTTCCTCTGGTGCCAGACCCCAGCAACAGATGAGGGTAACCTGGTGCCGGACGCCAGCAGGGAGGTGGTTCCTGTGGTGCTGGACACCAGCAGAGAGGAGGGTCCCCTGCTGCTGGACCCCAGCAGTGAGGAGGGTCCTCTGGTGCTGGACCCAAGCAAAGAGTGGGGTCCTCTGGTGCCGGACCCCAGCAGCGAGGAGGGTCTTCTGGTGCCGGATCCAAGCAGCAGAGGAGGGTCCTCTGATGCAGGACCCTAGGAGCAGAGGACGGTCCTCTGGTGCCGTATGACAGCAGGGAGGATGGTCCTGTTTTCCGGACCCCATCGGCAGAGCAGGATCCTCTGCTGCCGGACCCCAGCAGAGCGAAGGGTCCTCTGTTGCCGGACCCCAGCAGAAAAGGAGAGTCCTCTGCTCCCCGACCACAACAGAAGAGGAGGGTCGTCTGCTGCCTCCTCTCTTTGAAATCCATTAGGAAACGAGGATCCTCTAGAACTTCTCGGCTGAGGTCAAGCAGCAGAGGAGGGTCATCTTCTGCAGGGGTTCAGCAGGAGAGGAGGGTCCTCAGCTGCTGGAACCAAGGCAAAGTGGAGTGTCCACTGCTGCCAGACCCCAGCAGAGAGGAGGGTCCTCTGCAGCGGTACCCCAGCAATACAGGTTTGTAATCTGCTGCCAGGCCCCAGTAAAGAGAAGGGTCCTCTGCTGCTGGACCCCAGCAGAGAGGAGGGTCCTCTGTTGCTTCATTTCTGCTGGACACCCGCAGTGAGGAGGGTACTCTGTTGCTGGACCCCAGCAGAGAGGAGAGTACTCTACTTCTGGACTCAAGCAGAGAGGACGGTCCTCTGCTGATTCTTCTCTGCTGGGTTCAATGGAGAGGAGGGTCCTATGTTTCCAGAACCCAGCAGTAGAGTAGGATCCTCTGCTGCCCGACCCCAGCAGAGGGGTGTTCTCTGGTGCCGGATCCCAGTAGAAGAGGGAGATCTTCTGCAGCCAGACCCAGCAGGGAGGAGGGTACTCTGCTGCTGGACCCCGTAGGGATGAGTGTCATCTGCTGCTGGACCACAGAGGGAAGGTGGGTCCTCTGTTGCCAGACCCCAACGGAGAGGAGGTTCCTCTGCTGCTTCTTCTTTGCTGTACCCCAGCAGAGAGGCGGATCCTCTGGTGATGGACCTCTACAGAGAGGAGGGTCCTCTACTGCTGTACCCCAGCAGAGAGGAGGGTCCACTGCTGCTTACTCTCTGATGGGGTCCAACGGAGAGGAGTGTCTTATGCTGCCGTACACCAAAAGCAAAGGAGGGGCATCTGCTGCTGGACATCAGCAGCAGATGAGAATCTTGTGCTGCTGGACCCCAGCAGAAAGGAGGGTACTCTATTGCTGTACCCCAGCAGAGAGGAGGGTACTCTGCTGCCAAACCCCAGCAGAGAGGCGTGTTCTCTGCTGCCATACCCCGGCAGAGAGCAGGGTCCTCTGCTGCCGCACCCAGGCCAAAGCGGAGGTTCCTCTGCCGTGTCCTCTCTTTGGGGTCGAACAGGAGTTGAGAGTCCTCTGCAACTTCCTCTCAGCTGGGGTCCAGCAGCAGAGTATGGCCCTATGCTGCAGGTGTCCCGCAGGAGAGGAGGGTCCTCTGCTGCCTGACCCCAGCAGAGAAGGAGGGTCTTCTGCTGCTGAACCCCAGCAGAGAGTAGGGTCCTCTGCTTCGTCCTCTTTGGGGTCCAGCATAAGAAAATGGTCCTCTGCAACCTCCACTATTCTGTAGTTCAGCAGCAGAGCAGGGTCCTTGCTGCAGGGACCCAGCAGGAGAGGAGGGTCCTCTGCTGCTGGAACCCAGCAGAAGAGGAAGGTCCTGTGCTGAGGGACTCCAGCAGAGAGGAGGGTCCTCTGCTGCTTTTTCTCTGCTGGACTTCAGCAGAGAGGAGTGTCCTCTCGTGCTAGACCACAGCAAAGAGGAGGTTCCTCTGCTGCTGGACCAGAACAGAGAGGAGGGTTCTCTGCTGCTTCCTCTCTGCTGGGGCTCAGCAGCAGAGGAGTATCCTCTGTGCCGGACGCAGCAGCAGTTGAGAGTCCTCTCCTGCAGAACTACAGCAGAGAGGAGGTTCGTCTTGTGCTGGACCCCAGCAGAGAGGTGTGTCTAGTGCCAGACCCCAGCACAGAGGAAGATCCTCTGTTGCTGGACCCCAGCAGAGAGGGGGTCCTCTGGTGCCGGATCACAAAAGCAGAGGAGGGTCCTCTGCTGCTGGACCCCAGCAGAGAGGGGGTCCTCTGGTGCCGGATCCCAAAAGCAGAGGAGGGTCCTCTGCTGCTGGACCACAGCAGGGAGGAGTGTCCTTTGCTGTCTGACCCGAGCAGTAGAGAATAGTCCTCTGCTGCCGGGCCCCAGCAGAGAGGAAGGTCCTCTGCTGCTCAACTCAAGCTGAGAAGAGAGTGCTCTTGTGCTGGACACCAGCAGAGGATGGTGTCCTCTTTTGCTGTACCCCAGCAACAGAGGAGGCTTCTGTTGTGCCGGACCCCAGCAGAGAGGAGGGTCCTCTACTGCTGGACCACAGCAGGGAGGAGGGTCCTCAGCTGCAGAAACCCAGCAGATGGAGGGTCCTCTGCTGCCAGACCTCAGCAGCAGAGTGGGGTCCTGTGCTGCCAGACCCCAACAGCAGAGGGAGAACCTCTTATGCCAGACCCCAGTAGCACATGGTGGTTGTCTGCTGCCAGAACCCAGCATTAGGAGTGTCATCTGCTGCCAAACACCAGCTGGATAAGGGGGTCCTCAGGTACCGGACCCCAGCATCAGAGGGGGTTTCTCTGCTGCCAGACCCCAACAGCATAAGGAGGTCCACTGTTGAAGGAAGCCAGCAGCACAGGAGGGTTATAGCTGGCAGAACCCAGCAGAGAGGACGTCCTCTGTTGCCGGACCCCAGCAAAGAGGAGGGTCCTCTGCTGCCAGACCACAACAGAGAGGAGGATCATCTGTTGCCGGAATCCAGCATAAGAGGAGAGTCCTCTGTTGCAGGACACCATTTGAAGAGCAGGATCCTCTGCTGTGTCCACTCTTTGGGGTCCAGTATGGAATGAGGGTCCTCTGCAACTTCCCTTCTGCTGTAGTCCAGCAGCAAAGGAGAGTCCTCTGCTGCATGGGTCCAGCAGGAGAGGAGTGTCCTTTGCTGCTACCTCTCCACTGGGGTCCAGCAGCAGAGGCAGGTGTTCCTCTTGTGCCGGACCCTAGCAGAAGAAGGGGTTCTCTCATGCAGGAACCCAGCAGAAGGAGGGTTCTCTGCTGCCAGACCCCAGCAGCACAAGTGGTTCCACTGGTGCCGGACAGAAGCAGCAGAGGGGGGACTTCTGGTGTCGGACCCCAGAAGCAGAGGGGCGTCCTTTGGTGCCAGAAATAGCAGAAGAGGGAGGACCTCTGCTGCCGGACACCAGCAGCAGTGGGGCTGCTGCAGGAAACCAGGACAAGGCTGGTTCTTTGCTGCTGGACCCCAGAAGCAGTGGAGAGTCTTCTGTTACCAGAAGCCAGCAGCAGAGAATGGTCCTCTGCTGCCGAACTCCAGTAGAAGAGGAGGGTCATCTGCTGCGTCATCTCATTGGGGTTCCTTCAGGGACGAGGGTCCTCTTCAACTTCCTCTCTGCTGTGGCCCAGCAGCATTGGAGGGTCCTCTGCTACCGGACCCCAGCAACAGAGGTGCATCCTCTGCTGTGACATCCCAGCAGCAGGGCAGCGTCATCTACTGCCGGAACAGGCAGAGAGGAGGGTCCTCTGCTGTTGAACCCCAGCGGAGAGGAGGTGCCTCTGGTGTTGGACCACAGCAGAGAGGCGTGTCCTCTGGTGCCACACACGTGCAGCTGAGGGGGGTCCTCTGGTGCAAGACCCTAGCAGAGAGGAGGGTTCTCTGCTGCTCAACCCCAGCAGAGAAGAGGCTCCTCTGCTGCTGTACCACAGCAGGGAGAAGGTTGCTTCAGTGCTGGACCCCACCAGCAGAGTGGAAGGTCCACTGGTGCTGGAACACAGCAGAAAGGGGTGTCTTCTCGTGCCGGACCCCAGCAGCAGAGGAGGGTCCTCTGCTGCCAGACCACAGCAGGGAGAAGGTTCCTTTGGTCTCAGACCCCAGCAGCAGAGGAGGGTCCTCTGGTGCCGGACCCCAGCAGCAGAGGAGGGTACTCTGGTGCCGGACCACAGCAATTTTGAGGTTCCTCTACTGCTGTACCCTAGCAGAGAAGAGGGTCATCTGGTGCTAGACCCCAGCAGAGAGGGGTGTCATCTGGTTTCGGACACGAGCAGCAGTGGTGGATGCTCTGTTGCTGTACCCAGCAGAGTGGGTGGTCCTCTGCCACCGGACCCCAGCTGGAGGAAGGCCCTGTGTTTCTGGACCACAGCAGGGAGTTGGGTCCTCTGGTGCCGGACCCCGGCAGTAGAGGAGATCCTCTGGTTTCGGACCCGAGCAGCAGAAGAGGGTCCTCTACTGCTGGACCCCAGCAGGAAGGAGGGTGCTCTGCTGCAGGAACCCAGCAGAAAGAAGGTCCTCATCTGCCAGAACCCAGGCGACGGTTAGGGTCCTCTGCTTCATCCTCTCCTGGGGACCAGCAGGAGACGAGTGTCCTCTACAATTTCCTCTCCGCCGAGGTCCCACAGCAAACGAGGCTCCTCTCCTGCAGGTGTCCAGCAGGAGAGGAGGGTCCTCTGCTGCTCGAACAGGAAACAAGAGGAGGGTCCTCTGCTGCGGGACCCCAGCAGAGAGGAGGGTCCTCTGGTGCTCCACCCCAGCAGAGAGGAGGCTCCTCTGGTGCCCCATCCCAGCAGAGAGGGGTGTCCTCTGGTGCCGGACCACAGCAGCAGAGGGGGGTTCTCTTTTGCTGGATCCCAGCAGAGAGGGGGGATCTTCTAGCACCTGACCCCAAGAGCAGAGGAAGGTCCTCTGCTGCAGGACCGCAGAATGGAGGAGTTTCCTCTGCTGCCAGAACCCAGCAGCAGAGGAGGGTCAAGTGGTGCTGGACACCAGCAAGAGAGAGGGTCCTCTGGTGCCAACAAGAGCAGCAGAGGGGGGTGCTCTGGTGCTGGACCCCACCAACAGACAAGGATCCTCTGCTGCCGGACCACAGCAGGGAGGATGGTATCTCATTCCGGACTTCAGCAGGGACAATGGTCCTCTGCTGCCAGACACAATCAGCAGAGGAGGATCCTCTGGTATCGCAAACCGAGCAGCAGATGAGGGTCCTCTGCTGCCGGCCCCTGCAGGGAGGAGGGTCCTCTGCTACCGGAAAACAGCAGAAGGAGGGACCTCTACTGCTGGATCCAGGTCTTCTGATGCCAGACCCAGCAGAACGAAGGTCCTCTGCTGCCAGACCCCAGCAGCATAGAGGGATCCTTTGGTGTTTGACCCCAAGAGCAGAGGGGGGTCCTCTTCTGCTGCACCCCAGCACCAGAAGGCAGTCCTCTGGTGCTGGACCCCAGCAGAGTGGAAGGTCCTCTGCTGCCGGACCACAAAGCAGGGTGGATCCTCTCGGGCCGGACGCCAGCAGCAGAGTGGGGTTCGCTGCTGCCGGGCCCCGGAAGAGAGGAGGTCCTCTGCTGCCTGATATCAGCTGAGAGGAGGGTCCTCTTGTGCCAGACCACAGCTGAGAGGAGGGTCCTCTTGTGCCAGACCACAGCAGAGAGGAGGGTCCTCTGCTGCCGGACCCCAGCAGGGAGGAGGGTCCTCTGCGGCCCGAGTCAAGCAGAAGGAGGGTGATCTGCTGCCAGTCCCCAGGATCAGAGGGGCGTCTTCTAGTGTCGGACCTCAGCAGCAGAGAGGGGACCTCTGGTACCGGACCACAGCAGCAGAGGAGGGTCCTCTGGTTCCGGACCCCAAGAGCACAGGAGGATCCTCTGCTGCCGGACCACAGTAGGGAGGAGGGTCCTCTGCTTCCGGAACCAGAAAGGGACAAGTTCATCTGCTGCCGAACCCCAGCAGCAGAGGAGGGTCCTCTTCTGCCAGACCTGAGCAGCAGAAGAGGGTCCTTTTCTGCTGGACCACAGCAGGGAGTAGGGTCCTCTGCTACAGGAACCCAGCGAGGTGGGTCCTCTGCTTCCAGACCCCAACAGCAGAAGGGGGTCCTCTGGTGCCAGACCCCAGCAGCATAGGGGGGGTCTTCTTCTGCTGGTACCCAGGATAAGGAGGGTCCTCTGCTGCCAAAAAACAGCAAACAAGGGGGTCCTCTGGAACCGGACTGCAGCATCAGAGGGGGATTCTCTGCTGCCAGACCCCAACAGCATAGGGGGGTTGTCTGCTGCCAGAAGCCAGCAGCATAGAGGGGTTTTGTGCTAGCAGACCCCAGCAGAGAGGACGGCCTCTGCTGCCTGGCCACAGCAGAGAGGAGGATCCTCTGTTGCCAGAACCCAGCATAAGAGGAGGGTCTTCTGTTGCAGGACGCTAGTAGAAGTGTAGGATCCTCTGCTGTGTCCTCTCTTTGGGGACCAGTAGGGAATGAGGGTTCTCTGCAACTTCCCCTCTGTTGTGGTCCAGCAGCAGAGGAGGGTCCTCTGCTGCAGGGGTCCAGCAGGAGGGGAGGGTCCTTTACAGCAACCTCTCCGCTGGGGTCCAACCGCAGAGGCGGGTCCTCTGCTGCCAGACCAAAGCAGCAAAAGGTGGTTCTCTGGTGCTGGACCCCATCAGAGTGGAGGGTCCTATGCTGCTTGACCCCAGCAGGAGAGGATAGTCCTCGGGTACTGGAGCCCAGCAGCACAAGTGGTTGCTCTGGTGCAGGACCCCAGCAGCAGATGGAGGTCTTCTGGTGCCGGACACCAGCAGCACGGGGGGTCCCTTGGTGCCAGAAAAAGCAGCAGAGGGAGGAAATCTGGTTCTGGACCCCAGCAGCAGATGGGTGTCCTCTGTTGCAAGACCCCAGAAGCATAGGGGAATCCTCTGGTGCCGGACCCAAGCGCAAAGGGGGGTATTCTGTTGCCAGACACCAGCATGGAGGTGGTGCTCTGCTGCAGAACGCCAGTAAAGAAGAGGGTCACCTGCTGCGTCCTCTCTTTGGGGTCCAGTCAGGGATGAGGGTCCCCTTCAACTTCCTCTCTGCTGTTGTCCAGCAGCAGAGGAGGGTCCCCTGATGCAGGAGTCCAGTAGGAGAGCAGAGTCATCTGCTGCCGGAACCCAGCAGAGAGGCGGGTCCTTTGCTGCTACCTCTCTGCTGGGGTCCAACAGAGTGCAGAGTCCTCTGCTTCCAGACCCCAGCAGCAGCGGTGTTTCCTCTGGTGCCGGAATAGAGAAGCAGAGGAGGGTCCTCTGCTGAATGACACCAGCAGAGAGGTGTGTCCTCTGTTGCTGGATGACACCAGCAGAGAGGTGTGTCCTCTGGTGCCGAACACCAGCAGCAGAGGAGGGTCCTCTGCTGCCGTACCCAAGCAGCAGAGGATTGTCCTCTGCTGTAGGACCCCAGCAGCAAAGCAGTGTGCCAGACCCAACAGAGGAGGGTCCTCTGATGATGGACCCCAGCAGAGAAGAGAGTTCTCTGCTGCCGGACCCGAGCAGCAGTGGAGGGTCCTCTGCTGTAGGACCCCAGCAGAAAAACAGTGTCCTCTGCTGTTGGACCCAGCAGAGGAGGTTCCTCTGCTGCGGGACCCCAGCAGAAGAGGATGATCCTCTGCTGCATCCTCTGTTTGGGGTCCAGTAGTGGACAATGTTCCTCTGCAACTTCCTCTCTTCTGTGGTTCAGCAGCAGAGGAGTGTCCTCTGCTGCAGGGGTCCAGCAGGAGAGGAGGGTCCTCTGCTGTTGGTAACAAGCATAAAAGGAGGGTCCTCAGCTGCAAGACCGCGGAAGAGAGGAGGGTCGTCTGCTGCTGGACCCCAGCAATGAGGAGGGTCCTCTTGTGCTGGACCTCAGCAGAGAGGTGCTCTGGTGCCAGACTCCAGCAGCAGAAGGGGGTCCTCTGGTGCCGGACCCCAGCAGTAGAGGAGGGTCCTCTGTTACTGGACACAGTAGAGAGGGAAGTCTGTCGTGCGATCAGACCCCAGCATGGAGTAGGCTCTTCTGCTGGCGGACCCCAGCAGGGAGGAAGGTCCATTACTGCCGGACCTCAGCAACAGAGGAGGGACCTCTGGTGCCTGACCGAGGAAAAGAGGAGGGTACTCTGTTGCCAGACCCCAGCAGGGGGGATAAACTTCTTCTGCCTTACAACAGCAGGGTAGGGTGTCCTCTGGTGCCATACCCCAGCAGCAGAGGGGGGTTTTCTGGTGCAGGACCACATCAGAAGAGGGGGTTTCTCTGGTGCTGGACCACATCAGAAGAGGGAGTCCTCAGCTGCCAGACCCCAGCAGCTGAGGAGGGACCTCAGGTACTGCACCCCAACAGAGAGGAGAGTCCTCTGTGGCCGGACCCCAGTAGCAGAGGAGGGTCCTCTGGTGCCGGACATCAGCAGAGAGGAGGGTCCTCTGCTGCCAGACGCCAGCAGAAGAGGAGGTCTTCCTCTGTGTCCTATTTTGGGGTCCAGTAAGGGATGAGGCTCCTCTGCATTTTTTCTCTGCTGTGGTCCAGCAGCGGAAGAGCATCCTCTGCTGCAGCGGTGCAGCAGGAGAGGAGGGTCCTCTGCTGCTTCCTCTCTGCTGGGGTCCAGCAGAGGTCCTCTGGAGGGTCCTCTGCTGCCAGACCTCAGCTCAGATTATTGTTCTCTGCTGTCAGTCCCCAGGATCAAAGCAGTGTCCTCTACTTGCAGAACCTGCAGAGAGGAGGGTCCTCTGCTGTCAGACCCAGCCAAGAAGAGTGTCCTCTGATGCCGGACCCGAGGAGCAGAGGAGGGTCCTGTGTTGTCGGACACCAGCAGCATAGCAGTGTCCTCTGCTGTCGGACCCAGTCGAGAGGAGGGTCCATGCTGCTGGACCACAGCAGAGAGCAGAGTTCTCCGGAGCTAGACCCTAGCAGAGAGTTGTGTCCTCTGGTTCTGGATGGACCCCAAGAGAGAGGAGGGTACTCTTCTCCCGGACCGCTTTAGAGAGGGGAGTTCTCTGCTACCGGACCCCAGCAGGAGACGAGGGTCCTCTGCATCTTCCTCTCTTCTTTGGTCCAGCAGCGTAGAAGGGTCCTCTGCTGCAGTGGTACAGCATGAGAATAGGGTCCTCTGCTGCTGGAACCCAATAGTAAAAGTGGGTCCTCTGGTGCTGGACCCCAGCAGCAGATCTTCCTCTTCTGCCAGACACCAGTAGCAGAGGGGGGGTCCTCTGTTGCTGGACCCCAATAGCACAGGAGTGTTCTCTGGTGCAGGATACCTGCAGTGGAAGGGGTCACCTCTGCCAAACCCCAGTTGGGTCGAGGGTCCAATGTTGCCGGACCACAGCAGAGAGGATGGTCCTGTGCTTCCGGACACCAGCAGAACAGGATGGTCCTCTGCTACTTCCTCTACTTGGTGTTCAGCAGGAGAGGAGGCTCCTCTGCAGCTTTCTCTCTGCTGGGGTCCAGTAGCAGAAGAGTTTCCTCTTCTACAGGGATCCAGCAGAAGAGGAGGGTCCTCTCCTGCTGGACCCCAGCAGAGAGGAAGGTCCTGAACTGCTCCCTCTCTGCTGGACCCTAGCAGTGACAAGCGCCCTCTCCTGCTAGACCCCAGCAGAGAGGAAGGTCCTATGGTGTTGTACCACAGCAGAGAAGAGGGTCCTCTGGTACTGGACCCCAGCAGAGAGGGGAGCCCTTTGCGGATTCCTCTCTGCTTGGGTAGAGAGGAGAGGAGGGTCTTCTGCTTCCAGACCCCAGCATAAGAGGATGGTCCTCTGGCGCTGTGAGTATGGTCCTCTGGTCCCTGACCCTAGCAGAAGAGTAGGGTCCACTGCTGACAGACCACAGCAGAAAGGAGGGTCCTCTGGTATTGTACCCAGCAGAGAGGAGGATCAGTTTCTGCCAGACCTCTTCAGAGAGGGTGCTCTGCTGTCGGACATCAGCAGAGAGGAGGGTAATCTGCTGCCGGACCCAAGCAGATAAGAAGGTATTCTGCTGCTGGACCCCAGCAGACAGGATGGTCCTCTGCTGTTGAACCCCAGTCCATCAGAGAGGAAGGTCCTTTGCTACTGGGTTCCATTAGGAGAGAAGGGCCTTGTGCTGTTTGACACCAGCAGGAGAGGACAGTCTTCTGCTGCCGGACACCTGCAGAGAGTAGAGTCCTCTGCTGCTGGGTTACAGTAGTAGAGGAGGCTGCTCTGCTGCCCAAGGAGGCTGCTCTGCTGCCTGACGCCAGCAGGAGAGAAAGCTCCTCTTCTGTTTAATCCCAGCAGAGTTGAGAGTCCTCTTCTACTTCCTCTCTGCTGGAATCCAGAAGACAGGGGGTTCATCTGCTGCAGGACCCCAGCAGAGAGGAGGGTCCACTACTGCTGGACCCCAGCAGCACAGGAGGGTACTCTGTTCATGGAACCTAACAGTGTAGAGGGTCATCTGCGGCCGGACTCGAGCAGAGGGGTGTCCTCTGCGCCGGACTCCTGCAGCGGAGGTCGGTCCTCGGGTACCAGATTCCAGCACTGAGGAGGGTCCTCTGCTGCAGGACCCCAGTAGGAAGCAGTGTCCTCTGATGCCGGACTTCAGCAGAGTGGAGGGTATTATGGTGCTGGACCCCAGCAGAGAGGAGGGTCCTCTGCTACTTCCTCTGCACTGGGGTAGAGCACACAGGAGGGTCCTCTGGTGCTGGACCCCAGCAGAACAGGAGGGTCCTCCGTTGCTGAACCCAAGCAGATAGGAGTGTCCTCTGCTGCTTCCTCTCTGCTGGGGTCCAGCAGAGGAGGGTCCACTGTTACCAGACCCCAGCAGCAGAGCAGGGTCCACTTCTTCTAGACTCCAGCAGCAGAGGATGGACCTCTGCTCGCAGACCCCAGCAGCAGAGGATGGTCCACTTCTTCTGGACTCCAGCAGTAGAGGATGGACCTCTGCTCGCACACCCCAGCAGCAGAGAAGGGTCCTCTGATGCCGGACTCCAGCAGCAGAGTAGTCTTCTTTGGCCAGACCCTAGCAACAGAGGAGGGTCCTCTGCTGACAGACCCCAGAAGCAGAGGAGGGTCCTCTGCTGCTGTACATTAGCAGAGAGGAGGGTCCTCTGCTTTAGGTTCCCACATGAGAGAAGGGTCCTCTGCTGCCTAACGCCAGCAGGAGAGGAGGGTCTTTTGCTGCCGGGCCCCAGCAGAGAGGAGGGTAATCTGCTGCTGGTCCCCAGTCCATCAGAGAGGAGGCTCCTTTGCTGCTGTGTTCCAGCAGGAGAGAAAGCTCCTCTGCTGCCTGATGCCAGCAGGAGGAGGGTCATCTGATCCTTTCTCTTGTGCTAGACCCCTGCAGAGAGGAGGATCCAGTGCTGCCGGACCCCAGCAGAGATGAGGGTCCTCTGATACTGGACCCAGCGGAGAGGAGGGTCCTCTGGTGCCGCACCCCAGCAGAAAAAAGTGTCCACCACTGCTGCCTC
This sequence comes from Ochotona princeps, assembly GCF_030435755.1. Taxonomy (NCBI): domain Eukaryota; kingdom Metazoa; phylum Chordata; class Mammalia; order Lagomorpha; family Ochotonidae; genus Ochotona; species Ochotona princeps. The sequence goes on along the minus strand of NC_080832.1, from coordinate 152,169,809 downwards.
TCTGCTGGGGTCCAGCAGCCGAGGACCCTCCTCTCCTCTGCTGGACCCCAGCAGGAAGGAGAGTCCTTGGCCACCGGAACACAGGAGGGATGAGGGTTATTTGCCGCCGGACCCCAGCAGCAGAGGAGGATCCTCCACTGCTGGACCCCAGCAGGGAGGTGGTTTTTCTGCTGCCGGACCGCATCAGAGACGAGTTTCCACTGATGCCAGACCCCAGCAGAGAGGAGGATCCTCTGCTGCCAGACCCCAACAGCAGAGAGGAAGGTCCTCTGGTGCCATCCCCCAGCAGTAGAGGAGTGTCCTCTGGGCCCAGACCCCAGCAGCATGGAGGTGGGTCCTCTGGTGTGGAACCCCAAGAGCAGAAGAGGATCCTCTAGTGCAGAACCACAGAAGAGAGGAGGGTCCTCCACTGCCGTACCCAGCAGAGAGGAGGGTCCTTTGCTCCCAGACCTCAGCAAAGAAGAGGGTGCTCTGGTGCCAAACATCAGCACAGAGTAGGGTCCTCTGTTGCCGGACACCAACAGGGAGGAGGTTCCACAGGTGCTGGAGCAGAACAGAGAGGAGTGTCATCTGCTTATTCCTCTCAGCTCGGGGAAGGCAGCAGAGGAGCGTCCTCTGCTGCCGATTCCCAGCATCAGACTAGGGTCCTCTGCTGATTTCTCTCTTTGGTGTCCAGCAGGTGAGGAAGGTCCTATGCTTCTGAATCCAGCAGGAGAGGATGGTCCTCTGCTGCAGAACCCTAGCAGAGAGGAGGGTCCTCTACTGTTTCCCCTCTGCTGGACACTTGTAGAGAGGAGGTTCCTCTACTGCTTTTTCTCAGCCAGGGTAGAGCAGAGAGGAAGGTCCTCTTGTACTGGATGCCAGCAAGAGGAGTTTCTTTTGCTGCTGGACGCCAGCAGAGAGGAGGTTCCTCTGCTGCTTTCTCGCTGCCGCGATAAAGCAGAGAAGAGGGTCCTCTGGTGCTGGACTCCAGCAGAGAGGGGAGGTCCTCTGTTGCTGGGCTCCAGCAGAGAGTAGTTTTCTCTGATGCTTACTTTCTGCTGGGTTCCAGCAGAGGATGGTCCTCCGGTGCTGGACTCTAGCAGCAGTGGAGTGTCCTCTGCTGACGGACCCCAGCAGCAGAGGAGGGTTTTCTTCTTCCGGACCCCAGCAGCGGTGCAGGGTATTCTGGTGCTGGACACCAGCAGAAGAGGAGGGTCCTCTGGTGCTGGAATCCTGCAGTAGAGGAGGGTCTTCTTCTGCCACAACCCTGCAGCAGAGAGGGGTGCTCTGCTGCCGGACCACAGCAGAGGAGGGTCCTCAGCTGTTGGACCCCAGCATACAATAGGCTCTCTGTGTCTTCCTCTCTGCTGGGAACCAGCAGAGAGGATGAACTGGTGCTGGACCCCAGCAGAGAGGAAGAACCTCTGATGCTTTCTCTGCTCGGGTCAAGCAGCAGAGGAGGGTCCTCTGCTGTCAGATTTCAGCAGGAAAGAGTGTTCTCTGCTGCCAAACCTCATCAGGGAGAAGGGTCATCTGCTGTCAGACCCCAGCTGGGAGAAGTGTCTTCTGAGCCAGACCCCAGCAGCAGAGGTGGGTCCTCTGTTGCTGGACCCCAGCAGGGTGGAGGGTCCTCTGCTGCTGGATCCCGGAAAGGTTTCTGGGGACTTCATCTGTGAAAGATCACTGGTAGTCAGCTGGTGTTTCTCCAGGTCTCAAAGGTTCTATGGGCATGCTGAAGTGGGACTCCAGGTTCGACAGGGATTGGGGGATGCTGAATTCGCATCGAGGTCGAAGAGATCCTGTGGGCATGCAGACATGAGACTGCAGCTACAACAGGGCCAATGGGCACACTGATGTGGGACTCCAGCTCCCAGAGGGTCTGTGGGCACACTCACATGGGACTCCAGCTCCCATAGGGCTCGTGGGCTTGCTGACGTTGGACTCCACGTACCACAGGGCCTCTTTGGACTGTGACGTGGAACTCCAGCTTTTAGTTTACTTCCTGTGCCCTAGGTTTTACCTTGCTGGTGAAGAGACAGCCACTTCCTAACACAGTGACCTAGCCTGATGCAAGGCCACAAGCATCCTCCACCCCCTCCTGATCCTTCATATGCGGGCTGTTCGGCCTTGGAGCCCAATCTTCAAGGGACACATATAAAGGAATTCTGTCCGGGATTCCCACCTGACACTAGGATGGCTGGGGCTGGACCTTCTAGTGCTCAAAATGCCTCAGCCAACCAGGGGTAGAAAGGGCAGCTTAGGCGCCCTGTCGTAGACAGCAAGACTCACTGTAGGATGCTCCTCCAGGCTCTCCTGCACAAACAAGGGAAGCAAACCCAGCCTAAGAGAAATTCACTCTCAAGGACACGCTTTGGAGAGGTTGCACAGAAGTCCCAGGACAGAAGCCGTACGCACACCCTTGGTGTCTGCATTGGCAGACAAAAGCAGTCTTCAGTCACAGCACAGCACACAGCACACTCCCTACCTCCCAGGAAAGCAGCTTTCTTTTGCTTCCTTCCTTCTTGCCTCCTGCATGCCTGCTTGGATCTGTCATATTTTATTTGAAACACAAAGGAACAGAGAGAGAGAGAGAGCAATCTTTCCTGCATCTGCTGCCTCACTTCCGCAGGGACCACCACCAGAGCTAGATGTGGCTGGGCCAGGACAAGCCTGGACACCAGAAGCTTCCTCCATATGTCCCTCAGGGGCACAGAGCCACAGGGGCACAGGGGCACAAGCCCCTGCAGCATCCTCCGCTGCTCTCCCAGCACCATTGGCAGGGAGCTGGACTGCAGAGGATGCTGTCAGGTCTTGAAGCAGCACCCATACAGCTGAACTGCACACAAGCCTCACAGGCTGAGGCTTGACACAGTAGGACCCCTCCCCAACCACCAAAACCCGTACCACCCGACTCCATCCCTTACCAGTTTCTTCAGCACCTCCTTCAATAGGCCGGTGAAAGTACCTGTCCCCCTTGCTGGCACAACATTGGCTGTTCCGTGCTGAGAGAGCAGCGGGCACCAACAAGGCATCCAGGCATGCTGCTACTCTTCCTGTCCTGGTGAGAAAGCCTCTGTGGAGAAGACACGTCAGCTGTTGGGGTTTCTTGGTTCAGGTGGCACATCAGTGGCAGTTGATGGTCCACAGGTGGTCTGCAGCAGAAAGAGTCTTGAATCCAGGATGCCCTGGAGGAGGGTGAAGCATTCTTTGGTGAACGAGAGGGCAGTGGCTGGTGGTATGAGGCTGTCTGGCCAAAGTCCTATCTCCAATACACACCACCGAGATGCCTCATCCCACAAATGTTTCCTAGGATGCCCTGGAGAAGGGAAAATGTGTTCCGTCCAGCAGAAACAGTTCGTGGACACGGCGAAGGTCTGTGGATGAGTCACCGACAGGGAGAACAGAGATGGTGGAAGTCTCTGAAGTATCCCCATTTTGGTCTTTCCCCTACACCCTCATGTGCAGAACATTGCATGCAGCTGAGCCCAATTAGACCAGGTGCTTTTAGCCACAAGCCCATTCCCCTAGTGCTCAGCTTAACGAGTGCTAATCATCTCCTTAGCCCACAACAGGACCGCATTTTTTGTTTTAAAGCTGACTTGAATGTGCCTGTCTTAGTTTGTAGACTCTCGGGTTATCAGCTTTACCCGTTATCGGGAATTTCTGTAGCATGACAGAGCCCGTCTTAGGCTGTTCAGTGCCTGGTCCATCTTACCTGTCACTGGCTGCCATTCAAGCATTGCCTGCTGCAGATGCACAAACCATACTTAGGGAGGCTGATAACCCTGTTCCATGGCTAGGAGTGTTTTTAGCTTGGTAGCAATGAGCAGACAGCAGTTCCTGGGCTTGGAAAGCATTTTGCACTTGCATAGGTGTTGCACACAAAAAGGCATACGATGGGGTACAAGAGGCCTAGACCCAATCTCACAGACTCTGCTGTTCCTCTGCCAAAAGATCAACCTGCATTTACAACACAAGGGTGCCCACCCGCTCATGTACATCAGTTAAGTTCTATTGTTCCATAACTCTGGCAGTCTGTACCACAACCTTGTTCATTGTCACCAAGGTAACTGGTGGTGGCAGCTGCTGATGTACTGGCTATGGTGGTCGCCACTATGCCAGTCTCTTTTATTCTTTATCAGGCCAACAGAGGCCTCTCCATCAGTCCCAACAGACACAGGCAGGATTCAGGGCAGGGGCTGAAGAACAGCAGAATTGCAATTGCCATTCCAGCACGCTGTCAGAGTGCACTGGAACGTGGTGTCATTCACTTCAGAGGTGTTTTCTGTATGTGAGAGAGAAACATGGGGATAGCACAGGCAGACACAAGCTTCAAATTCAAGGAGCTGAGGTTCACCCATGTGAGCGAGTCCTCAAGTTCAGAGGAATGATGGAACTAATAGATTCCACAGGAATCATTGAATTCCTAAAGAAGGGAAAACGGGGTGCATGCCAGTCATGTCCAAACCCCACAAAGCTGCCACGTAGAGAAGGTGGGTATTTTCCCTGTGGTAATAACAGGAGAATGATAAGCAAAAGCATGGGCAGGGATTATGCTATTTATAAAGGGAGGGCCAGACCCCCAACAGCTGGGGTCACACACCATACAGTCTGATAGTCTGGTTAAAATAGAAACTGGCAGGAAATGTCGGAACCTGGTGCTCATAGCAGAAAGACAAGATAAAGAGAGGGGTGCTTCACAAATACTAACATACTTACATAATATATAAAGGCCTAATATACCTGCCTGAGGGTTAACCTCTCACGGAGGCCCCAACAGAGATGGAGAGGGATTCCGAGGGGGACCCTGAGGCTGAGGACCCAGCAGAGGGCTTCCTGAGTGGGACCCTCTCACTGAGGACACAGCACAGAGAGAGGGGAGGTCAGAGGGTTACTCTCGCTGAGGCAAGAGCAGAGGGGCTCCCAAGAGGGACCCTCTTGCTGAGGCCTCAGCAGAGAGGGAGGGTGGTCCGATGGGAACCTATTGCTGATGTCCCAACAGAGGGGGTCCCGAGGGGGTCCCTCTCGCTGAGGCCCCAGGAGAGGTGATGCCCAGGGGGACCTTCTCGCAGAGGACCCAGCAGAGAGGTAGTGAGACTCAGGGCTCCCTCTCACTGCGGCCCCAGAAGAAGGGGTCCTGAGGGGGACCCTCTGGCTGAGTCCCTAACAGAGAGAGGGTCGGGCTCTGAGGATCTCTCGATGAGGCCCAGGCAGGGAGAGTGGGAGGTCTGGGGGGACCATCTCGCTGAGGCCCCAGCAGAGAGGGTCCCGAGTGGAATCCTCTCACTGAGGCCACAGCATTGAGAGAGGAGGTGTCCGAGGGGGACACTCTCGCTGAGGCTCCAGCAGAGTAGGTCCCGAGGGGGACCCTCCTGCTGAGGCATCAACAGAGAGGGAAGGGGGCTCTGGGGGTCCATCTCGCTGAGGCCCCAGCAAAGGGGATCCCGAGTGGTACCTTCTCGCCTAGGCCCCAGCAGAGAGGTTAGGTGGCTCCGGTTGTCGTTCTAGCTGAGGCCAAAGCAAAGGGGGTCACCAGGGTTCCCCCTCGCTGAGGCCACAGCAGAGGGGATCCCGAGGGGGACCCTCTCGCTGAGGCCCCAAAAGCGAGGGGGGGTCGCCAGTGTTGCCCCTTGCTGAGGCCACAACAGAGGGGTTCCCGAGGGGAAAACTCTCGCTGAGGCTCCAGCAGAGGGTGTCCCGAGTGGCACCTTCTCGCCTAGCCCCAGCAGAGAGGTTAGGTGGCTCAGGTGTCCCTCTCTAGCTGAGGCCCAAGCAAAGGGTGTCGCCGGGGTTCCCCCTTGCTGAGTCCCCATCAGCGGGGATCCCGAGGGATTCCCTCTCGCTGAGGCCCCAGTAGAGGTGGTCCTCAGGGCGACCCTTTTGCGGAGGCCCCAGCAGACAGAGGATTGGGCTCAGGGGTCTCTCTCACTGAGGCCCCAGGAGACAGGGTCCTGAGGGGGACCCTCTGGCTGAGTCCCCAACAGAGAGAGGCTCGGGCTAATAGGATCTTCTCGATGAGGCCCCAGCAGAGTTGTTCCGAGGGGAACCTTCTCGCTGAGGCCCCAGCAGAGGGAATCCAGAGGGGACCCTCTCACTGAGGCCCCACCTGCCTCCCTCTGCCCTCTTTTCTTGAAAGCACAGAGGAACAGAGAGGGAGAGACAGAATCTTTTTTGCATCTGCTGGCTCACATCCCCAAGGACCACCACCAGAGCCAGCTGTGGCTGGGTCAGGACAAGCCCAGGAACCAGGAGCTCCCTCCAGATCTCCCAAAGGGGCACACGGGCACAAGCCCCTGCAGCATCCTCCGCTGCTCTCCCAGGAGGATCGGCAGGGAGCTGGACTGCAGGGGAAGCAGCCAGTATTTGAAGCAGCACCTGTACAGGCCATCCACCTGGCAGGCTGAGGCTTCACCCACTGGGACAATACCCTGCACCACACCACACCACACCAATCCTTGCTGGACCCTTCAGCAGCTCCTTCACCAGGCTGCTGAAGGTGCCTGTCCACCTGGCTTGCACAACTTATGCCGTTCCGTGCTGTGAGAGCGGCCAGTACAGACGAGGGATCCAGGCATGTTGCTACTCTACCTGTCCTGGGGAGAAGGACCTCTGTGAAGAACAGATGTCAGCTGTTGGGATGTCTTGTGGAAGGTGGCACATCAGCGGTGGCCAACGGTCCACAGCTAACCAGCAGGAGGAAGAGTCTTGAATCCAGAAGGATCCATGGAGGAGGGTGAGGCACTCCCTGGTGAACAAGAGGGCAGCAGCATCTGGCTGGAGGCTGTGAGACCAAATTCCTGCCTCCAAAGCACATGACAGGGATGGCTGACCCCTCAAGTGCTAGCTAGAGATAGGAAAGGCAGCTTTGTGCACCCTGTTGTGTGCAGGAAGAACAGGCCCTGAAAACCTTCCCTTGTGCGGGCCTTGGTGGCTCCCCAGCCATCATCATATGTGCTGGGCAGCAGGACTGCCTGTTGCAGGGTGCTGTCTTTAGCAGCTAGGGCCTGGGACTTCCTATTGCAGATGGCTGGTGACCTCTGGTGCCTACTTGCCCATCCACCTGGCTCCTGGCTTAGGAGCCCACATGCCCAGACACCAATCAGCGAGGCCAACGCAGGCCGAGTAGTGTATCACATCACCCTAACCACCACCCCACACATGCAAAAATACATGAAGCCCGGTCCCATCAGCGTGGCCTAGTGGCTAAAATCCTTTGCCTTGAAAGCCCCGGGATTCCATATGGGCACCGGTTCTAATCCCGGATGCTCCACTTCCCATCCAGCTCCCTGCTTGTGGCATGGCAAAGCAGTCGAGAACGGCCCAAAGCTTTGGGACCTTGCACCCACATGGAAGACCCGGAAGAGGTTCCAAGTTCCCATCTTCGGATTGGCGTGCACCAGCCATTGCGGCTCACTTGGAGAGTGAATCATTGGACGGAAGATCTTCCTCTCTGTCTCTCCTCCTCTCTGTATCTCGGACTTTGTAATAAAAACGAAAAAGGTCCATGAAACCCTCTTGGCAGCCCATCAAGGAACTGCTCCACTTGCCAAAGAATTCCCGGAGCCTGCATCTCAGGGTGCTCTGCGAGGAATGTGGGTGGCGGTAAGGTTTCCTGGGACCTCATGTGGCCAAGTACAACCCCAGTGGCCTGGTGTTTAACACCAGCTCTCTGAGGGCTCTGAGGACGCAGGCATGGGACTCCAGCTCCCTGAGGGCCTGTGGGCATGCTGATGTGGGAGTCCATCTCCCAGGGTTCTTTAAGTGCCCTGCTGTTAAAGGCACCCTGACACTTCCTATCACAGAGGCCTGGGCTGATGCTAGGCCCCAAACACCTCCTCCCTCCCAGGCTTTGGTATGTGGGCTGTTCGGCCTTGGAGCCCTCTTCTTTCAACTGCACGTGTACCAGAATACTGTCCGGGGCCCCCACCTGATGCTAGGATGGCTCGGGTTGGACTGTCTAGAGGTGAGAAGGCCTGAGCCCACCAGGGGTAGAAAGGGCAGCTTGGGGCCCGGTGCCATAGTCTAGCAACTAAAGTCCTCTCCTTGAACATGCTGGGATCCCATATGGGCACCGGTTCTAATCCCAACTGCTCCACTTCCCATCCAGATCCCTGATTGTGGCCTGGGAAAGCAGTAGAGACAGCCCAAAGCTTTGGAAACTTGCACCCACATGGGAGATCCAGAACAGGCTCCAGGTTCCTGGCTTTGGATAGGCGTGCACCAGCCATTGTGGCTCACTTGGGGAGTGACTCATCAGACGGAAGATCTTCTTCTCTGTCTCTCCTCCTCTCTGTATATCTGACCTTGGAATAAAATAAATAAATGTGTAAAAAAAAAAAAAAAAAGAAAAGAAAAGAAAAAAAGAAAAGAAAGAATGGTGGCTTTGGGCGCCCTCTCGTGGCCACCAGCACTCAGTGCAGGACGCTCATCCAAGGCTCTCCAGCATGGATGAAGGTCCTCTGCTGTCGGACCCCAGCAGGAAGGAGCGTCCTCTGCTGGCAGACCCAAAAAGAGAGGAGGGTCCTCTACTGCAGGACCCCAGCAGAGAGGAGGGTCCTCTACTGCCTGACGCCAGCATAGAGGAGGATTCTCGGATGTCGGACCCAACAGAGAGCAGGGTCTTCTGGTGCTGGATCCTAGCAGAGAAGGTCCTCTGGTGCTGGATTTCAGCAGAGAGGAGGGTGCTCCGCTTCTGGACCCCAGCAGAGAGGGGTTTTATCTGCTGCTGGACCACAGCAGAAGACGAGGCTTCTCTGGTGTTGCACTACAGCAGAGAGGAGGGTCCTGTGTTGCCAGACCCCAGCAGAGAAAAGTCCTCTGCTGCTGGACCCCAGCAGTGAGGAGGGTCCTCCACTGCTGGACCCAATCAGAGACGGGGGTACTCTGGTGCCGGAACCCAGCAGTTGTTGAGGGTTCTGTGCTGCAGGACCCATGCGGAGAGGGGGGTTTTCTGATGCCGGACCCAAGCAGCAAAGGAGGGTACTCTGATGCAGAACCCTAGGAGCAGAAAACGGTCCTCTGGTGCCAGACGACAGCAGGGAGGAGGGTCCCGTTGTACCAGACTCCAGCAGCAGAGGAGGAACCTCTGGTGCCGGAACCCAGCAGAGAGAGATTCCACTACTGTCGGACCCCAGCAGAGAGGAGGCTCCTTTGCTGCAGGAACACAGCAGAGAACAGGGTCCTCTGCAGCCACACTCCAGCAGAGGGGAGGGTACTCTGATGCCGAACACCTGCAGCGGAGGGAGGTCTTCTTCTGCTGTACCCCAGCAGAGACCAGGGTCCTCAGCTGCCTGTCCCCAGCAGGAAGGAATGTCTTCTGGAGCCTGACCCCAGCAGAGAGGTCCTCTCCTGCTTCCTCTCTGTGGTGTTCAGCAGGATAGGAGGGTCCTTGGCTGCTGGACTCCAGCAGAGAGAAGGGTCCTCTGCAGCATTTTACTTGCTGGACCCCTGCACAGACGAGGGTCCTCACGTGCTAGACACAGCAGAGACGAACGTCATATGATGCTGAACCCAGGCAGAGAGGTGGGTCCTCTGCTGCTTCCTCTTTGTTTTGGCAGAGCAGAGAGGAGTGTCCTCTGGTGCTGGATCACAGAAGAGAGGAGGGTCCTCTGCTGCTTCCTCCCTGCTGGGGTCCAGCAGAGGAGGTCCACTGCTTCTGGACCCCAGCAGTGAGTGGGTCCTCTGCTCCTGGACCCCAGCAGAGTGAAGGGTCCTCTGTTGCCGGACCCCAGCAGAAGAAGAGGGTCCTCTGCTCCCCGACCACAACAGAAGAGGAGGGTCCTCTGCTGAGGCCTCTCTTTGAAGTCCATGAGGAAACGAGGGTCCTTTAGAACTTCTTCTCTGCTGAGGTCGTTCAGCATAGGAGGGTCATCTTCTGCGGGGGTTCAGCAGGAGAGGAGGGTCCTCAGCTGCTGGAAGCAAGGCAAAGTGGTGTGTCCACTGCTGCCAGACCCCAGCAGGGAAGTGGGTCCTCTGCAGCGGTACCCCAGCAATACAGGAGTGTAATCTGCTGCCGGACCCCAGTAAAGAAGAGGGTCTTCTGCTGGACCCCAGCAGAGAGGATGGTCCTCTGTTGCTTCGTCTAACTGGACACCGGCAGTGAGGAGAGTCCTCTGGTGCTGGACCCCTGCAGAGTGGAGAGTACTCTACTGCTGGGCTTCAGCAGAGAGGACGGTCCTCTGCTTATTCCTCTTCCGCTGGGTTCCAACGGATAGGAGTATCCTATTTTTCCAGACCCCAGCAGTAGAGTAGGACCCTCTGCTGCCCGACCCCAGCAGAGGGGTGTTCTCTGGTGCCGGATCCATGCAGAAGAGGGAAGTTTTCTGCTGCCGGACCCAGCAGAACAGGAGGGTCCTCTGCTGCCGGATGCCAGCAGAGAGGAGGGACCTCTGCTGCCGGACCCAAACATAGAGAACTGCTTCTTCTCTGCTGGACCCCAGCAGAGAGGCGGATCCTCTGGTGATGGACCTCAACAGAGCGGAGGATCCTCTACTGCTGTACCCCAGTAGAGAGGATGGTCCTCTGCTGATTCCTCTCTGATGGGGTCCAACGGAGAGGAGTGTCTTATGCTGCCGGACACCAAAAGCAGAGGATGGGTATCTGCTGCTGGACATCAGCAGCAGATGAGGGTCTTCTGTTGCTGGAATCCAGCAGAGAGGAGGGTACTCTATTGTTGTACCTTAGCAGAGAGGATTGTCCTCTGTGGCTTCCTCTGTTCTGGAGTCCAGCAGAAAGGAGGGTCTCTGATGCTGGACCCCAGAAGAGAGGAGGGTCATCTGATGCTTTATCTCTGTTATATTCCATCAGCAGAGGAGGTTCCTCTGCTGTCCGAATCCAGCAGGAAGGAGAGTCCTCTGCTGCCGGAACACAGCAGGAACGAGGTTCCTCTGTTGCCGGACCCCAGCAGCAGAGGAGGGTCCTCCACTGCTGCACCCCAGCAGGGAGGTGGGTCCTCAGCAGCCAGGCCCCAGCAGGGAGTAGGGTCCTCTGCTGCCATACCCCAACAGAAGAGGAGGTTCCTCTGCCACATCCTCTCTTTGGGGTCGAACAGAAGTTGAGTGTCCTCTGTACTTCCTCTCTGCTGGGGTCCAGCAGCAGAGGAGGGCCCTATGCTGCAGGTGTCCCATAGGAGAGTAGGAACTCTGCTGCTTAAACCCAGCAGAAGTGGTGTGTCATCTGCTGCAGCACCCCAGCAGAGTGGCGGTTCCTGTGCTGCTTCCTCTGGTGCTGGACCTCTGCAGAGAAGAGGGTCCTGTTGTGCTAGATCCATGCAGAGAGGGGGTCCTCTGGTGAAGGACCAGAACAGCAAAGGGTAGTCCTCTGCAGCCGGACCACAGCAGGGAGCAGAGTTCATTCTTCTGGAGCTCAGCAGGGACGATGGTCCTCTGCTGCCGGACCCCAGTAGGACAGGAGGGTCCTCTGCTGCCAGAAACCATCAGAGAGGCGGCTCCTTTGCTGCTACCTCTCTGCTGGGGTCCAACAGAGTGGAGGATCTTCTGTTTCCAGACCCCAGCAGAAGAGCAGGGTGCTCTGGTGCTGGAAAACAGCAGGGAGTAGGGTCCTCTGCTGCCGGCACCATCAGCAGAGGAGGGTCCTCTGGTGCCGGAACCAAGCTACAGAGGGGGGTACTCTGATGCTTGACCCCAGCAGCAGTGGAGGGTCCTCTGGTGCTGTCGGATCCCAGCAGAGAGGAAGCAGCAGAGGACTTGCCTCTCTGCAGTTGTCCTACAGAGTGAAGGATCCTCTGCTACCAGACCACAGCAGCAGTAGAGCAACCTCTTCTGCCATAAACCAGCAGGGGGAATGGTTCTCTACTGCCAGTCCCAGCAGCAGAGGTGGGTATTCTGGTGCCGGACACCAGCAAGACAGGGGGTCCTCTAGTGCCGGACCAGAGCAGCAAAGGGGTGTCCTCTGGTGCCGGGCCCCACAGAGGAGGGTCTTCTGCAGCCAGACCACAGCAGGGAGGAGTGTTCTCTCATTCCGGACTTCAGCAGGGATGATGGTCCTCTGCTGCCGGACCCGAGCAGCACGGGTGGTCATCTGGTACCACACTCGAGCAGCAGATGAGGGTCCTCTGCTGCCATATCCCTGCAGGGAGGAGGGTCCTCTGCTACCAGAACACAGCAGAAGGAAGGTCCTCTGCTGCCAGACCCCAGCAACAGAGGGGGGTCCTCTGCTGCCAGACCCAACAGCTGAGGGGGGGTCCTTTGATGCCCGACCACAGCAGCAGAGGGAGGACCTCCATTCCCGGACACCAGCAGAAGAGGAGGGGGTCCTCTGCTGCCAGACCCAGTAGCAGAGGCGGGTCCTTTGGTGTCAGACCCCAAGAGCAGAGGGGGTTCTCTGCTGCCGCACCCCAGCAGCAGAAGGCGGTCCTCTGGTACTGAACCCCAGCAGAGTGGTGGGTGCTCTGTTGCTGGACCCCAGCAGGAGAGGAGAGTCCTCGTTACCGGACCTCAGCAGCACAAGTGATTCCTCTGGTGCCGGAACCCCAGAAGCAGTGAGGGGTCCTCTGGTCCCGGAACCCAGAAGCAGTGAGGGGTCCTCTGGTGCCAGAAACAGCAGCAGAGGGAGGACCTCTGCTTCCGGACTCCAGCAGCAGAGGGGGGTCCTCTGCTGCAGGAACCCAGCAGAAGGAGGGTTCTCTGCTGTAGGACACCAGGAGCATAGGGGAGTCCTCTGTTGCTGGGGTCCAGCAACAGAGGGGGGTCTTCTGTTGCCGGACGCTAGCAGCAGACGAGGATCTTCTGCTGCTGAACGCCATTAGAAGAGGGTCACCTGCTGTTTCCTCTCTTGAGGCCCAGTCAGGAACGAGGGTCCAGTTCAACTTCCTCTGTGCTGTGGTCCAGCAGCAGAGGAGGGTCCTCTGATGCATTAGTTCAGTAGTAGAGGAGGGTCCTCTGCTGCTTCCTCTCTGCTGGGGTCTAATTTAGATGAGGGTCCTTTGGTGCTGGACCCCAGTAGAAGAGTAGGGTCCTCTGTAGTGTCCTCTCTGCTGGGGCCCTGTGGGCAACGAGGGTCCTCTGAAACTTCCCCTCTGCTGTCGTCCAGCAGCAGAGGACTGTCCTCTGCTGCAAGAGTCCAGCAGAGGAGGGTCCTTTGCTGTTACCTCTCCACTGAGGATAGTCCTCTGGTGCCGGACCACTGCAGACAGGAGGGTCATCTGCTGCCGGAGCAGCAGAAGAGGTGGGTACTCTGCTTCTGGACACCAGTAGAAGAGGAATGTCCTCTGCTGCATCCTCTCTTAGGGGTCCAGCAGGGAGGAGGTTCCTTTGCTGCCAAACCCCAGTAGCAGAAGGGGGTCCTCTGCTGCTTCCTCTCTGCTGCGGTTCAACAGAGGAGGACCACTGCTACCGGACCCCAGCTGCTGAGGAGGGTCTTCTGGTGCCGGAGCCCAGCAGAAGGTGGGTGTTCTCTGCTGCCGCACCCCTTAGCAGAGGAGGGTCCTATGCTGCCAGACCACAGCAGAGGAGTTTCCTCTACTGCCGGAACCCAGCAGAGAGGAGGGTCCTCCTTTTGTCTTCTCTTAGGGGTCCAGCAGGAGAAGAGTGTCCTCTGTAACTTACTCTCTGCTGTGGTCCCGCAGCAGAGGATGATCCTCGGAGGCAGGGGTCCAGCAGTAGAGGAGGATCCTCTGCTGCTGGAACACAGCAGAAGTGGAAGGACCTCTGCTGCGGGACCCCAGCTGAGTAAAGGCTCCTCTTCTGCTTTCTCTCTGCTGTGCCACAGCAGAGCGGGGTGTCCTTTGCTGCTGGACCAAAGCAGAGAGGAGGGTCCTTTGCTGCTTCCTTTCTGCTGGGATTCCAAAGCAGAGGAGGGTGCTCTGCTACCGGACACAACAGCACTGGAGGGTCCTCTGCTACCTGACGCCAGCTGGGAGAAGGGGCCTCTGCTGCTGGACCCCAGCAGAGAGGAGTCTTCTGATGCCGGACCTGAGCAGCAGAGGAGGTTCCTCTGATGCCGGAATAGAAGCAAACGAGGGTCCTCTGCTGTCAGACCACAGATGGCAGGAGGGTCCTCTGCTGTATGAACCCAGCAGCAGAGCAGCGTCCTCTGCTGCTGGACCCCAGGAGTAAGGAGGGACCCTGCTGCTCGACCCCAGCAGAGACTAGGGTACTCTGGTTTCGGACCTCAGCAGCGAGAGGTGTACTCTGGTGTTGGACTCCAGCAGCAGAGGATGGTCCTGTTCTGCCATACGCGAGCAGGGAGCAGGGTCCTCTGGTACCGTACCATAGCAAGGAGGAAGGACCTTTGTGGCCGGACCCCAGCAGCAGAGTTGGGTCCTCTGGTGCCCGACCCTAGCAGAATAGTAGGGTCTTCTGGTGCAGGACCTCAGAAGGGAGAGAGGTCCTCTGCTGCCAGACCCCAGCAGCAGAGAGGTGTACTCTGGTTTCGGACCCAGCAGCACAAGGAGTTCCTACAGTACCAGATGCCAGCAGATGAGGGGAGTCCTCTGGTACCGGATCCCAGCAGAGAGGAAGGTCCTCTGGTGCTGTCCCCAGCAGCAGTTGAGATCCTCTGCTGCGGGACACTAGCTGGTCGAAGTATCCTCTGGTGCCAGACCCCATCAACAGAGGAAGGTCCTCTGGTGCCAGACCCAAGCAGTAGAAGAGTGTCCTATGAGCCCGGACCCCAGCAGCAGGTAGCTGGGTCCTCTGGTGTGGAACCCCAGGAGCGGAAGAGGATCTTCTGGTGCAGGACCACAGCAGAGAGGAGGGTCCTTTGCTCCCAGACCTCAGCAAAGAAGAGGGTGCTCTGGTGCCGAACATCAGCAGAGAGGAGGGTCCTCTGCTGCTGTACCCCAGCAGAGAGGAGGGTCATTTGCTGCTGTACTCCAGCAGACCAGAGGTACCCTGCTGCTGGACCCAAGTTCATCAGAGAAGAGTGTCCTCTGGTGCTGAACCCTAGTAGGAGTGGAGGCTCCTATGCTCCCTGACTCTAACACTGAGGAGGGACCTCTGCTGCCAGACCCCAGCAGAACAGGAGTGTCCTCTACTGCTTCGTCTCTTTGATGCCCACCAGGAGTGGAGTGTACTCTGCAGCTTCCTCTCTGCTGGGGTACAGCAGAGAGGACAGTCCACTGGTGCCGGACGCCAGCAGAAGAGGAGTGTATTCTCCTGTGTCCTCTCCCTGGGGTGCAGCATGAGGGGAGGGTCCTCTGCAAATTCTTCTCTGCTATGGTCTAGTAGCAGGGGAGCACCTCTGCTGCAGGGGTTACACAGAAGAGGAGGGTCGTCTGCTGTTGGACCCCGGAAAGCAGGAGGTTTCCCTGCTGCTGTAACACAGCAGGGAGGAAAATCCTCTGCTGCTGGACCTCAGCAGCAGAGGAGGATCCTCTGGTGCCAGATCCCAGCAGCAGAGGAGTGTCCTATGCTTCCAGACCCCAGCATGGAGGAGGGTCCTCGGCTGCCGGAACCCAGCAGAGAGGATTCTTTGCTACCAGAACCCAGCATCTGAGGGGGGATTCACTTGTTCCGGACGCCAGCAGCAGAGAAGTGTCCTCTGCTTCCAGAACCCAGCATGGAGGAGGGTCCTCTGTTGCCAGAACCCAGTTGAGAGGAGGGTCCTCTGCTGTCAGATCCCAGCAGGGAAGAGGGTCCTCTGCTGTCGGACCCCAGCAGGGAGGAGTGTCCTCTGCTGCCGGACCCCAGCAGAGAGCAGGGTTCTCTACTTCGTCCTCTCTTTGGGGTCCAGCAGGAGACGAGGATCCTCTGCATCTTCCTCTCTGCTGAGGTCCCGCTGCAGAAGAGGGTCCTCTGTGTCTGGACCACAGCATGGAGGAGGTATCTATGCTACTTCCTCTCTGCTCCACCCCAGTACTGTGGAAGTTCCTCTGCTGCCAAACAGCAACAGGTTGGAGGTTCCTCTGCTTCCAGACCCCAGCAGAGAGGAGGGTCCTCTGCTGCCAGACCCCAGCAGAACAGGAGGTTCCTCTGCTGCTTCCTCTCTTTGTTGTCCAGCAGGAGAGGAGGGTCCTCTGCTGCTTTCTCTCTGCTGGGGTCCATCAGCAGACGAAAGTCCTGTGCTGCTGAAATCCAGAAGGAGAGGAGGGTCCTCTGCTGCCAGACTCCCGCAGAGGGCAGGGTCCTCTATTGCTTCCTCTCTGCTGGAAACTAGCAGAGACGAGTGTCCTGTCGTGCTAGACCCCAGCAGACAAAAGGGTCGTCTGCTGATTGAGCACAGCAGCTGAGGAGGTTCCATTGTTGCCGGACTCCAACAGCAGAGGAAGGTCCTTCTGTTCCGCACCGAAGCAGCAAAGGATGGTCCTCTGCTGATGGACCCGACCAGCAGAGGAGGGTCCTCTGGTGCCAGAACCCAGCAGGTAGGAGTGTCTTCTTCTACCGGAAACCAGAAGCAGAGTAGGTCCTGTGTTTCTGGACCCCAGAAGCAGAAGGCGGTCCTGTGAGGCTTCCTCTCTGCTGCGGTCCAGCAGAGAGGATGGTCCTCTGGTGAGGGACTGCAACAGGGAGGAAGGACCTCTGATGCTTCCTCTCTGCTGGTGTCCAGCAGCAGGGATGAAGGTCCTCTGCTGCTGGACCCTGCAGGGATTAGGGTCCTCTGATGCCGCACCCAAGCAGGGTGGAAGGTCCTCTGCTGCCGGTCCCCAGCAGGGAAGGTGGTCCTCTGCTGCTGAACCCCAGCAGGAAGAAGGTTCCTCTGCTTCCGGATTTCAGAAAGTTTTCTGGGTACCTCATCTGCGAACCATCAGTGCTAGTCAGCTGGTGTGTAATTCCAGTCTCAGAGGGTCCATGGACACGCTGACTTGGGACCCCAGGTTCCACAGGGATTTTGGAATGCTGAATTAGGATCGAGGTCCAAGAGGGCTCGTGGGTACACAGATATGGGACCCCAGGTCTCACGGGCCCCATGGGCACACTGATGTGGGATTCCAGCTCCCAGAGGGTCCGTGTGCACACTCACATGGGAATCCAGCTCCCATAGGGCTTGTGGGCTTACTGACTGGGACTCCACATCCCTCAGGGCCTCTGGGATCCGTGACGTGGAAGTCCAGCTTCTAGTTGTCCTTGTGCCCTAGGTTGTACCTTACTGGTGAAGACAGACAGCCACTTCGTAGCACAGAGGCCTGGCCTGATGCAAGGCCACAAGCGTCCTCCACCCCCTCCTGATCCTTCATATGCGGGCTGTTCGGCCTTGGAGCCCAACCTTCAAGGAACACATATAAAGGAATTCTGTCCAGGATTCCCACCTGACTCTAGGATGGCTGGGGCTGGACCTTCTAGTGCTCAAAATCTTCAGCCAACCAGGGGAAGAAAAGGCAGCTTATGCGCCCTCTCGTGGCCAGCAGGACTCACTGCAGGATGCTCCTCCAGGCTCTCCTGCACAAACAAGGGAAACAATCCCAGCCTAAGAGAAATTCACTCTCAAGGACACGCTTTGGAGCGGTTGCACAGAAGTCCCAGGACAGAAGCCTTACTCACACCCTTGGTGTCTGCATTGGCAGACAAAAGCAGTCTTCAGTCACAGCACACTCCCTACCACCCAGGACAGCAGCTTTCTTTCGCTTCCTTCCCTCCTGCATGCCTGTCTGGATCTGTCCTGTTTTGTTTGATGCACAAAGGAACAGAGAGGGAGAGAGAGCAATCTTTCTTGCATCTGCTGGCTCACTTCCCAAGGACCACCACCACAGCCATATGTGGCTGGGCCAGGACAAGCCCGGACACCAGCAGCTTCCTCCATATGTCCCACAGGGGCACAGGATCGCACATGGGCACAAGCCCCGGTGCCATCCTCCACTGCTCTCCCAGCACCATCGGCAGGGAGCTAGACTGCAGGGGAAGCAGTCAGGTCTTGAAGCAGCACCCATACAGGCCATCTGCCTGACAGGCTGAGGCTTGAGGCTCTCGGACACCACGCAGCACCACACCAACCCGCTCCACCGATTCCACCCCTAGCAGCATTCTTCAGCAGCTCCTTCACCAGGCCCGTGAATGTACTTGTCCTCCAGCCTTGCATAACTTTTGCTGTGTGTGCTGAGAGAGTAGAGGGCACCAACAGGGCATCCAGGCATGCTGCTACTCTACCTGTCTAATGAGATGGACCTCTGTGGAGAGTACACGTCAGCTGTTGAGGTGTCTTGTGGCAGGTGGCACATCAGTGGCATCTGATGGTCCCCAGGTGGCCTGCAAGAGAAAGAGTCTTGAATCCAGGATGCCCTTGGAGGAGGGTGAAGCATTCCCTGGTGAACGAAAGGCCAATGGCATTTGGTAGGGGGTTGTGGGGCCAAATTTCTGCCTCCAATGCACACGATGGAGATGCCTGACCACCCCCCCCCCCCAAGTGTTTCCTAGGATGCCCTGAAGAAGGCAAAATGGTCCTCGTGGCATGGGAGGGCCTATTTTGTGCAGGCCTTGGTTGCTCCCAGGCCACCGTTCTACCTGCTGGAAAGTGGGATTGCATGTCCCAGGGTGCTCTCGCAGAAGCTAAGGCCTGGGACTTCCTATTCCAGATGACTGGTGTCCTTTGGTGCTTACTCGTCCTTCCACTGTTCCATCCTTTGGATCCCACAAGCCCAGACACCACCCAGCTAGGCAGAGGAAGGCCGAGTGCTGTGTCACCCTAACTGCCACCCCACACATGCAATAATACATGAAGACCTCTCTGCAGCCCATCGGGGAGCAGTTGCACTTGCTAAAGAAAGCCCAGGCCCTGTCCCCAAGGGTGCTTTGTGATGAAGGGGTGTAGTGGCAAGGTTTCTGGTGAGCTCATCTGCGAAAGATCAATGCTAGCCAGTCAGTGAGTAACTCCAGGAATCAGAGGGTCCTTCTGCACACTGACGTGGGACTCCAACTCCCAGAGTGCCTTTGGGTTCACTGACGTTTGTATCAAGCTCCTACAAGACCCATGGGCACAGTGACATGAGACTCCAACTCCCAACAGGACACATGGGCACGCTGAACTAGGACTCTGTCCCAGAGGCCCATGTGCACACTGACATGGGTCTCCTGCTCTCAGAGGCCCATGAGCATGCTAATGTGAGTCTCCAGCTCCCATAGGGACTGTGGGCACGCTGACATGGGACTCCATCTACCACAGGGCCTCTGGGTGCCCTAATGTGGAACTCCAGCTCCAGCACTCTCCCCTGTCCTATGTGGTGCCTTAATGGTGAAGGCACACAGCCACTTCCTAGCACAGAGATCCAGGCTGATGCAAGACCACAATCATCCTCAACCCCCTCCTGGACCTTCGTTTGCAGGCTTTTCAGCCTTACCCCAATCTTCAAGGGACAAGTATTCAGGAACACTCTCCAGGACCCCCACCTGACACTAGGATGGCTGGGGCTTGGCTGTCTAGTGTTCAAAAGGAATGAGCCAATCGAGGGGGTGGAAAGGGCAGCTTATGCGCCCTCTCATGGCCAGCAGGACTCACTGCAGGACGCTCCTCCAGGCTCTCCTGCACAAGAGAAACAAACCCGGCCTGAGAGACATTCACTCTCAAGAACACACTTTGGAGATCTTGCACAGGAGTCCCAGGACAGAAGCCCTACGCACACCCTTGGGGTCTGCATTGGCAGACAAAAGCAGTCTTCAGTCACAGCACAGCACACAGCACACAACACACTGCCTGCCAGGAGGCCAATAGCAATCTCTCTCTTCCTGCCTTCTTGCCTGCCTGTCTGAATCTGTCCTGTTTGCTTGGAGCACACAGGAACAGAGAGGGAGAGAGAGCAATCTTTCTCGCATCTGCTGCCTCTCTTCCCCAGGCACCACCACCAGAGCTAGATGTGGCTGAGCCAGGACAATCCTGGGAACCAGGAGCTTCCTCCACATGTCCCACAGGGGCACAGGGCCACAGGGGCACAAGCCCCTGCGCCATCCTCCGCTGCTCTCCCAGCACCATCGGCAGGGAGCTGGACTGCAGAGGATGCTGTCAGATCTTGAAGCAGCACCCATACAGCTGAACTGCACACAAGCCTCGCAGGCTGAGGCTTGACACTTTAGGACCCCTCCCCAACCACCAAAACCCGCACCACCCGACAACATCCCTTACCAGTTTCTTCAGCAGCTCCTTCAACAGGCCGGTGAAAGTACCTGTCCCCCTTGCTGGCACAACTTTGGCTGTTCCGTGCTGAGAGAGCAGCGGGCACCAACAAGGCATCCAGGCATGCTGCTACTCTACCTCTCCCGGTGAGAAAACCTCTGTGGAGAAGACACGTCAGCTGTTGGGGTTTCTTGGTTCAGGTGGCACACCAGTGGCAGCTGATGGTCACAGGTGACCTGCAGGAGAAAGGGTCTTGAACGCAGGATGCCCCTGGAGGAGGGTGAAGCATTCCTTGGTGGGGCTTAGCAGGGCTTCCCTGCTCAGAAGGCCCTCTGCTGCTCTGCTGCTCTGCTGCTCTGCTGCTCTGCTGCTCTGCTGCTCTGCTCAGCGACCCCACCCGCTCCTTGCAGGGCCTCCCGGCTCAGAAGGGGCTCTGCTGGAGGACCCTGGCCCACTCCTTGCGGTTCTGCCCCGCTCTGAAGGGGCTCTACTGCTATTCTGCTCTTCTGTTCTCCTGCTCTGCTCCACTGAGCTCCGCAACCCTGGCCACCTCCTCCCCATGCCACCCTGCTCCAATGTGGCTCTGCTGCTCTGCTGCTCCGCTGCTCAGCTGTGCAACACCAGCCCCCTCCTTTTGGGATCCCCCCTGACTCTGCTCCGCTCCGTGACCACCCCCTCCGTTCAGTTCTGGGGCTCTGCTCCGCTTCACTCATGGGACCCCCCTCTCTGCTCTGTTCCGGGGCTCCCCTCCAGGGCTCCCTTCCCGCACGGGCCACCCCCCAGTCTGCTCAGATCCGCTCTGCGGCTCCCCTCCCCTCCAGCCACGGGGCCCCACACTGCTCTGCTCCCTGGCTCCCATCCCCTCCCTTGCATTCGCTCTGCTCCTGGACCCTGGCCACCTCCTCGGGGGCGGGGAGGCACCTCGCTTGGAAGGGACTCTGCTGCTCTGCTGCTCTGGTCTGCTGCGAGACCCCAGCCCCCTCCTTGCGGGATGCCCCCCACTCAGCTCAGCTCCATGACCTCCCCTCCAAACTGCAGCTCCCCTCCTGCGGGGCCCCCTCAGTCTGCTCAGATCTGCTCCAGGCTCCCCTCCCCTCCCCTCCCGCCGAGGGGCCCCACTCTGCTCTGCTCCCTGGCTCCCCTCCCCTCCAGCCGAGGCCCCTCACACTTTGCTCTCCTGCCCTCCACCCGCGGCAGCTCCCCACTCTGCTCCTCCCCTCCAGCCACAGGGGCCCCCGATTCTGCTCCTCCCCTCCACCCCTGTCCCCTCCTCGCTCCTCCTGAGTGAAGCACATCCTCCCACAAGTTGTGGTTCTTCAGGTCGCCTTCTTCTCTTGGGACTCACCTTTAGTGCTGTAATCCTCCTGTCGAGCTGTAGTGTACTCTGCGTAAGTGACCCTTGGCACCGCACAGCTCTGCACAAAGGTGGTCACACACACCCCCACCCATTCCCAGCTTATCTCCAGTCGAATCCCCTGACAGCTTGGAGTTAAGGTAGGTGATAGGGAAAAAGACAATGCTGCACCTAACCTCTCATCTCCTGCTTTGAGAGATGGCCTTGGATGCATGGCTCTGGGGTGAACTTGTGTGAGGACTGGCGGTTTCTGTCCAATGTGACACTTGGGCGTTACCCAAAACTCTGCACAGGATCTCCTTGGCCAGACAACCCGACTGGGTATCCGAGGTCCACTCTCCTCTACTGTCCTTAAACATGGCTATTATTGGTGAGGAACCTGATCATCCTGTGCTTAAGGCGCTAAATTACATGCTGAAGTTTCAAGGGTTAGAAATCCTAGGTGCTCAGGCACTCAAGGTCTGAGGGACCCTGGTCAGATTGGCACCCGTCGGTAACATTGGTTAATTTATTTTCCCACAATGCTTGGCAAGAGAAGAGCAAAACTGATGCTCAGGACATTGGCCCTGGCCCACCTCAGCCGCCCCAACCAGAGCTTCTGGGAAGCTCAGAGGGCAGGAAACCACCCCCAGCTCAAGGGGAGTCAGAGCACAGCGCCAGTTGCAAGCATTCTGTTTGGGCAACGTGAGGTACTCCAGGCCTTTCCCATTAGGGTTATCCCTGAAGGGAACTGCCCAGCAGAGTGTGATTCCTGGAATGCAGGACTTAAAGCCATGCCAGGAGCGAGCCTAACTCTCCCTGGGCCAAGGCTACTTGCTCATTATTGCCCTAAGAAATTGTTTCAAGTGTGAACATTTTCAAATTCTTTCATGCTTATGGCTGCCCTTGTCCAGGAGGGCAGTCCCCTCCAGTGGGTGCATTTGTCTGTTGGAGGGGTGCCCAGAGCTTATACTTACCTTCTGAATTAGATCTGCCAAGTGATCAGGTTCAGAGAGCTAGCCTGTAGGTGTGAAGACTGAACCAGCAAAGCTTGTTGTCCCTTCTTGAATGAGTGATTTTTTTTTAAAAGATTTTATTATTATTGGAAAGCCAGATATACATAGAGGAGAGACAGAGAGGAAGATCTTCCATTCAATGATTCACTCCCCAACTGAGCCACAACGGGCTGGTGCGTGCCAATCCGATGCCGGGAACCAGGAACCTCTTCCAGGTCTCCCACGCGGGTGCAGGGTCCCAAAGCTTTGGGCCATCCTCGACTGCTTTCCCAGGCCACAAGTAGAGAGCTGGATGGGAAGTGGAGGTGCCGGGATTAGAACCGGTGTCCATATGGGATCCCGGCACGTTAAAGGCAAGGACTTTAGCCGCTAGGCCACACCGCCGGGCCCGAATGAATGATTTTGAATGGGTTCGAAGAAACAGCAACAGGCTGGCAGCCTCCCTTCAAGGTTACCTCAGCACCATTGACTGCCATTATGGGCCATAGAAGTGGGTCACCTCTTTCAATCGCTTGGATTGGGAAAATCCTGCTCTTTTACCAACAAACCATGAGGAAGGAAGAGGGGCTGCAGCAGATGTTTTTCTGTCCAATCTTGTCTATGTAACCTATTCTGAGCCATGTCAACGATCAGCACAGTAGAAGGAACTATTTGCTGTAGTTTTAACAAAACTTTAGATGAAAGGATTCTTTTTGCGAGATCTCCGACAGCCTTTATGGTGTATATTTGCTCCTAGAATTGGCTCAGGCATATGTAAGGCTGGATGATAATCCCATCACCCCATGATCCTGGTCTTGCTGCGAGGGCGGGCCCATCCCCCTGTCTGAAGGTCTCCATTTGCTCTCCTCACTGGGTAGCACACAGATTTCCTCTCCATTGTAGCCACTTTCACCTTTGTCCTTATCTGCTTTTCCACTTTCTGTTGACCTCACCCAGGCCACCCTTAGGGCCTGAATTTCTCTAGCTCTACCTCATAGCCCTAACCCCTAGCTGGGAGGGACAGGGTAAGACATCTAGCAGTTATACATAAAAGTAACCAGTGGACCAAATCCATGGTTAAATTAACGCTAAGCACGAGATGAACCTATGTGCTTGCTTTAGGAAACATTTCCAGGTTGAAGTATGTCAAAGAAGAGGTTGGAAGTCACAAAAGGTTGAATTTTATGTCTGTTCTGACATGTGTAGTGATTGTGCATGATTGTTTAGTCAGTTAGAGTCCTATTACTTCTGTCCAGACAAGAGTTCTATCTGTGTCGTGAATTTAGTTGTTCTTGTTCAGAATTAGGTCTGTGTATGACTGACAGACAAATGGGATGGACCACGACTGGCCCCCTTTCTCTCTCCTGGTACGTAATTTGAGAGAGGTCTAACTCATCTAACAGGACTTGGTCAGACCCGACTCCCCACCTCTGCTGGGCTAAGGCTCCTATACCGTTTTCTTGCTGCTTAGTCTTCAGCTTACAGTGTTGTCCTGGCACTGATCAGGTCTAAAATTCAGTATCCATTCACATATTCAGTTACATGTTAAGTGTACTTTAATTAACACCTCAATTCTTCAGAGTTTGAAACCAAGTCTCCTGACTTTGAAAGTTCTAGTAGGATCCCTAGAACCTTCAAAGATTGAGACAGAACTTGGATAATATAATTGTCATTTAAAATAATTTGATTGTAATCTCACAATATTATAAAATAGCATATGAGGCGTCAAATTTAGCATAAAGTAAATGAGTATTTATGTCCATTGGTCAAAATGTTTCCCAATCATGAAATTGGTCCAGATTTTAAATTATTTGTTCTTATTTAGAAAGAAGTGAGCTTTTGCCTTACAGGAAAAACAGTTTGAAATTAAACAGTGAAATTGGTTATGATGTGTATAATTTCTGAATTTTCCTGTAAGACAATGGAATTGAAGTCTGGTTCCTTGTGAAGAACAACAGTGTTTTAACATCTCCTTTTAAGTGATTTTCATCTGATTGATAAGAGACTATCTAGGAATGTATTAGTTAAGACAACAGCCAAATTGAAATTTTTTGGTTCTCTTGAATTCAATAAAACAGAAGCGGACCCAGCGGCATGGCCTAGCGGCTAAAATCCTCGCCTTGAACGCCCCGGGATCCCATATGGACGCCAGTTCTAATCCCGACAGCTCCACTTTCCATCCAGCTCCCTGCGTGTGGCCCGGGAAAGCAGTTGAGGATGGCCCAAAGCTGTGGGACCCTGCACCCGCGTGGGAGACCCAGAGGAGGTTCCTGGTTCCCGGCTTCAGATTGGCGCACACCAGCCTTTGCGGCTCAGTTGGGGAGTGAATCATTGGATGGAATATCTTCCTCCCTGTCTCTCCTCCTCTCTGTATATCTGACTTTGCAATAAAAATAAATAAATCTTTAAAAAAGTAATAAAAAAAAAACAGAAGCCAAAAAGCAGCTCCAGACTTACCAGCCATGCAAAAGGGAGGCGCATGCTTGCAGTCTGCCTTTGGAACGAATTCAGGACCTTGGGCTTTTTCAGGTCCTCATTGTGATTCTCACCTGCCATTTGAGAAGGGGAAATTCCCTCATCAGCGAGAAGGTTATTGGAAAAACTTCTCATTCCCGGTTTTGAGGCAGGTTTGTGTTAAAACGTGTTTCTACAAATTGGGAGAAATGGGTAAGACTTGCTTAAAGCAATAGTATTGAAAATGTGGTATGTTTTTATTTATAGAATGTCTTAATTTGGAGTCTTACATGATTGTTTCAAAATGTAAATTGAGCAAATAAGTAGGTTATTAAGGAAGAGAAGTGCTTGTAGAATATTGTTCTACAGAAGTATGGCTATCGTAGAATGGAAAAGCTGGGACAAAATACTAAAGGCTTAAGCATGTTGAGAAATGAACCTTGCAAGTTTTACATATAGAATTGTTTATGCTATAAGATACTACTCCCACATTGTTGAAGTGTTTAACATTAATACCTAGTGTACACCGACATTAGAATTAAGGGTGCATACATAGGAATGCTAGTAAATTTGAGAATTTACACGGGAGAGGTCTGGCGCAATAGCTTGGCAGTTAAGGGGTCTGGTACAGTAGCCTAGTAGCTAAAGTCCTTACTTCGACCATGCCGGGATCCCATTTGGACACTGGTTCTAATACCGGATGCTTTGCTTCCCGTCCAGCTCCCTGCTTGTGGCCTGGGAAATCAGTAGAGGACAGTCTAAAGCCTTGGGACTTTGCACCCATGAGGGAGATCTGGAAGAAGCCCCTGGCTTTGGATTGGCTCAGCTCTGGCCATTCTGGACACTGGGTGAATAAACCAGTGGATGGAAGATATTTCTGTGTCTCTGCTTCTCTCTGTAAACCTGCATTTCCAATAAAATAAAGAACCCAAAAAGAATGATGTGAAACACTCAAAAAGACATAAGACACTTCAACAGAAAATGAAATTAGAAAATCAATGCATGATATGAGAAATTTGGAAAGGACTGACCTTGAGGAATTGAACAGATATTACAAAATCAACTGTGGACTGGCTCTTGTGAGCAGCAGGCTGAGCTACTGCCTGTGTACTGATCTCCTATGAACTCCGATTCAAGTCTTGGCCATTCTACCTTGGATCCAGATGTCTGCTAATATGTCTGCAGAGGCAGCAGAAGAGGGCAGAGGAACTTGGGTCCCTGTCATCTACAAGAGGGACAGAGCTCCAGGCTCCTGGCTATCCAGTGGCCCAGGCCTTGATGTCAGCCATTGAGATGGAGGATCTGTCTCCCCCTCTTTATCTACCTTGCAAATCAAGTATCCCTTTAAGAGAAATTTAAAATGAAAATAGTTGAAAGTCAAGATAAATGAGGATCAACAGAATTAAAAAATATTTGAACTTGAAGACAGGTTCAATATTTTCTAGCCAGCTTTTAAAAAAATGTGAGAAAGGGAATGAAAGCAGCCCGAGAGCTTTGAGACCTTACTGAAATGAACACTTTCTTGGAATTCCTGAGAGGAAGAGAGTATGCCGCATATTCAATGAAACAGCTCATAACTTCCCTGATCTTAATAAGTACACCTCCAAGTACAGAAGGCCCATAGGATGTCAATTGACAGGATCAGAAAAGATCCACGTTTCCTTGACCTATTGTGGTCCAGCTCTTTTAAGTACAAACAATTGTTCATTCTCAAAAGGAAAGCACTGTCATTTTCAAGGGGACCTCCACTAAATGAACAACATTGTCAAACAGAAATTTTATAGGCCAAGAGGGAATTGAACGGTTTATTTCAAGTTGTGAAGAAAAAGTAAGCCTATCAGCCAAACATACTTGGCTGAGTAGAACTATCCTTTATAACTTAAATATTCTCCAAAATGAGTGAAAGTCAGGAAACTCATCAGAATCAACTGGCCTCCTAATACTTGTTTGAGGGAAATGTACAGACAGAAGCAAATAAAAGGTAGCAGGCTAGCATCATGAGAACATGCAAAACTTCTATTTATTCTCATTACAAAGTCAGATATACAGAGAGGAGAGACAGAGAGGAAGATCTTCCGTCCGACAGCTCACTCCAAGTGGCCGCAATGGCTGGAGCTCAGTCAGTCTGAAGCCAGGAGCGCGGGCCCCCCATCTGGGTGCAGGGTCCCAAGGCTGTGGGTCATCCTTGACTGCTTTCCCAGGCCACAAGCAGGGAGCTGGATGGCAAGCAGAGCCGCCGGGATTAGAAACAATGCCCAAATGGGATCTTGGCATGTGAAAGGTGAGGACTTTAACCACTACGCAATTGTGCTGGGCCCAAAATAGAAAACTTTGAAGCTCACCCATAACTGGATGAAGAATACTCAGAAGAAACCAACTAATTTTTAAGTGGATAGATTACTTACTAATAACAGCTATTTACTGTTACTACTTATTAGCAACAGCTTTGAAAGTCAATGGACCACACTCCCAGGTAAGATAGAGTTTGGCTAAATGGATTAAAAAATAACCAAGGATATGTACCTTAAGAAACTCATTAGTAAAGACACACACTGATGAAAGGATGGAAAAAAATGTTCTACCTAAATGGAAACCTAAAGCAAGCAGGAGTAGTGCATTAGACATAATACACTTCAGCCAAAGTTATAAAAAGATACAAAGAACATCAGATAGTGATCAAGGAATTAATTCAACAATAAGATAGGACAGATTGAGTACTATATATCCAATGGCACAGCATGTCATTTTCTTAAAAAGCCTTATTATATCTAAAGGGAGGGCCCGGCAGTGTGGCCTAGTGTTAAACTCCTCGCCTTGAATGCCCCGGGATCCCATATGGATGCCAGCTCTTATCCCAGCAGCTCCACTGTCCATTCAGCTCCCTGCTTGTGCTCTGGGAAAACAGTTGAGAACAGCCCAATGCCTTGGGACCCTGCACCTCCGTGGGGGACCTGGAGGAGGTTCCTGGTTGGATCGGCGCAGCACTGGCCATTGTGCTCACTTGGGGAGTAAACATCAGATGAAAGATCTTCCTCCATCTCTCCTCCTCTCTGTATATCTGATTTTGTAACAAAATAAATCTTTTTAAAAAACACAAACATATCTAAAGGGAGAGTCAAGCTCCAGAATAAGAAAAGTGGAGTTAAGGAATCAACTAACATGTCAGTCAAGCAAAAAAAAAAAAACAAAACAAAAAACAAAAAACAAAAACAAAAACATAAAAAAAAACAAAAAGAAAAACCACAGTTCTAGGGTATACAGACACTGACACAGCATTCATTGCAATAGCTTTAGAATATGTACTTGAATACACTAAACTTCCTCTAAGACCACATATTAAACCACAACAAGAAGTACATCATATCTTTTCTAATCACAAAAATATAAATCCAGACAAATTTGGTAAAATAAAGCCATAGATTGAGGGGCCGGCTCTGTGGCTCAAGAGGCTAATCTTCCACCTTGTACACCGGCATCCATGTGGGCACTGGTTCATATTCCGGGGCCTCATTTCCCATCTAGCCCTCAGCTTATGGCCTTCAAAAGCAGTGGAGGATAGTTCTCGTGCTTGGATCCTGCACCTGTGTGGAAGACCTCAAAGAAGCTCCTGGCTCTTGGCTTGGGATTGGTTCAGCTCCGGCCATTGCAGCCATTTGGAGAGTGAACCAGTGGACAGAAAATCTTCTCTTTGTA
The DNA here is from genome assembly GCF_030435755.1 of Ochotona princeps. Classification (NCBI taxonomy): domain Eukaryota; kingdom Metazoa; phylum Chordata; class Mammalia; order Lagomorpha; family Ochotonidae; genus Ochotona; species Ochotona princeps. Next base: position 152,141,354 of record NC_080832.1, on the reverse strand, counting down.
ACACCTGCCTTTCAAATAAATCTTGAAAACAAAACCATCTGCAGATTAAATATTATGATCCTGAAATCCAAAGAAGAAATGTGGAAGAAATCCAAAAGAAAACTTAAAAATTGAATGAAATGAAAATACAGCATTTCAAAACTTACAGAAGACATCTAAAGAAATACTAAGTAAAGGTTGAAGCATTAAATGCCTACATAAAAAAATGGAAAGGTTTCAAACAGGTTATGTGCATTTTGGGTATGTAGAGAAGGCAGAATAAACTAAATCCCAAAGTTAGTAAAGAAATAAAGATAAAACGAGCAAATGAAGAGAAAAACATGAAAGATCAGTGAAACAAAGGTTATTTCAAAAAGAAATTAAACCAGCAAACTTATAGACTAACCTAGAAACAAAACATTGAAATGAAATTAGAGAGCTGGGCCCGGCGGCGTGGCCTAGCAGCTAAGGTATTTGCCTTGAACACTCCAGGATCCTATATGGGTGCTGGTTCTAATCCCAGCAGCTCCACTTTCCATCTAGCGCCCCGCTTTTGGCTTGGGAAAGCAGTCAAAGACAGCCCAAAGCCTTGGGACCCTGCAGCCACATGGGACACCTGGAAGCAGCTGCAGGCACCTGGTTTCGGATCGGTGCAGCACGGGCCATTGCACTCACTTGGGGAATGAATCATCGGATGGGACATCTTCCTCTGTCTCTCCTCCTCTCTGTATATCTGACTTTGTAATGAAAATAAAATAAATGTTAAAAACAGCGAAAAGAAATTAGAGGAGAGCTGAGAAACGAAATCTAACCAACACTAGAGAAAGGTGAAAGGTCACTAGGGACTATTGTGAAGAATTGTATATGCATTCATGGTGTTCATTTTATGAAAAACGCAAATTTTAAGACCTTTTTCATCAAGATAAACAGATCTTTAATTCTGTCTTCTACAAACTTTTGAAACATTGTTTGGAATTTAAAGTTGATCTCATGTGAATTTAGAATAATATCACAGATTGGGGGGAATAAGGGAGAGGGATAGAAAAATGGGAGAAGTCTGACGGACAAGTTGAAAGTAATGGCTAGATAGAAGAACTAAGTTCTGGTGTTCTATAGTATGACAAGGTGATGACAGTTACCAATAACATGCTGTGTGTACATAAATATGTGGACGCGTCTACACATTATATATAACATACAGTTAATACATATAAAGCTAGATGGAAGGAATTTGAGTGTTTCACCACATAGAAATTATCCAAGGAACTACATAACTAGATCTATTCACCTCCATTTTATCAGTACCCAATGTTTGCTTTACATGCAGCAAAACCTTACAGAGTCCCCGTGGATGCATATTTGTGTCAATTGATATTAAAAATGTAAAAAGTTGCACTTAAAATTATGACCACCTTATATATTCAAGTAACCAGAAACTTAAAACATGAGGATTTTAATTGTTGTGGAACATTCAGACTGATTTAATGAGAAAATTATGGAGACATGTGTTTGCTAACTATTACATGCAAACAATTGGAACTATCAGGTTTTGACTGGTGCATTATTTTACCAGCAAGATTCTTTGTCATGGTGAAAAATATGCAACAATTCACCTTTTGTTCTTACAGTCTGCCACAAAGAACAAACCCTCACTTTCACTCCCTCGCTTAACTACACCTCGTGTCTTTTTCCTCCATGGCGATGTGTTATGTTTCTTTAGAAGAGCCAAGAGACTCAATACAGAGACAGCTAGAACTTATACGAGAGTTTGGTAGAGTGGCAGGGTACAAAATGACATAACGAAAAACAGCTATAGTGTATGCAAACAGCCCCAAGATGGAAAGGGATCTAATCAGCAAGATATCATTCAAAATAACAGAAAACTATGCAATATCTGGGAATAAACCTAACCAAAAATGTAGGAGACCCATTTGAAGAAAACTACAAACTACTAAAAAAATAAATCGAACAAGACCTCACAAGATGGAGTAATATCCCATGCTCCTAGATAGGTAAAATCAGTATCATTAAAATGTCTATACTACCAAAAGCAATATATACATTCAATGCAATTTCAATCACATTACCCAAAACATTCTTCATGGAACTGGAAACAATGATTCAAAGGTTCATTTGGAAACACAAAAACCCAAGAATAGCTAGAACCATCCTGAAGCACAGGAAGTTAGCAGGGCCAATTACAGTTCCAAACCCCTGGACATACTATGGGGCAGTGGTTATCAAAACAGCCTGGTACTGGCACAAAGATAGAGAGGAAGATCAATGGAGCAGAATAGAAACACCAGAAGGGAACCCACACAGATACAGCCAAATAATCTTTGACAAAAAGACAAATGACAATCCAGGCAAATGGGAAGGTCTGTTCAATAAATGCTGTTGGGACAACTGGTTGATAGCCTGCAGAAACAAAAAGATAGACCCACATCTCTCACCATACACTAACATCAAATCTACATGGATAAAAGACCTAAACCTATATCCAGAAACCTTCAAACATTTGGAAGAAAATGTTGGAAATACTCTGCAAGATCTAGGGGTAGGCCCCGACTTCCTGAAAAGGACACCAAAAACAGCAATCAAGACACGAACAAATGAATGTATCTACATCAAACTAAGAAGCTTCTGCACAGCAAGGGAAACAATCAACAAAGTAAAAAAGCAGCCCACAGAATGGGAGAAGATCTTTGCACACTACATAGGTGACATGGGGCTAATCTCCAGAATATACAAACATCTCCAGAACAACCAAAACAAACCACTCAAGAAATGGGCAGACATTTCACAAAGGAACAAACCCAAATGGCAAACAAACATGAAAAAATGCTCAGCTTTCCCTGGCAATAAGGGAAGTACAAATTAAGAAAACAATGAGATACCACCTAACGCCAGTGAGGATGGCTCACATACAAGAAACCACCACCAACACTTGCTGGCGAGGATGTGGGGAAAAGGGAACCCTACTCCACTGCTGGTGGGACTGCAGACTTGTACAGCCTCTATGCGAATCAGTATGGAGAACACTCGAACAACGGAAAGTCTGCATACCATATGATCCAGCAATAGCACTCCTAGGAATATATCCAAAACAACTATTACACAAGAAACCAACATGCACTCCTATGTTCATAGCAGCACAATCAATTGTAAACCATGGAAGTAACCAAAATGCTTATCAGCAGAAGACTGGATAAGAAAGCTATGGTTCATTTACTCCATGAAATACTACTTAGCTTTAAACAAAATGAAAGGCAGTTTTGTAGCCAAAAGGGCCCAACTGGAAACCATAATGCTAAGGGAAATGAGCCAATCCCAGAAGGTTAGATACCACATATTTGCCTTAATTTAAGATGAAATGATGCCAGTTCGAAAAACAGTACCTGTAAATTGTAGTATTATTCCAAGCCCATACAGTCTGTAGCTCATGCAATAAGATATTGTGATGTTACCAATGAACCAACAATCAATGTGAGTCAAACTGCTTATGATCTACATCAAAGAATTGTAAAACCTGATATACTTTTAAGACCCTATGCTACTTGGAAATGGGGTGGGAGAGCAGAGAAATCTTCCATCTGCTTAGAATGTGAGGAAGATGTGAAGTATAACCTATCAGGAATGGAACAAGTAACTCAAACTACAAAGACATATAGGGGGAATCAAGAGCGATCCTGACAATCTCTTAACAGGTCGTACACACAGAGCAGGGGGGCACCCCAGAGTGGAGCAGGTGGACAGGAGGAGGCTTGTATCCCAAGCATGTAGATTCCGCATCCTCACCAAGGACTATCACTACGGGCACCAAGGACTACATCCCAACCGCCAAGAAGAACATAGGGAATTGGAGTGCCTTCAGAGCCTGAGAATTCTGAGGTCATCCACCCCCGTCTGAACCTCCCACATGGGATGGAAGAAGCCCAAATCCTTCCTGGCAGGATCCAAGGTCATCGGAACAACAGCCAGGAGCCCTGAGCGGTCTGCAGAAACAGAAGAACAGTAAACTTCCTTTGGGACTAGGGAGAGGAGCTTTCTCTGATCCTTACTTAGTTCCAACTTTGGATCCCCACCCTCTCCTGCAAGGACCAGAGACCCCATCACCCCCCAAAAAATTAGGATAGAGAACAACAAGGAAAGCCTAGAACCAGGAGGAAATGGTCGGCATGGACTCACACATACCTTACTAGGGAGGACACAAAGATTGGTTACTCCTCACTAAGGCATTGAAGATTTCTCTGCACACCCCTCCTAAAACTGGTCTGCACCTCAACTGTTGACAAATGCCTTGTCAGAGTTATAAGCCAGTTTAGACTATCCTAAAATCTGCCAAGTTCAGCAACATTATGTTTTAACACTATAAACTACTAAATACTCCAATGAAAATAGACACGAGACAGCTGAATAGTACCCTATAGCCATTTTAAGGTGTATAGAAGCCGGTTCCGTGTATAAACTAAAATTGAAATGCCAATGAAGTACTCACAGGATGTGGTTAAGAACTTGCATTTTAATGTACTGATTACTCAATACCATGCCAATTAACTCCATCATGTTGTAAATTGTTGCTGATGTTTTGTTGTGGCTTTTAATTGATTGGGATGATATTCTGCCAGCTCTATTTTCAGACCAGAGATGGTCTCCCCAAGAAACCTGGAGTTTATCTGGACAATAAGATGTTGGACACTATGCAAACTACATGGTTGCTATGAAAGAATCTTGACTTAATTTGAACTGTAATACTGCAACAAGGTGGAACAATCTACCATGGGGGGATGGCATGGGGAGGGTTTGGGGGAATCCCAGAGCCTACGAAACTGTCACGTAATGCAACGTACTTCATAAAAAGAAGTGAGGGAATTGTAACTCAAATAATCCACAAGTCTAATTTTCATTGTAGTTAGACTTCCTCTAGAGCTAATCAGTAGGTCCATTGTCTAATTTGATCATCATTAATTTCCCACTTTTTACCCACAGCTGTCCAAAGAATAAAAATCCAAAACACATCTAGCCAGAAGGCAGAAAATACAAGCTAAAAATTATGGAACTCTCACAAGTTGGGTACTTAACCAGTAACAGGTGTACTTTTCCTAACATTGGTGAGCTATAGAACTCACATACACTGTCTCTTTCAACCAGTCTTTAAAATGTTTGTGGAGAATGATCATGAAAGCCAACATATGGATTTCAAGTCTGCATGGAAACTTCTCTTTTGACTCCATTTTTATGGACTTTGTGAAGCATCCCACTTCCTACTTCCTCAAACACCTCCACGACGCAGAGAAGCACCAGACTTTCATTTTTGTCTGATCTTCTCCTATCTCGGTATTGAGCGTTTGAGCATTACTCCCATGTTTGTCTACACGAGGAATGTTGCTGGCCAATGCTGACAAATTAACGTCTAGTCCAATGCATGTGTCAGTTTCTCTACCATGCCGTAACAGTAAATAACTTCGGAAGTACTCTGAACATTATGGCTTTTCTAGAAATCACTTGGTCCCTAAATGATGGAAAACAATCCTTACTGACATGTATGCATAATTCCAGTAAGGCAAATCTCACTTGGAATCCACACAGGTCGTCAGAAGCTCCGAGATCAAGAATGATCTACTAGGTGATGCTAGGGAACGCGGGGCTACGCCTAACAGACGAAGCTGTAACAGCCTAATGGAAAATTGAGACATTGAATTTTTAGTAGGAAATGGGCTAAAAGCAGATAACTATTTAAGAACCTTAATGGGGTGAAGTTCATGCTCACACAAGCCATTTTTCTTTACAATTCTTGTTTGCATGTGTGTTTAGGAAGTTTCAGCCCCATGCATATGGAATAATTCTGACATCCTAGTTATCCTTGAAAAAAAGGCCAGCATTGGTTTAGGAATGGGCTACCAACATGGGATATGTTCAGCTCACAATGTACTGGCCTTCAGTATATTAGTTGGAGAGTTAAGATTTTGGACCTGGTGAGGTGGCCTAGCAGTTAAAGTCCTCGCCTTGAATGTGCAGGAATCTCATATGGGCACTGCGTCTAGTCCCAGCAGTCCCGCTTCCCATCCGGCTCGCTACTTGTGGCCTGGGAAAGCAGTTGAAGATGGCCCAAAGCCTTGGGACCCTGCACCCACGTGGGAGACCTGGAGGAGGACCTGGGCTCCTGACTTCAGATCGGCTCAGCTCCAGCTGTTGCGGCCACTTTGCGGTGGGAATCATTGGACAGAAGATTGTCCTCTCTCCTTTCTACATGTCTGGCTTCCCACAAAAAAAAATAAATCTTAAAAAAATATTCTTACTGTAAAGTCAGATTTACAGAGAGGATGAGGAGACAGAAAAATCTTTCATTTGCTGAGCCACTCCAAGTGATTGCAACAGTTGGAGTTGAGCCAGGAGCTTCTAGGTCTCCCATGCCAGTACAGGGTCGCAAGGCTTTGGGCTGGCTTTGACTGCTTCCCCAGGTCACAAGCAAGAAGCTGGATGGGAAGTGGAGCAGCCGGGATACAAGTGAGCGAGCAGCCCTGTGGGATCCTGGCACTTGCAAAGGTGTCGACTTTAGTCAATAGGCTACTGCTCCGGGTCCAGTTGGAGATTTGTCACTCAAATGTTTACGGCTAAAGATCCTGATAAGCTATAGAATGCGTTTACATGTAAAATAGTAGCAAGTGAGTACAGCATGGTTTTGCACATGATTTCCTGCACATCTGCAGGTAATTAGTTTAACAGTTGTTCAAATGATAGCAGACACAATCCCTCTGGCAATGTATTTTACTGGAATTGTTCATCTTATTGAGAGTTTCTGGCAGCAAAGCATGATATTCCAACAATTCCTTCATTTTGCTTGACTGAAAAAAAGAAAAAGCTGCCCAGTGACTGCAGTAGACCTTGTTCTTAAGGTAAGATTACCAGGGAACTAAGCAAAAACATACATTCAGAATATTTGATTTGTTGATGTCCGTTTGGCATTGGTAGGGGACTTGTGCATTGTTTTCTGCAATAGAAAACATGGGGCATCACACAGTCAATCTTTCCAAGGCTTCAGGGAACTGGCCTCGCTTCTCCTACCCAACTCTCAGTAGACTGCAACTGAGAATTACAGTCATGTTTTTGGAGTTCTTTGAGGTTAGACAATGTGATTTCAGTCTCTGGTTCTTTCCACAAACCAAAATTTATAGTCAGCACTTATGGATAGTTTTACGCTATTGAATAATTTTCAGTCCTGTAAGAGGTCGGAGAGGATGCTGGCAAATGCTTTCCTCCTATACATCACTCCCAAGTTACTTAGCTCCCCTCAGTACCTTTCCATCAGCATTCCAAGTGCCTCATTTACTCCAACTCCCTGGTTTCTGATGAGATGGAAATAGATATTTTAAGAGGGTCTTCTCTCTCTCTCTCTCTCTCTCTCTCTCTCTCTCTCTCTCTCTCTCTCTCTTTCTCTCTCTCTCTCACACACACACACACACAAGAAGTCTTAGTCTATTTCTCCCATGGGAAGGGATGACTGATCAAGAAGGATGGCTGTTTTAAATTTTATTATTTATTTGAAAGAATGGAGGCAAGTAGACACTTGCCTCTTATACTGACTGAAATAAACCAGTCCCCCAAAGACAAATGGTTTCCTTCCTGTTTGTTAGCTAATACAGAGTACAGAAGTGGAATATGACTGAAACTGACACCTTGAGATTTGATTAATGTTTATAACCCTCATCTGTACTCTTGAGAAATAGTGGTTTTTCTACTTACTACTTGTGGAATTCTTTAATGGAGGATTAAACTTGTGGTTATAAACTCAAAGTATGCTGCAGTGAAAAGTTAAACAAAAATTATAAAGGAAGGAGGAGAAAGGGCGAGAGTGTGGCAGAAGGCTAGACAGGTTGGGAAATCTCATTATGCTCTTAACTTTAAGTAAAATACAAGGAATGTATTCCAGTTAAAAAAAACTTTACAAAAAAGAGAGGAGAGTAAGAGAATAGAGAAAGATTTTCTATTAACCGATTTAATCTCAAAATGCCTGCCACAGCATGGGCTAGGTCATACCAAAGGTAGCTGTCAGATATCCATCCCCAGGTGTATGCGGATGGCAGGAACCTAGCTGTTCAGATTATCACTTGGTTACTTCCAGGGTTCATTAAGATGAAGTTAGTATACTTGGCATATGCTTGCTAAGAGGGAATCTCAACTGAACTTGAACTATGGTTATGCAACAAGGTGGAGGAACCCACCATGGGGGGAGGGTGTGGGGAAGTGTGGGGAGAATCCCAGTTCCTATGAAATTACAACACAATGTAATTAATGAATAAATCTAATAAAAAAAAAAACAAAAACAAAACAAAATCAAAAAAAAAAAGATGAAGTTTAGAGCCCGCAGTTGAAGCGGTATTGGAATCCAGACCCCATGATATGGGCTACAGGAGTCCTCCAGCATCATCTTAATCTCTGCCAACATTTGCCTAGGGATGATATTTTAAACAGTTTAATCATAATAGTAGCAGGAACTAACTTAATCACATGCCTTTAGCAAGTAGGAAAACAAAATGTGAAGCCTGGACTTTGCCACCCAACATCCCTCGCCACAACCTCCCCTGCCCTGGCGCTTTACCTTAGGTTCCCTAGTTTTGGTGTTTCTGCTATGTGAAGTAGGATTCGAGTTACAGCTTTTCCATGAGCCAAAATGAGTTATGAGCACTTCATGTATTTGTCAAGAAACTTCTCTGTGCCTTTGTTTCTCATCTGTTGAATAGGATCACTGATTCCTACCTTCTGAAAGTCAGTGATAGTGTGCTTGGTGTAACACTTGGCATGCAGAACGTAGCATTGTTGTTGCCATCTGTGGATCCACTTGCAAAGTATTAATCAGAAATTGGATTCCCTACATATTAAGTGAATATTTCTCAAATTTGAAATCTAAGAATAGGATGGCTTATCTGTAGGTCCCTTAGTTTAGGGACCGCTATGCTGCTGGTTTGACCTACGCACATAGAATGTACATATCAATATGTAATATTGTACCAAAAGACATACTCATAACCCAGGCTCAGAAATGACTAATCAAATCCTCAAACAGCAACAAGTGCTCATATAGACAGTATGAAAAGTACAGGTTCACAAATATTTCTTTTCCACATATATTCTTTATACAATGTTAACATTGTTATGGGAAAATAGCTGAATAGTTCCTTTTGTCCTTGCCAGCAAAGTGACACAACAAGAGGGTAACAGAGCCGGCATTTCTCAACATGCTCCTCTTTATTTTTCTCTAATTTAAATCTAGGCATCCCAGACTGGACGAGCCACACTTTATGGACCTAAACTGCTCAAATAGTGGACAATTACTTAATAAATCCTTCTCCAACTCTCTCCCCCATATCCGGCCACATGCTGTGATGCATGACTGCTGGTCTTGTCTGAAGGCTTCTCTAAGCCAGTGACTCACCATAGCCCTATTACCATGAAGCCAAAGATCAGCAGTCTCCTTATGTACAAACTATCGCTGCAAGTTTGATCAGTTCCTTTATTGCACGAGTAGGTACTGTTTATGACTCAGACAAAACTTTTCTCATGGCAATAACAAAGACAAATTAAGGATAAAGGGCCCGGTGGTGTGGCCTAGCGGCTAAAGTCCTCGCCTTGAAAGCCCCGGGATCCCATATGGGCGCCAGTTCTAATCCCGGCATCACCACTTTCCATCCAGCTCCCTGCTTGTGGCCCGGGAAATCAGTTGAGGATGGCCCAATGCTTTGGGACCCTGTACCTGCATGGGAGACCTGGAAGAGGTTCCTGGTTCCTGGCTTCGGATTGGCGTGCACCGGCCATTGCGGCTCACTTGGGGAGTGAATCATTGAACGGAAGATCTTCCTCCCTGTCTCTCCTTCTCTCTGTATATCTGACTTTGCAATAAAAATAAATAAATCTTTAAAAAAATAATAAAATAAAACAGAAGCCAAGAAGCAGCTCTAGACTTACCAGCCATGGAAAAGGGAGGCGCATGCTTGCAGTCGGCCCTTTGGAACGAATTCAGGATCTTGGGCTGTAACAAAATGAATAAATCTTTTTAAAAAATTAAAGATAAAAATTAACACTCTAAGTAAATGTACTTTTAAACCAAAAACTTTATTTTTTTCCCAACAGTTTTGATAGGTTGGCAGGAGAAGAGTCTACAACAATGTTTGTGTGAGTGCACTTCAAGACACCAATGGGAAAAAATGGAAATTAAGTGCAAGTGCAAAAAAACACTTGAAATCACTGCAGTTTTTAGTAATTTTTTTCAAAAACTTGAAGACCACTGGGTTCATGGATTTTAGGGCTTTTCTTTGCACCAAACTTCTATTTCAATTGCACTTTGCCAGAACTTTTTACCCACTCTTGCAGATGATCTCAAATCCATCAAAGCAAACTATCTCTATGGATTTTTCTTCAACTGAATCTCAGTGGAAGAAAATTCAAGGGTACACAGTACTTACTTCCACCTGATTGTCTAACTTCATAGCAACATTACTATGATACTCAAAATCACCATTACTTTTTCTATTGCTTTAAGATATTGAGATGTGACATCTCATTTCTAGTCAAGTCAGGCTTAATTATTTGGATCTACTCTCACTGATAAGCAGTAAAGCTAAATTTAAAGCATCTTCCTTAGCAACTGAAAAGCTGGCAAAACAGTATCTGGCAAAAACTGACAGGACAAAAAAGAACCTCATGCGATAAAACCTGAGAGCTGCGTTTGTGGGCTCTGTGACCTGAACACATTTGGAAGTGACATTTAGGAGAGGGTCAGACATCAGAGCCCTGTGTCTGCTGGAAGTTGAGAAGCTACTAGCAGACACACTCCCAAAAGTTTCCACTGGACATCAGTTAGAATAAATGAGACACAGCAGAGTCCTCATATACCCTTCCAGCCCGAGATTATATAGCTGTATTTTTAAAGATTTTTCTTTGTAAAGGCAGATCTATACAGAGAAGGAAAAATAGGAAGATCCTCCATCTGCTGATAAAGTGACAATGGCCTGAGCGGAGTTGATGCGAAGCCAGGAGTTAGGAGCTTTTTCTGTGTCCCCAGGCTTTGGGCCATCCTATAGTGCTTTCCCAGGCTGCAAGCAGGGAGCTGGATGGGCAGTGGAGCAGCAGACACGCAGTGGCACCCATATGGGATCCTGGTGACTTCCAGGCAAGGATTTAGCCACTAGGCCACTGTGCTGGGTCCTTGGGATCATAGTTTAAGGGAATTAATTTCAAGTCCTGAGCATCAATGAGGGGGTCGCAGGTGGGTAGGGAAGAGGTAAATCCTCTCCAGAGAGGTTAGTTTTCTGAGACCTCCACATTTATTGCTATATACAAACTTGCAAAATAATCTGTATGAAAGATTAGGTACACCAGGAAATAGGATATCAAGAGTGAGAAAAAGCAGAAGTAGATCCATGAATTGCACATTGAGAAACAGTAACCATGGGAAATGTGATCAACATTGTCTTTAAAGCAATAAAATACAAGCAGATTTAGAAGCAGAAGCAAAAGACATGGACTTGAAAATGATCTACTAGAACTTCTGGAAATGAAATTTTATACACAAAGTATTACCAAGTCAATAGATTTAGTCTATTAGACATACTTGATATGGGCAAAGCAGGCAGGCAGTGAGGGACAGGAAGCTGAATACTGCCAACACCCTAGCCATCCACACTGCCATCTCCTCCAGGCTGTTTCCACATGGCCAAAGCCTCAACACACCTGCTCTGCATCCTGCAGCTAAGCCTCACTTTGCATCAGGTACCAGGTGTCCTTAACCACCATAAGGAGCTCACCACACATACTATAGCTACACTCCTTATGCTAGAAGGAAAATGTAACCCCAGCCAGGTGGGGAAATTGTCCCTTTTGAGATTGCCTGCACACATTATCTGAGTGAGGACTGTCCTTTTGTCCTACTGTTCATCTGTCTCTCCTTTGTGTTCTTACTTGTAGATGACAAAAGCCTGCAGTTGAAGTCTAGCTGGGCGGGCGGGGGGGGGGGGCTGGCAGGAGCTGAGCCTCTCCAACTACCTCCAGGTCTCCTGAGCACTACAACACCACCAGGAGGCTGCATTTCCCACCATTAGTAAACTGAGATCAAAGACGTTGTAGAGCATGGAGGTGCAAAACATGTCAAGAGACAAACAGAACTCCTGACATGATGGTTGAAAATGAATCCCAACCTGTTTAATCCGAGTTCTAGGATTTCCAGAAAGAAAGACAATGAGCAGAGGTAGTCTGAATTTTCTCCATAGTAACTGTCTACACGTTTTTTTAATGCCAGTTATTTCTTCAAAAGCATCTGATTTTCATGAAAGCAATCACTGGAAAACTATTTTGTTACTTCAAATAAAAATAACAGCATTGTAAAATAACAGACAACAGTTCCTGGGCTTGGGAAAACATAGCACTACACAGGTGAAACATACATAAAGCATATGATGGGGAACAAGAGGCCCTGACCATAGGAGTATCTTCAGCTCGGTAGCAACGAGCAGACAGCAGTTCCCGGGCTTGGGAAAACATAGCACTACACAGGTGAAACATACATAAAGCATATGATGGGGAACAAGAGGCCCTGACCATAGGAGTATCTTCAGCTCTGTAGCAATGAGCAGACAGCAGTTCCCGGGCTTGGAAGCATTTTGCACTTGCATAGGTGTTGCACACAAAAAGGCATACGATGGGGTACAAGAGGCCTAGACCCAATCTCACAGACTCTGCTGTTCCTCTGCCAACAGATCAACCCACAGTTACAACACAAGGGTGCCCACCCGCTCATGTGCATCAGTAAAGTCCTATTGTTCCATAACTCTGGCAGTCTGTACTGCAACCTTGTTCATTGTCACCAAGGTAACTGGTGGTGGCAGCTGCTGATGTACTGGCTATGGTGGTCGCCACTATGCCAGTCTCTTTTATTCTTTATCAGGCCAACAGAGGCCTCTCCGTCAGTCGCAACAGACACAGGCAGGATTCAGGGCAGGGGCTGAAGAACAGCAGAATCACAATTGCCATTCCAGCACGCTGTCAGGGTGCACTGGAACGTGGTGTCATTCACTTCAGAGGTGTTTTCTGTATGTGAGAGAGAAACATGGGGATAACACAGACAGACACAAGCTTCAAATTCAAGGAGCTGAGGTTCACCCATGTGAGCGAGTCCTCAAGTTCAGAGGAATGATGGAACTAATAGATTCCACAGGAATCATTGAATTCCTAAAGAAGGGAAAATGGGGTGCTTGCCAGTCATGTCCAAACCCCACAAAGCTGCCACGTAGAGAAGGTGGGTATTTTCCCTGTGGTAAAACAGGGAAATGATAAGCAAAAGCACGGGCAGAGATTATGCTATTTATAAAGGGAGGGCCAGACCCCCAACAGCTGGGGTCACACACCATACAGTCTGATAGTCTGGTTATGATAGAAACTGGCAGGAAATGTCGGAACCTGGTGCTCATAGCAGAAAGACAAGATAAAGAGAGGGGTGCTTCACAAATACTAACATACTTACATAATATATAAAGGCCTAATATACCTGCCTGAGGGGGAACCTCTCACGGAGGCCCCAGCAGAGATGGAGAGGGATTCCGAGTGGGACCCTGAGGCTGAGGACCCAGCAGAGGGCTTCCTGAGTGGGACCCTCTCACTGAGGACACAGCACAGAGAGAGGGGAGGTCAGAGGGTTACTCTCGCTGAGGCAAGAGCAGAGGGGCTCCCAAGAGGGACCCTCTCGCTGAGACCCCAGCAGAGAGGGAGGGTGGTCCGAGGGGAAACTTCTTGCTGATGCCCCAACAGAGGGGGTCCCGAGGTGGTACCTCTCTCGCTGAGGCCCCAGGAGAGGTGGTGCCCAGGGGGACCTTCTCGCTGAGGACCCAGCAGAGAGGTAGTGAGACTCAGGGGTCTCTCTCACTGAGGCCCCAGAAGACGGGGTCCTGAGGGGGGCCCTCTGGCTGAGTCCCCAACAGAGAGAGGTTCGGGCTCTGAGGATCTCTCTCGCTGAGGCCCCAGGAGAGGGGTTCCGAGGGGACCATCTCGCTGAGTCCCCAGCAACGAGGAAGGGGTCCCCGGGGGTCCCATTAGCTGAAGCCCAGGTAGAGAGAGAGGGCGGTCTGAGGAGGACCATCTCACTGAGACCCAGGCAGAGGGGCTCACAAGATGGATCATCTTGCAGATGCCCTAGCAGATTTAGAGGGGATAGGGGGGCCAAGGGTCCCTCTCACTGAGGCCCCAGCAGAGTAGGTCCCGAGTGGGACCTTCTCGCTGAGGCCCCAGGAGGCAGAGAGACAGACAGAGAGGGCAGCCGATGGTCCTTCTCCCTGAAGCCCCAGCAGACTGGGTCCCGAGGGGGAACCTCTAGCTGAGGCCCGAGCAGCGAGGAAGGGAGGGTCCGAGGGGAACCTTCTTCCTGAAGCCCCAGCAGAGTGGGTCTCAAGGGGGACCCTCTTGCTGAGGCCCCAGCAGAGGAGGTCCCAAGGTGGACGATCTTACTGTGGCACCAGCAGAGGTGGTCCCGAGGGAAAACCTCTCGCTCTGGACCCAGCAGAGGGGTTTGCGAGGGGAACCCTCTCTCTGCGGCCCCAGCAGCGAGGGAGGGGAGCGCCGTGGTCCCTTTCGCTGAAGCCCAGCAGAGGGGCTCCAGAGTGTGACCCTTTTGTTGAGGCTCCAGCAGAGACAGAGGGGTTATATGAGAGGGGTATCCTCTTCCTGAGGCCCGAGAAGATGGGGTGCCCGACGGTTACCTTCCTGCTGAGGCTGAACAGAGAGGGAGGGCGTGTCCGAGGGGGACGCTGTCACTGAGGTCCCAGCAGAGATGGAGGGGTGCTCGGGGGTTCGTCTCGCTGAGGCCCCAGCAGCTAGGGAGGGGGGCTCTGGGAGTCCCACCCGCTTAGGCCACAGCAGACGGGGTCCCGAGGGGGACCCTCTCTCAGAGGCCGCAGCAGAGATAGAGGCTCTGGCTGGGAGGGTCCCTCTCGCTGAGGCCCCAGCACAGAGGGTCCCCAGGGGGATAATCTTGCTGTGGCCCCAGTAGAGGTTGTCCCGAGTGGGACCCTCTTGCTGAGGCCCCAGCTGTGAGGGAGGGAGGGTGAAGGTGACCCTCACCCTGAGGACCCAGCAGATAAGGAAGTGGGCTCCGGGGGTGCATCTCGCTGAGGCCCCAGCACAGGGCGTCCTGAGGGGGTATCCTCTCACTGAGGACCCAGCAGAGAGGGTAGGTGGCACCAGGGGTCCCTCTCACTGAGGCCCCAGCAGAGGGATTCCAGAGGGGGACCCTCTCGCTGAGGCCCCAGCAGCGAGGGATGGGTTGCCGGGGGTCCCTCTAGCTGAAGCCCAGGCAGAGGGACTCCAGAGTGTAACCCTCTCATTGAGGCTCCAGCAGAGATGGAGGCGGTGTCCGAGGGGGACCCTCTTCCTGAGGCCCGAGGAGAAGGGGCCCCGAAGGGTACCTTCTCGCTGAGGCTCCAGCAGAGAGGGAGGGGGCGTAAGAGGGGGACCCTCTCACTGAGGCCCCAGCAGAGATGGAGGGGTGCTGGGGTCAGTATCACTGAGGCCCTAGCAGCGAGGGAGGGGGGCTCTGGGGGTCCCTCTCGCTTAGGGCCCAGCAGGTGGGGTTCCGAAAGGGACCCTCTCTCAGAGGCCACAGCAGAGATTGAGTCTCTGGCTGGGAGGGTCCCTCTCGCTGAGGCCACAGCAGAGAAAGGGTCCCTCTCGCTGAGGCCCCAGCAGAGGTTGTCCCGAGTGGGACCCTCTCACAGAGGCACCAGCAGAGAGAGGGAGGGTCCGAGGAACACGCTTTCACAGAGCCACCAGCAGAGGAGCTCCCCAGGGTGACCCTCTCACTGTGGCCCCAGCAGCTAGTAGGTGGGCTGTGGTGGTCCCTCTTGCTGAGTCTGCAGCAGTGGAGTCCCGAGGGGGACCCTCTCGCTGAGGCCCCAGCAGAAACAGACAGAGAGAGAGAGGAAGACGATGGTCCCTCTCACTGAGGCCCCAGCAGAATAGGTTCAGAGCGGGACCCTCTCGCTGAGGCACCAGCAGCGTGAGGGTCCCTCTTGCTGATGCCCCAGCTGAGGGGGTCCCAAGGGGGACACCCTCGCTGAGGTCCCAGCAGACAGAGATGTGCGGTCCGAGGGGCACCCTCTCGCTGAGGCCCCAGCAGAGGAGGTACCAAGGTGGACAATCTCGCTGAGGCCCCAGTACAGGGGGTCCCGAGTGGTCTCTTTTGCTGAGGCCCCAGCAGTGAGGGAGGAGTCGCCAGGGGTCTCTCTCTCTGAGGCCCCAGCAGAGGGGGTCCCTATGGAGACCCTCTCGCTGAGGCCTCAGCAGAGAGAGGGGGGATAGGGTCCCACTCCCTGAGGCCCCAGCAGAGAGAAGGGGGAGTCCAAGTGCTAACTTCTCTTGGGTCCCCAGCAAAGAGAGAGAGAGAGAGGGGTGCCAAGTGTCCCTCTCTCTGAGGCCCCAGCAGAGTGGGTCCCTATGGAGACCCTCTCGCTGAGGCCCCAGTAGAGGGTGTCTCAAGCGAGTTCCTCTCGATGAGGCCCCAGCAGAGATAGAGGCTCTGGCTGGGAGGGTCCCTCTCGCTGAGGTTCCAGCACAGAGACAGGGTCCTTCTCGCTGAGGCCCGAGTAGAGGTTGTCCCGAGGGGGACCTTCTCACTGAGGTCCCAGCAGTTAGAGAGGGAGGGTCCGAGAGTGACCCTCTCGCTGAGTCCCCAGCAGAGTGAGTCCCCAGGGTGACCCTCTCGCTGAGGCCCCAGCAGAGAGAAAGGGGGGTCTGAGAAGGAACCTCTCGCTGACACCAGCAGAGTGGGTTCCGAGGTGTACCTTCTTGCTGAGGCTCCAGCGGAAAGGGAGGGGGTGTCCCACTGGGGACCCTCTTGCTGTGGACCCAGCAGAGATGGAGGGGTGCTTGGGAGTCCTTCTCGCTTAGGCCGCAGCAGCAGAGGGGGGCGCTGGGGGACCCTCTCGCTGAAACGCCAGCAGAGGGGGTCTCAAGGGAGTCCTTCTCAATGAGGCCCCAACAGATGGGATCCCGAGGGGACCCTCTCGCTGAGGCCCCATCAGAGAGAGAGAGAGAAAGGGTGTGGTTGTGAGTCCCTCTCGCTGAGGCCCCATCAGAGAGAGAGAGAAAGGGGGTGGTTGCGAGTCCCTCTCACTGAGGCCCTGGCATCAAGTGAGTGGGGCTCTGGGGTGCCTCTCACAGAGGACCCAGCAGAGAGGTAGTGGGACTCAGGGGTCCCTCTCACTGAGGCCGCAGAAGATGGGGTCTTGAGGGGGACCCTCTGGCTGAGTCCCCAACACAGAGAGAGTGTTGGGCTCTGAGGATCTCTCTTGCTGAGGCCCCAGCAGAGAGTGTAGGTGGCACTAGGGGTCCCTCTTGCTGAGGCCCCAGGAGAGGGATTCCAGAGGGGACCATCTCACTGGGGCCCCAGCAGCGAGGAAGAGGTCCCCGGGGGTCCCACTAGCTGAAGCCCAGGTAGAGAGAGAGGGGGGTCCGACGAGGACCATCTCGCTGAGACCCAGGCAGAGGGGCTCACGAGATGGACCATCTTGCAGATGCCCCAGCAGATAGGGAGGGGATGGGGGGGCCAAGGGTCCCTCTCACTGAGGAACCAGCAGAGTGGGTCCCCAGGGGACCGGCTCTTGTGGCTCATTTGGAGAGTGAATCATCGGACAGAAGATCTTTCTCTCTGTCTCTTCTCCTCTCTGTATATCTGACTTTGGAATAAAATACATAAATCTGTTTAAATAAAAAAAAAGGTAGGGCAGCATGGGGCACCCTCGTGGCCACCAGGACTCACTGCAGGATGCTCATCCAAGGCTCTCCTGCCAAATCAATGGAAATACCCCAGCTCAGAGAGGCATTTACTCTCAATGACACTCTTTTTAGAGCTTGCACACAAGTCCCATGACGGAAGCCATATGCATGCCCTGGGGGTCTGCCTTGACAGTTAAAAGCAGTCTAGAGTCACAGCACAGCACACAGCATACTCCCTCGCAGGAGGCTAGCAGCTTTCTGTCTTTTCCTTCCTCCCTCCTGCCTCCCTCTGTCCTCTTTTCTTGGAAGCACAGAGGAACAGAGAGGGAGAGACAGAATCTTTCTTGCCTCTGCTGGCTCACATCCCCAACGACCACCACCAGAGCCAGCTGTGGCTGGGTCAGGACAAGCCCAGGACCCAGGAGCTCCCTCCAGATCTCCCAAAGGGGCACAGGGGCACACGGGCACAGGGACACAAGCCCCTGCAGCATCCTCCGCTGCTCTCCCAGGAGGATCGGCAGGGAGCTGGACTGCAGGGGAAGCAGCCAGGATTTGAAGCAGCATCCATACAGGCCATCCACCTGGCAGGCTGAGGCTTGACCCACTGGGACAATTCCCTGCACCACACCACACCACACCACACCACACCAATCCTTGCTGGACCCTTCAGCAGCTCCTTCACCAGGCTGCTGAAGGTGCCTGTCCCCCTGCCTTGCACAACTTATGCCGTTCCGTACTGTGAGAGCGGCCAGTACAGACAAGGGATCCAGGCATGTTGCTACTCTACCTGTCCTGGGGAGAAGGACCTCTGTGAAGAACAGATGTCAGCTGTTGGGATGTCTTGTGGAAGATGGCACATCAGCGGCGGCCAACGGTCCACAGCTGACCACCAGGAGAAAGAGTCTTGAATCCAGAAGGATCCATGGAGGAGGGTGAAGCACTCCCTGGTGAACAAGAGGGCAGCAGCATCTGGCTGGAGGCTGTGAGGCCAAATTCCTGCCTCCAAAGCACATGACAGGGATGGCTGACCCCTCAAGTGCTAGCTAGAGATAGGAAAGGCAGCTTTGTGCACCCTGTTGTGTGCAGGAAGCACAGGCCCTGAAAGCCCTACATTGTGCGGGCCTTGGTGTCTCCCCAGCCATCATCATATGTGCTGTGCAGTAGGGCTGCATGTTGCAGGGTGCTTTCTTTAGCAGCTAGGGCCTGGGACTTCCTATTGCAGATGGCTGGTGACCTCTGGTGCCTACTTGCCCATCCACCTGGCTCCTGGCTTAGGAGCCCACATGCCCAGACACCACTCAGCTAGGCCAAGGCAGGCCGAGTAGTGTATCACCCTAACCACCACCCAACACATGCAAAAATACATGAAGCCGGGGCCCATCAGTGTGGCCTAGTGGCCAAAGTCCTTGCCTTGAATGCACCGGGATCCCATATGGGCACCGGTTCTAATCCCGGATGCTCCACTTCCCATCCAGCTCCCTGCTTGTGGCATGGCAAAGCAGTCGAGGACGGCCCAAAGCTTTGGGACCTTGCACCCACATGGAAGACCCGGAAGAGGTTCCAAGTTCCCATCTTCGGATTGGCGTGCACCAGCCATTGCGGCTCACTTGGAGAGTGAATCATTGGACGGAAGATCTTCCTCTCTGTCTCTCCTCCTCTCTGTATCTCGGACTTTGTAATAAAAAAAAAAAAAAGGTCCATGAAGCCCTCTTGGCAGCCTATCAACTAGCTGCTCCACTTGCCAAGAATCCCCGGAGCCTGCATCTCAGGGTGCTCTGTGAGTAATGGGGGTGGCGGTAAGGTTTCCCAGGACCTCATCTGGCCAAGTACAACCCCAGTGGGCTGGTCTTTAACACCAGCTCTCAGAGGGCTCTGAGGACGCAGGCATGGGACTCCAGCTCCCTGAGGGCCTGTGGGCATGCTGATGTGGGGTCCAACTCCCAGGGTTCTTTAAGTGCCCTGCTGTTAAAGGCACCCTGACACTTCCTATCACAGAGGCCTGGGCTGATGCTAGGCCCCAAACGTCCTCCTCCCTCCCGGGCTTTGGTATGTGGGCTGTTCGGCCTTGGAGCCTTGATCTTTCAACAACACGTGTACCAGAATACTGTCCGGGACCCCCACCTGATGCTAGGATGGCTCGGGTTGGACTGTCTAGAGGTGAGAAGGCCTGAGCCCACCAGGGGTAGAAAGGGCAGCTTGGGGCCCGGTGCCATAGTCTAGCAACTAAAGTCCTCGCCTTGGACGAGCCTGGATCCCATATGGGCACCGGTTCTAATCCCGGCTGCTCCACTTCCCAACCACATCCCTGCTTGTGGCCTGGGAAAGCAGTCGAGACGGCCCAAAGCTTTGGAAACTTGCACCCACATGGGAGATCTAGAAGAGGCTCCAGGTTCCTGGCTTTGGATCGGCATACACCAGCCATTGTGGCTCACCTGGGGAGTGACTCATCAGACGGAAGATCTTCTTCTCTGTCTCTCCTCCTCTCTGTATATCTGACCTTGGAATAAAATAAATAAATGTGTAAAAAAAAAAAAAAAGAAAAGAAAAGAACGAACGAACGGCGGCTTTGGGCGACCTCTCGTGGCCACCAGCACTCAGTGCAGGACGCTCATCCAAGGCTCTCCAGCATGGATGAAGGTTCTCTGTTGCAGGACACCAGCAGGAAGGAGCGTCCTCTGCTGGCAGACCCAAAAAGAGAGGAGGGTCCTCTGCTGCAGGACCCCAGCAGAAATGAGGGTCCTCTACTGCCGAACGCCAGCATAGAGGAGGATTCTCGGAAGTCGGACCCAACAGAGAGGATGGTCATCTGGTGCTGGAATCCTAGCAGAGAAGAAGGTCCTCTGATGCTGGACTCAGCAGAGACGAGGGTGCTCTGCTTCTGGACCCCAGCAGAGAGGAGGGTCCTCTGCTGCTGGGCCACAGCAGAAGATGAGTCTTCTCTGGTGTTGCACTACAGCAGACAGGAGGGTCCTCTGCTGCCAGATCCCAGCAGAGAGGAAGGTCCTCTGCTGCTGGACCCCAGCAGTGAGGAGGGTCCTCTGCTGCTGGACCCAATCAGAGAGGGGGGTCCTCTGGTGCCGGACCCCAGGAGCAGAGGAGGGTAATCTGGTACCAGACGCCAGCAGGGAGGTGGTTAATGTGGTGCCGGACACCAGCAGAGGGAGGAAGGTCCTCTGCTGCTGGACCTCAGCAGTGAGGATGGTCCTCTACTGGAGGACCCAATTAGAGAGGGGGGTCCTCTGGTGCCGGGCCCCAGCAGCAGTTGAGGGTCCTGTGCTGCAGGACACATGCAGAAAGGGGAGTCTTTTGGTGCCGGACCCAAGCAGCAGAGGAGGGTACTCTGATGCAGGACCCTAGGAGCAGAGGACGGTCCTCTGGTGCCAGACGACAGCAGGGAGGAGGGTCCTGTTGTACCGGACCCCAGCAGCAGAGGAGGATCCTCTGGTGCCGGAACCCAGCAGAGAGAGATTCCACTACTGTCGGACCCCAGCAGAGAGGAGGCTCCTTTGCTGCAGGAACACAGCAGAGAACAGGGTCTTCTGCAGCCACACCCCAGCAGAGGGGAGGGTACTCTGATTACGAACACCTGCAGCGGAGGGGGGTCTTCTTCTGCTGTACCCCAGCAGAGACCAGGGTCCTCAGCTGCCTGTCCCCGGTAGGAAGGAGTGTCTTCTGGAGCCTGACCCAAGCAGAGAGGTCCTCTCCTGCTTCCTCTCTTTGGTGTTCAGCAGGATTGGAGGGTCCTTGGCTGCTGGACTCCAGCAGAGAGAAGGGTCCTCTGCAGCATTTTACTCGCTGGACCCTAGCACAGACGAGGGTCCTCACGTGCTAGACACAGCAGAGAGGAACGTCATATGGTGCCGAACCCAGGCAGAGAGGTGGGTCCTCTGCTGCTTCCTCTTTGTTTTGGCAGAGCAGAGAGGAGTGTCCTCTGATGCTGGATCACAGAAGAGAGGAGGGTCCTCTGCTGCTTCCTCCCTGCTGGGGTCCAGCAGAGGAGGTCCACTGCTTCTGGACCCCAGCAGTGAGTGGGACCTCTGCTCCTGGACCCCAGCAGAGCGAAGGGTTCTCTGTTGCCAGACCCCAGCAGAAGAAGGGGTCCTCTGCTCCCCGACCACAACAGAAGAGGAGGGTCATCTGCTGAGGCCTCTCTTTAAAGTCCATGAGGAAACGAGGGTCCTTTAGAACTTCTTCTCTGCTGAGGTCTGCTGAGGTCTGTTGCCGGACCCCAGCAGCAGAGGAGGGACCTCCACTGCTGAACCCCAGCAGGGAGGTGGGTCCTTGGCTGCCAGGCCCCAGCAGGGAAGTGGGTCCTCTGTTGCCAGACCCCAGCAGAGAGGAGTGTTCTGTGCTGCGAGACCCAGCAGAGAGCATGGTCCTCTGCTGCCGGACCCCAGCAGAAGAGGAGGTTCCTCTGCCGCATCCTCTCTTTGGGGTCGAACAGGAGTTGAGTGTCCTTTGTACTTCCTCTCTGCTGGGGTCCAGCAGCAGAGGAGGGTCCTATGCTGCAGGTGTCCCACAGGAGAGTAGGAACTCTGCTGCTTAAACCCAGCAGAAGTGGTGTGTCATCTGCTGCAGGACCCCAGCAGAGTGGAGGTTCCTGTGCTGCTTCCTCTGGTGCTGGACCCCAGCAGAGAAGAGGGTCCTCTTGTGCTAGACCCATGCAGAGAGGGGGTCCTCTGCTGCCGGAAACCATCAGAGAGGCGGCTCCTTTGCTGCTACCTCTCTGCTGGGGTCCAACAGAGTGGAGGGTCCTCTGTTTCCAGACCCCAGCAGCAGAGCAGGGTGCTCTGGTGCTGGAAAACAGCAGGGAGTAGGGTCCTCTGCTGCCGGCACCATCAGCAGAGGTGGGTCCTCTGGTGCCAGAACCAAGCTACAGAGGGGGGTCCTCTGCTACCAGACCCCAGCAGCAGTAGAGCATCCTCTTCTTCCGTAAAACAGCAGGGAGAATGGTTCTCTGCTGCCAGACCCCAGCAGCAGAGGAGGGTCTTCTGGTGCCGGACACCAGCAGCAGAAGGGGGCGTCACTGGTGCGGGAACAGAGCACAGAGTAGGGTACTCTGCTGCCAGACCCCTGCAGAGAGCAGGATTCTGCGCTGCAGGACCCCAGAAGAGAAAGAGGGTCCTCTCGTGCTAGACCCCAGGAGAGGAGGGTGCTCTGCTGGGGGTCTCCAGCACGTAGGAGGGTCATCCTGTGCTGGACCCCAGCACAGAGGGGTGTCATCTGGTGAAACACCCCAGCACAGAGAAAGATCCTCTGTTGCTGGACCCCAGCAGAGAGGGAGGTCCTCTGGTGCCAGACCCCAAAAGCAGAGGAGGGTCATCTACTGCCAGACCACAGTAGGGAGGAGTGTCCTCTGCTGTCTGACCTGAGCAGTAGAGGATTGAACTCTGGTGCCGGGCCCCAGCAGAGATGAAGGTCCTCTGCTGCTCGAGCAAGCTGAGAGGAGGGTCCTCTGGTGCTGGACCCCAGCAGAGAATGGTGTCCTCTGTTGATGGACCCCAGCAACAGAGGAGGGTTCTCTGTTGCTGGACGCCAGCAGAGTGTAAGGTGTTGTTGTGCCGGACCCCAGCAGAGAGGAGGGACTCTGCTGCCGTACCAAGGCAGGGAGGAGGGTCCTCAGCTGCAGGAATCCAGCAGAAGAAGGGTCCTCTGCTGCCAGACCCCAGCAGCAGAGGGGGTCCTCTGGTGCCGGACCCTAGCATCAGAGGGGAGTCCTGTGCTTCCAGAAACCAACAGCAGAGGGAGGAACTCTGCTGCTGGACCCCAGCAGAACATGGGTGTTGTCTGCAGCCAGAACCCAGCAAAAGGAGTGTCATTTGCTACCAAACCCCAGCAGGACAAGGGGGTCCTCTGGTACCGAAACCCAGCAGCAGAGGAGGGTTCTTTGCTGCCAGACCCAAACAGCATAAGGGGGCTCTCTGCTGCCGGAATCCAGCAGAGAGGACTTCCTCTGCTGCCGGACATTAGGAGAGAGCATAAGGGGGTTCTCTGCTGCTGGACTCCAGCAGAGAGGACTTCCTCTACTGCTGGACATCCATAGAGAGGAGGGTCCTCTGCTGCAGGACGCCAGTAGAAGAGTAGGATCCTCTGCGTGTCCTCCCTTTGGGGTCCAGCAGGGAACAAGGTTCCTCTGCAACTTCCCCTATGCTGTGGTCCAGCAGCAGAGGCGGGTCCTCTGCTGCAGGGGTCCAGCAGGAGAGGAGGGTCCTTTGCAGCTACCTCTCCACTGGGGTCCAGTAGCAGAGGTGGGTCCTCTGCTGCCGCACCCCAGCAGCAGAAGGAGGCAATCTGGTGCTGGACCCCAGCAGAGTGGAGGGTCCTCTGCCGCTGGACCCCAGTAGGAGAGGAGAGTACTTGGGTACTGCACCACAGCAAAACAAGGTGTTCCTCTGATTCGGACCCTAGCAGCAGAGGGGAGTTCTCTGCTGCAGGAACCCAGCAGAAGGAGTGTTCTCTGCTGCCATTCTCCAGGAGCATATGGAGGTCCTCTGGTGCTGGACCCCATCAGCAGAGGGGGATCTTCTGGTGCCGGACGCCAGCAGCAGAGGAGGGTCCTCTGGTGCTAGACCCCAGCAGAGAGGGTTGTCATCTGGTTTCAGACAACAGCAGCAGTGGTGGATGCTCTGCTGCTGTACCCAGCAGAGAGGGTGGTCCTCTGCCACCAGACCCCACCTGGGAGGAGGGCCCTCTTGCCTCGGGAACCCAGCAGGGAGGAGGGTTTTCTGGTGCCAGACCCCAGCAGCAGAGGAGGTCCACTGGTGCCGGACCCCAGCAGCAGAAGAGGGTCCTCTGCTGACGGACCCCAGCAGGGAGGAGGATCCTCTGCTGCAGGAAACCAGCAGAAACAGGGTCCTCATCTGTCGGATCCCAGCTGAAGATTAGGGTCCTGTGCTTTGTCCTCTCTTTGGGGTCCAGCAGGAGATGAGTGTCCTCTGCAACTTCCTCTCTACTGTGGTCCCATAGCAGAGGAGACTCCTCTAGGCTGGAGTTCAGCAGCTGAGAAACCTCCTCTCTGCTGTGTCAGGCAGGAGATGATGCTCTGCTGCTGGGATCTGACAGCAGGAGAGGAGGGTCCTCTGCTGCTGGAACAGGAAAGAAGAGGAGGGTCCTCTGTTGCAGGACTCCAGCTGAGAGGAACGTCCTCTGCTGCTTCCTTTCTGCTGCACTCCAGCAGAGAGAAGGGTTCTCTCATGCTAGACACCAGCAGAGAGGATGGTCCTCTGCTGCTTCCTCTCAGCTGGGGTCCAGCAGAAGAGTAGGGTCCTCTGCTGTCGGACGCAGCAGCAGTGGAGGGTCTTCTAATGCCGGGCCCCAGCAGAGAGGAGGGTATTCTGCTGCTCCACCCCAGCAGAGAGGAGGGTCCTCTGGTGCTGGACCCAAGCAGAGAGGGGTGTCCTCTGGTGCCCGATCCAAGCAGCAGAGGGGGTTCTGTTTTGCTGGACCTCAGCAGAGAGGGGGGTCCTCTGGTGCCTGACCCAACAGGTGACGGGGGTCCTCTGGTGCCAGACCACAGCAGTGAGGAGGGAGGACCTCCACTCCTGTAAGCCAGCAGAAGAGGGGGGTCCTCTGCTGCCAGACTCAACAGAAGGAGGGTCATTTGCTGCCAGACCCAGTAACATAGAAGGGTCCTTTGGTGTCGCACCCCAGCAGCAGAGGGGGTTCTCTGCTGCCGCACCCCAGCAGCAGAAGGCGGTCCTCTGGTGCTGGACCCCAGCAGAATGGAGTGTCCTCTGCTGCCGGAACCCAGCAGAAGGAGGGTCCTCCGCTGCCAGATCGCAGCAGCAAAGGAGGGTTATGTGGTGCCGGACACCAGCAAGAGAGGGGATCCTCTGGTGCCGGGCCCCACCAACAGAGGAGGGTCTTCTGCAGCCGGACCACAGCAGGGAGGAGGTTTCTCTCATTGCGGGCTTCAGCAGGGACAATGGTCCTCTACTGCCGGACCCCAGCAGCCGGGGAGGGTCATCTGGTACCACACCCGAACAGCAGATGAGGGTCCTCTGCTACCAGAACACAGCAGAAGGAGGGTCCTCTGCTGCCAGACCCCAGCAACAGAGGGCGGTCCTCTGGTGGCAGACCCCAACAGCTGAGGGGGGTCTTCTGGTGCCCGACCACAGCAGCAGAGGGAGGACCTCCACTCCTGGACACCAGCAGAAGAGGGGGGTTCCTCTGCTGCCAGACCCAGTAGCAGAGGCGGGTCCTTTGGTGTCGGACCCCAAGAGCAGAGGGGGTTCTCTGCTGCCACACCCCAGCAGCAGAAGGTGGTAATCTGGTGCTGGACCCCAGCAGAGTGGAGGGTCCACTGCCGCTGGACCCAGCAGGAGAGGAGAGTACTTGGGTACTGCACCACAGCAGAACAAGGTGTTCCTCTGGTGCCGGACTCTAGCAGCAGAGGGGAGTTCTCTGCTGCAGGAACCCAGCAGAAGGAGTGTTCTCTGCTGCCATTCTCCAGGAGCATACGGAGGTCCTCTGGTGCTGGACCCCATCAGCAGAGGGGGATCTTCTGGTGCCGGACGCCAGCAGCAGAGGAGGGTCCTCTGGTGCTAGACCCCAGCAGAGAGGGTTGTCATCTGGTTTCAGACAACAGCAGCAGTGGTGGATGCTCTGCTGCTGTACCCAGCAGAGAGGGTGGTCCTCTGCCACCAGACCCCACCTGGGAGGAGGGCCCTCTTGCCTCGGGAACCCAGCAGGGAGGAGTGTTTTCTGGTGCCAGACCCCAGCAGCAGAGAAGGTCCGCTGGTGCCGGACCCCAGCAGCAGAAGAGGGTCCTCTGCTGACGGACCCCAGCAGGGAGGAGGATCCTCTGCTGCAGGAAACCAGCAGAAACAGGGTCCTCATCTGTCGGATCCCAGCCGAAGATTAGGGTCCTGTGCTTTGTCCTCTCTTTGGGGTCCTGCAGGAGATGAGTGTCCTCTGCAACTTCCTCTCTACTGTGGTCCCATAGCAGAGGAGACTCCTCTAGGCTGGAGTTCAGCAGCTGAGAAACCTCCTCTCTGCTGTGTCAGGCAGGAGATGATGCGGCTCTGCTGCTGGGATCTGACAGCAGGAGAGGAGGGTCCTCTGCTGCTGGAACAGGAAAGAAGAGGAGGGTCCTCTGCTGCAGGACTCCAGCTAAGAGGAACGTCCTCTGCTGCTTCCTTTCTGCTGCACCCCAGCAGAGAAGGGTCCTCTCATGCTAGACACCAGCAGATAGGATGGTCCTCTGCTGCTTCCTCTCAGCTGGGGTCCAGCAGAAGAGTAGGGTCCACTGCTGTCGGACGCAGCAGAAGTGGAGGGTCTTCTAATGCCGGGTCCCAGCAGAGAGGAGGGTATTCTGCTGCTCCACCCCAGCAGAGAGGAGGGTCCTCTGGTGCTGGAACCCAGCAGAGAGGGGTGTTCTCTGGTGCCCGATCCAAGCAGCAGAGGGGGTTCTCTTTTGCTGGACCTCAGCAGAGAGGGAGGTCCTCTGGTGCCTGACCCCAACAGCTGAGGGGGGTCCTCTGGTGCCGGACCACAACAGTGAGGAGGGAGGACCTCGACTCCCGGAAACCAGCAGAAGAGGGGGGTCCTCTGCTGCCAGACCCAACAGAAGGAGGGTCCTTTGCTGCCAGACCGAGTAGCATAGAAGCGTCCTTTGTTGTCGCACCCCAAGAGCAGAGGGGGTTCTCTGCTGCCGCACCCCAGCAGCAGAAGGCGGTCCTCTGGTGCTGGACCCCAGCAGAGTGGAGTGTCCTCTGGTGCCAGACCGCAGCAGCAGAGGAGGGTCATGTGGTGCCGGACCCCACCAACAGAGGAGGGTCTTCTGCAGCCTGACCGCAGCAGGGAGGAGGGTTCTCTCATTTCAGACTTCAGCAGGGAGGAGGTCCTCTGGTGCCGGACCCCAGCAGCAGGGGAGGGTCATCTGGTACCACACCCGAGCAGCAGATGAGGGTCCTCTGCTGCCATATCCCTGCAGGGAGGAGGGTCCTCTGCTACCAGAACACAGCAGAAGGAAGGTCCTCTGCTGCCACACCCCAGGAACAGTTGGGGGTCCTCTGGTGGCAGACCCCAGAAACAGAGGGGGGTCCTCTGGTGCCCGACCACAGCAGTAGAGGGAGGACCTCCACTCCCTGACACCAGCACAAGAGGGGGGTCCTCTCCTGCCAGACCCAGTAGCAGAGGCGGGTCCTTTGGTGTCGGACCCCAAGAGCAGAGGGTGTTCTCTGCTGCCGCACCCCAGCAGCAGAAGGCGGTCCTCTGGTGCTGGACCCCAGCAGAGTGGAGGGTCCTCTGCCGCTGGACCCCAGCAGGAGAGGAGAGTCCTCAGGTACCGGACCACAGCAGCACAAGTGGTTCCTCTGCTGCCGGTCCCTAGCAGCGGGGGTCCTCTGGTGCCGGAACCCAGTAGCAGTGAGGGGTCCTCTAGTGCCAGAAACAGCAGCACAGGGAGGACCTCTGCTTCCGGACTCCAGCAGCAGAGAGGGGTCCTCTGCTGCAGAAACCCAGCAGAAAGAGGGTTCTCTGCTGTAGGACACCAGGAGCATAGGGGAGTTCTCTGGTGCTGGATCCAAAGCAACAGAGGGGGGTTTTCTGTTGCCGGACGCTAGCAGCAGAGGAGGGTCTTCCTCTGCCGAACGCCATTAGAAGAGGGTCACCTGCTGTTTCCTCTCTTTGGGGCCCAGTCGGGGAGGAGGGTCCTCTTCAACTTCCTCTGTGCTGTGGTCCAGCAGCAGAGGAGGGTCCTCTGGTGCTGGACCCCAGTAGAAGAGTAGGGTCCTCTGCAGTGTCCTCGCTTTGGGGTCCAGTACTCAACGAGGGTCCTCTGCAACTTCCCCTCTGCTGTCGTCCAGCAGCAGAGCACAGAGTCCAGCAGAGGAGGGTCCTGTGCTGCTGGACCCCAGAAGCAGAAGGCAGTCCTCTGGTACTGGACCCCATCAGCAGGGGACGTTCCTCTGCTGCCGGACCACAGCAGAAAGGAGGGTCCTAGGCTTCCGGTCCCCAGCAAAGAGGATCGTACTCTGCTGCCGGAACTTTGCAGAAGAAGGTGGTCCTCTGCTGCCGGACGCAAGTAGCAGAGGAGGATCCTCTGCTGCTTCCTCTCTGCTGGGGGCAATGAATAGGCGGGTCCTCAGGTACTGGACCCCAGGAGAGATGTGGGTCCTCTGCTGTCTGACCCAAAGAGGGGGGAGGTTCTCTGCTGCCAAACAACAGCACAGAGGATATTCCTCTGGTACCGGACCACTGCAGAGAGGAGGGTCCTCTGCTGCTGGAGCCAGCAGAGAGAGGTGGGTACTATGCTTCTGGACACCAGTAGAAGAGGAATGTCCTCTGCTGCGTCCTCTCTTTGGGGTCCAGCAGGGAGGAGTGTCCTCTGCTGCAGGGGTGCAGGGTCCTCTGCTGCCAAACCCCGGTAGCAGAGGGGGGGTCCTCTGGTGCCGGACGCCAACAGAGAGGAGTGTCCTCTGATGCTTCCTCTCTGCTGAGGTTCAACAGAGGAGTACCTCTGCTACCGGATCCCAGCTGCTTAGGAGGGTCTTCTGGTGCCAGACCCCAGCAGAAGGGGGGTGTTCTCTGCTGCCGCACCCCTTAGCAGAGGAAGGTCCTATGCTGCCAGACCACAGCAGAGGAGTTTCCTCTACTGCCGGAACCCAGCAGAGAGGAGGGTCCTCCTCTTTGTCCTCTCTTAGGGGTCCAGCAGGAGACGAGTGACCTCTGTAACTTACTCTCTGCTGTGGTCCAGCAGCAGAGGATGATCCTCAGAGGCAGGGGTCCAGCAGTAGAGGAGGATCCTCTGCTGTATGAATCCAGCAGCTGAGTAGTGTCCTCTAATGCTGGACCCGAGGAGTAAGGAGGGTCCCTGCTGCTCGACCCCAGCAGAGACTAGGGTACTCTGGTTTTGGACATCAGCAGAGAGGGGTGTCCTCTGGTGACGGACCCCAACAGAGAGGAGTGTCCTCTGCTGCCGCACCCCTTAGCAGAGGAGGGTCCTATGCTGCCAGACCACAGCAGAGGAGTTTCCTCTACTGCCGGAACCCAGCAGAGAGGAGGGTCCTCCTCTTTGTCCTCTCTTAGAGGTCCAGCAGGAGACGAGTGTCCTCTGTAACTTACTCTCTGCTGTGGTCCCGCAGCAGAGGATGATCCTCAGAGGCAGGGGTCCAGCAGTAGAGGAGGATCCTCTGTCCCTGGAACACAGCAGAAGAGGAATGTCCTCTGCTGCGGGACCCCAGCTGAGTAATGGCTCCTATTCTGCTTTCTCTCTGCTGTGCCACAGCAGAGAGTCGGGTCCTTTGCTGCTTCCTTTCTGCTGGGGTTCCTAAGCAGAGGAGGGTGCTGTGCTACCGGACACAACAGCAGTGGAGGGTCCTCTGCTGCAGGACCACAGCCGGGAGGAGGGTCGTTTGTACTAGTCCCCAGCAGAGATGATGGTCCTCTGCTGCCTGACCCCAGCCGGGAGGAGGGGCCTCTGCTGCCAGACCCCGAGCAGCAGAGGAGGTTCCTCTGATGCCAGAATAGAAGTAAATGAGGGTCATTGGCTGTCAGACCACAGATGGCAGGAGGGTCCTCTGCTGTATGAACCCAGCAGCAGAGCAGCATCCTCTCCTGCTGGACCCCAGGAGTAAGGAGGGTCCCTGCTGCTCGACCCCAGCAGAGACTAGGGTACTCTGGTTTCGGACCTCAGCAGAGAGGGGTGTCCTCTGGTGTCAGACCCCAGCAGCAGAGGATGGTCCTGTTCTGCGGTACCCGAGCAGGGAGGAGGGTCCTCTGCTGCCGTACCATAGCAAGGAGGAAGGACCTTTGTGGCCGGACCCCAGCAGCAGAGTTGGGTCCTCTGGTGCCCGACCCGAGCAACCTAGTAGGGTCTTCTGGTGCAGGACCTCAGAAGGGAGAAAGGTCCTCTGCTGCCAGACCCCAGCAGCATAGAGGGGTACTCTGGTTCCAGATCCTAGCAGCAGAGTGGGTGTCCTCTGCTGCCAGACAATAGCAGCAGAGGGGGATCCTCTGGTGCTGGAACCCAGCAATAGAGGGGGGATACTCTGCTGCCAAACAACAGAAACATAGCGGGATCCTACGGTTCCGGAACCCAGCAAAGAAGGGGAGTCCTCTCCTGCTGGATCCCAACAGCTGAGGAGTGTCCTCTGGTACCAGACACCAGCAGAGAGAAGGGTCCTCTGCTGCCAGACGCCATCACAAGATTAGGTCCTCTGCTGCGTCCTTTCTTTGGGGTCCAGTATGGGATGAGGGCTCTCTGCAACTTCCTCTCTGCTGTGGTCCAGCAGCAAAGGAAGGCCTCTGCTGCAAGGGTGCAGCAGCAGAAAAGAGTCCTCTGCTGTGGGACCCCAGCAGCAGAGCAGCATCCTCTGCTGCCAGACCACAGCAGCAGCAGAAGGGGATCCGCTGCTGTCAGATACCAGCAGCAGAAGCTAGTCTTCTGCTGACGGACTCCAGCAGCAAAGGGAGGTCCTATGCTGCCAGTCGCCATCACAAGATTAGGTTCCTACAGTACCAGATGCCAGCAGATGAGGGGGGTCCTCTGGTACCGGATCCCAGCAGAGAGGAAGGTCCTCTGGTGCCAGACCCCAGCAGTAGAGGAGTGTCCTCTGGGCCCGGACCCCAGCAGCAGGGAGGTGGGTCCTCTGGTGTGGAACCCCAGAAGCGGAAGAGGATCCTGTGCAGGACCACAGAAGAGAGGAGGGTATACCACTGCCGGACCCCAGCAGAGAGGAGGATCCTTTGCTCCCAGACCTCAGCAAAGAAGAGGGTGCTCTGGTGCTGTACCCCAGCAGAGAGGAGGGTCATTTGCTGCCGGACTCCAGCAGACAGGAGGGACCCTGCTGCTGGACCCAAGTCCATCAGGGAAGAGTGTCCTCTGGTGCTGGACCCCAATAGGAAAGGAGGCTCCTAGGATCCCTGGCGCTTATACTGAGGAGGGACCTCTGCTGCCAGACCCCAGCAGAACAGGAGTGTACTCTACTGCTTCCTCTGTTTGATGCCCACCCGGAGAGGAGTGTCCTCTGCAGCTTCCTCTCTGCTGGGGTACAGCAGAGAGGAGAGTCCACTGGTGCTGGACCCAAGCAGAAGAGGAGTGTATTCTCCTGCGTCCTCTCCCTGGGACGCAGCATGAGGGGAGGGTCCTCTGCAACTTCTTCTCTGCTATGGTCTAGTAGCAGGGAAGCACCTCATTGCAGGGGTCCCACAGAAGAGGAGGGTGGTCTGCTGTTGGACCCCAGAAGGCAGGAGGTTCACCAGCTGCCATACTCCAGCAGGGAGAAAGGTCCTCTGCCCCCCTCAGCAGCAGAGGAGGATCCTCTGGTGCCAGATCCCAGGAGCAGAGGAGTGTCCTCTGCTTCCAGACCCCAGCATGGAGGAGGGTCCTCTGCTGCGGGAACCCAGCAGAGAGGAGGATTCTTTGCTACCAGAACCCAGCATCTGAGGGGGGTCCACTTTTGCCAGACCCCAGCAGCAGAGGAGTGTCCTCTGCTTCCAGACCACAGCATGGAGGAGGGTCCTCTGTTGCCAGAACCCAGTTGAGAGGAGGGTCCTCTGCTGTCGGATCCCAGCAGGGAAGAGGGTCCTCTGCTGCCTGAACCCAGCAGGGAGGAGTCCTCTGCTGCCGGACCCCAGCAGAGAGCAGGGTTCTCTGCTTCATCCTCTCCTTGGCGTCCAGCAGGAGACAAGGATACTTTGCATAATCCTCTCTGCTGAGATAAAGCCGCAGAGGAGGGTCCTCTGCGGCTGGACCACAGCATGGAGGAGGTATCTATGCTACTTCCTCTCTGCTCCACCCCATCACTGTGGAAGTTCCTCTGCTGCCAAAGAACAACAGCTTGGAGAGTCCTCTGCCTCCGGACCCCAGCAGATAGGAGGGTTCTCTGCTGCCAGAGCCCAGCAGAACAGGAGGTTCCTCTGGTGCTTGCTCTCTTTGCTGTCCAGCAAGAGAAGAGGGTCCTCTGCTGTTCCTCTCTGCTGGGGTCCATCAGCAGACGAAAGTCCTCTGCTGCTGAAATCCAGAAGGAGAGGAGGGTCCTCTGCTGCCAGACTCCTGCAGAGGGGAGGGTCCTCTATTGCTTCCTCTCTGCTGGAAACTAGCAGAGACGAGTGTCCTGTTGTGCTAGACCCCAGCAGAAAAAAGGGTCCTCTGCTGATGGACCAAAGCAGCTGAGGAGGCTCCATTGTTGCCAGACTCCAACAGCAGAGGAGGGTCCTTCTCTTCCGCACTGAAGCAATATATGATGGTCCTCTGCTGATGGACCCCACCAGCAGAGGAGGGTCATCTGGTGCCAGAACCCAGCAGCAAGGAAGGTCTTCTTCTACCGGACCCCAGAAGCAGAATAAGTCCTGTGGTTCTGGACACCAGCTGCAGAGCAGGGTCCTCTGTGGCTGCTGGAACCCAGCAGCAGAGAGGAGGGTCCTGTGCGGCTTCCTCTCTGCTGCGGTCCAGCAGAGAGGATGGTCCTTTGGTGCTGGACCACAGCAGAGAGGAATGACCTCTGATGCTTCCTCTCTGCTGGTGTCCAGCAGCAGGGATGAGGGTCCTCTGTTGCCGGAACTTGCAGGGATTAGGGTCCTCTACAGCTGCACCCAAGCAGGGTGGAGTGTTCTCTGCTGCTGGTCCCCAGCAGGCAGGATGGTCCTCTGCTGCTGAACCCCAGCAGGGAGGAGGTTCCTCTGCGTCCGAATTCTGGAAAGTTTTCTGGGTACCTCATCTGTGAACCATCAGTGCTAGTCAGCTGGTGTGTAATTCCAGTCTCAGAGGGTCCATGGACATGCTGACGTGGGACTCCAGATTCCACTGGGATTGGGGAATGCTGAATTAGGATCGAGGTCCAAGAGGGCTCGTGGGTACACAGACATGGAACCCAGGTCTCACGGGGCCCATGGGCACACTGATGTGGGATTCCAGCTCCCAGAGCGTCCGTGTGCACACTCACATGGGATTCTAGCTCCCATAGGGCTCGTGGGCTTACTGACTGGGACTCCACATCCCTCAGGGCCTCTGGGGACCGTGACGTGCAACTCCAGCTTCTAGTTCTCCTTGTGCCCTAGGTTGTACCTTGCTGGTGAAGACAGACAGCCACTTCCTAGCACAGAGGCCTGGCCTGATGCAAGGCCACAAGCGTCCTCCACCCCCTGCTGATCCTTAATATGCAGGCTGTGCGGCCTTGGAGCCCAACCTTCAAGGAACACATATAAAGGAATTCTGTCCAGGATTCCCACCTGACACTAGGATGGCTGGGGCTGGACCTTCTAGTGCTCAAAATGCCTCAGCCAACCAGGGGTAGAAAGGGCAGCTTATGCGCCCTCTCATGGCCAGCAGGACTCACTGCAGGACGCTCCTCCAGGCTCTCCTGCACAAACAAGGGAAACAATCCAAGCCTAAGAGAAATTCACTCTCAAGGACACTCTTTGGAGCGGTTGCACAGAAGTCCCAGGACAGAAGCCCTACGCACACCCTTGGTGTCTGCATTTGCAGACAAAAGCAGTCTAGAGCACACAGCACACTCCGTACCACCCAGGACAGCAGCTTTCTTTTGCTTCCTTCCCTCCTGCATGCCTGTCTGGATGTGTCCTGTTTTGTTTGAAGCACAAAGGAACAGAGAGGGAGAGAGAGCAATCTTTCTTGCATCTGCTGGCTCACTTCCCAAGGACCACCACCACAGCCATATGTGGCTGGGCCAGGACAAGCCCGGACACCAGCAGCTTCCTCCACATGTCCCACAAGGGTACAAGGGCACAGGGGCACAAGCCCCTGCGCCATCCTCCACTGCTCTCCCAGGAGTATCGGCAGGGAGCTGGACTATAGGGGAAGCAGTCAGGACTTGAAGCAGCACCCATACAGGCCATCTGCCTGGCAGGCTGAGGCTTGAGGCCCTCGGACACCACGCAGCACCACCCCAACCGGCTCCACTGATTCCACCCCAGCAGCATTCTTCAGCAGCTCCTTCACCAGGCCCGTGAATGTACTTGTCCTCCAGTCTTGCATAACTTTTGCTGTTTGCCTGATGAGAGAGCAGAGGGCACCAACATGGCATCCAGGCATGCTGCTACTCTACCTGTCTAATGAGATGGACCTCTGTGGAGAGTACACGTCAGCTGTTGAGGTGTCTTGTGGCAGGTGGCACATCAGTGGCAGCTGATGGTCCCCAGGTGGCCTGCAAGAGAAAGAGTCTTGAATCCAGGATGCCCCTGGAGGATGGTGAAGCATTCCCTGGTGAACGAAAGGCCAATGGCATTTGGTAGGGGGTTGTGGGGCCAAATTCCTGCCTCCAATGCACACGATGGCGATGCCTGACCCCCCTCCCCCAAGTGTTTCCTAGGATGCCCTGAAGAAGGCAAAATGGTCCTCGTGAGCCCATGCCTGCCCATGGCATGGGAGGGCCTATTTTGTGCAGGCCTTGGTTGCTCCCAGGCCACCGTCATCCCTGCTGGAAAGCGGGACTACATGTCCTAGGGTACTCTCACAGAAGCTAAGGCCTGGGACTTCCTATTCTAGATGACTGGTGTCCTTTGGTGATTACTTGTTTTTCCACTGTTCCATCCTTTGGATCCCACAAGCCCAGACACCACCCAGCTAGGCAGAGGAAGGCCGAGTGCTGTATCACCCTAACTGCCACCCCACACATGCAATAATACACGAAGGCCTCTCTGCAGCCCATCGGGGAGCAGTTGCACTTGCTAACGAAAGCCCAGGCCCTGTCCCCAACGGTGCTTTCTGATGAAAGGGGGTAGGGCAAGGTTTCTGGTGAGCTCATCTGCGAAAAATCATTGCTAGCCAGTCAGTGAGTAACTCCAGGTATCAGAGGGTCCTTCTGCACACTGACGTGGGACTCCAACTCCCAGAGTGCCTGTGGGCACACTGACGTTTGTATCAAGCTCCTACAAGACCCATGGGCACAGTGACATGAGATCCCAATTCCCAACAGGACACATGGGCACGCTGAACTAGGACTCAGTATCCCTGAGGGCCCATGTGCACACTGACATGGGTCTCCTGCTCTCAGAGGCCCATGAGCATGCTAATGTGAGTCTCCAGCTCCCATAGGGACTGTGGGCATGCTGACATGGGACTCCATCTGCCACAGGGCCTCTGGGTGCCCTAATGTGGAACTCCAGCTCCCAGCGCTCTCCCCAGGTCCTATGTGGTATCTTAATGGTGAAGGCACACAGCCACTTCCTAGCACAGAGGCCCAGGATGATGCAAAACCACAATCATCCTCAACCCCCTCCTGGACCTTCGTTTGCAGGCTTTTCAGCCTTACCCCAATCTTCAAGGGACAAGTATTCAGGAACACTCTCCAGGACCCCCACCTGACACTAGGATGGCTGGGGCTTGGCTGTCTAGTGTTCAAAAGGAATGAACCCAACCAGGGGGAGAAAGGGCAGCTTATGCGCCCTCTCATGGCCAGCAGGACTCACTGCAGGACGCTCCTCCAGGCTCTCCTGCACAAGAGAAACAAACCCAGTCTGAGAGACATTCACTCTCAAGAACACACTTTGGAGATCTTGCACAGGAATCTCAGGGTGGAAGCCCTACGCTCACCCTTGGGGTCTGCATTGGCAGACAATAGCAATCTTCAGTCACAGCACAGCACAGCACACAGCACACAGCACACTCCCTGCCAGGAGGCCAATAGCAATCTCTCTCTTCCTGCCTTCTTGCCTGCCTGTCTGAATCTGTCCTGTTTGCTTGGAGCACACAGGAACAGAGAGGGAGAGAGAGAGCAATCTCTCTTGCATCTGCTGCCTCTCTTCCCCAGGGACCACCACCAGAGCTAGATGTGGCTGGGCCAGGACAAACCCAGGAACCAGGAGCTTCCTCCACATGTCCCACAGGGGCACAGAGGCACAGGGGTACAAGCCCCTGCGCCATCCTCTGTTGCTCTCCCAGCACCATCGGCAGGGAGCTGGACTGCAGAGGATGCTGTCAGGTCTTGAAGCAGCACCCATACGACTGAACTGCACACAAGCCTCACAGGCTGAGGCTTGACACTTAGGACCCCTCCCCAACCACCAAAACCCGCACCACCCGACAACATCCCTTACCAGTTTCTTCAGCAGCTCCTTCAACAGGCCGGTGAAAGTACCTGTCCCCCTTGCTGGCACAACTTTCGCTGTTCCGTGCTGAGACAGCAGCGGGCACCAACAAGGCATCCAGGCATGCTGCTACTCTACCTCTCCTGGTGAGAAAGCCTCTGTGGAGAACACACGTCAGCTGTTGGGGTTTCTTGGTTCAGGTGGCACATCAGTGGCAGCTGATTGTCCATAGGTGGTCTGCAGCAGAAAGAGTCTTGAATCCAGGATGCCCCTGGAGAAGGGTGAAGCATTCCTTGGTGGGGCTTAGCGGGGCTTCCCTGCTCAGAAGGGCCTCTGCTGCTCTGCTGCTCTGCTGCTCTGCTGCTCTGCTGCTCTGCTCCTGGACCCTGGCCACTTCCTCGGTGGGGGCCGCCCCGCTCCTAAGAGCCTCTGCTGCTCTGCTGCTCTGCTCAGCGACCCCACCCCCTCCTCGCGAGGCCTCCCGGCTCAGAAGCGGCTCTCCTGGAGGACCCTGGCCCACTCCTTGTGGTTCTGCCCCGCTCTGAAGGGGCTCTGCTGCTATTCTACTCTTCTGTTCTCCTGCTCTGCTCCACTGAGCTCCACAACCCTTGCCACAGACCTTGCCATGCCGCCCTGCTCCAATGTGGCTCTGCTGCTCTGCTGCTCTGCTGCTCAGCTGTGCAACACCAGCCCCCTCCTTACGGGATCCCCCCTGACTCTGCTCTGCTCCGCGACCACCCACTCTGCTCAGTTCTGGGGCTCTGCTCCCCTCCACTCACAGGACCACCCCTCTGCTCTGCTCAGGGGCTCCCCTCCAGGGCTCTTCTCCCGCACGCCCCCCCCAGTCTGCTCAGATCCACTCCCCGGCTCCCCTCCCCTGCAGCCACGGGGCCCCACTCTGCTCTGCTCCCTGGCTCCCATCCCCTCCCTTGCAGTTGCTCTGCTCCTGGATCCTGGCCACCTCCTCGGGGGGGGGGCGCCTTGCTTGGAAGGGACTGTGCTGCTCTGCTGTTCTGCTGCTCTGGTCTGCTGCGAGACCCCAGCCCCCTCCTTGCGGGATGCCCCCCACTCAGCTCAGCTCCGTGACCTCCCCTCCAAACTGCAGCTCCCCTCCTGCGGGCCAACCCCAGTCTGCTCCGATCTGCTCCCAGACTCCCCTCCCCTCCCCTCCCGCTGAGGGGCCCCACTCTGCTCTGCTCCCTGGCTCCCCTCCCCTCCATCCAAGGCCACCTCCCACTTTGCTCCCCTGCCCTCCACCTGTGGCAGCTCCCCACTCTGCTCCTCCCCTCTCCTCCCGCCGAGGGGCCCCCCATTCTGCTCCTCCCCTCTATCCCTGCCCCCTCCTCGCTCCTCCTGAGTGAAGCACATCCTCACACAAGTTGTGGTTCTTCAGGTCGCCTTCTTCTCTTGGGACTCACCTTGAGTGCTGTAATCCTCCTGTCGAGCTATAGTGTACTCTGCGTAAGTGACCCTTGACACCCCACAGCTCTGCACTAAGGTGGTCACACACCCCCACCCATTCCCAGCTTATCTCCAGTCGTATCCCCTGACAGCTTGAAGTTAAGGTAGGTGATAGGGAAAAAGACAATGCTGCACCTAACCTCTCATCTCCTGCTTTGAGAGATGGCCTTGGATGCATGGCTCTGGGGTGAACTTGTGTGAGGACTGACGGTTTCTGTCCAATGTGACACTTGGGCATTACCCAAAACTCTGCACAGGATCTCCTTGGCCAGACAACCCGACTGGGTATCCGAGGGTCACTCTCCTCTACTGTCCTTAAACATGGGCAGTAATGGTGAGGAACCTGATCATCCTGCGCTTAAGGCGCTAAATTACATGCTGAAGTTTCGAGGGTTAGAAATTCTAGGTGCTCAGGCACTCAAGGTCTGAGGGACCCGGTTCAGATTGGCACCCGTCGGTAACATTGGTTAATTTATTTTCCCACAATGCTTGGCAAGGGAAGAGCAAAACTGATGCTCAGGACATTGGCCCTGGCCCACCTCAGCCGCCCCAACCAGAGCTTCTGGGCAGCTCAGAGGGCAGGAAACCACCACCAGCTCAAGGGGAGTCAGAGCACAGCGCCAGTTGCAAGCATTCTGTTTGGGCAGCGTGAGGTACTCCAGGCCTTTCCCATTAGGGTTATCCCTGAAGGGAACTGCCCAGTGAAGTGTGATTCCTGGAATGCGGGACTTAAAGCCATGCCAGGAGCGAGCCTAACTCTCCCTGGGCCAAGGCTACTTGCTCATTATTGCCCTAAGAAATTGTTTCAAGTGTGAACATTTTCAAATTCTTTCATGCTTATGGCTGCCCTTGTCCAGGAGGGCAGTCCCCTCCAGTGGGTGCATTTGTCTGTTGGAGGGGTGCCCAGAGCTTATACTTACCTTCTGAATTAGATCTGCCAATTGATCAGGGTCAGAGAGCTAGCCTTTAGGTGTGAAGACTGAACCAGCAAAGCTTGTTGTCCCTTCTTGAATGAGTGATTTTTTTTTTAAAGATTTTATTATTGGAAAGCCGGATATATATAGAGGAGAGACAGAGAGGAAGATCTTCCATCCAATGATTCACTCCCCAACTGAGCCACAACGGGCTGGTGCGTGCCAATCCGATGCCGGGAACCAGGAACCTCTTCCAGGTCTCCCACGCGGGTGCAGGGTCCCAAAGCTTTGGGCCATCCTCGACTGCTTTCCCAGGCCACAAGTAGAGAGCTGGATGGGAAGTGGAGCTGCCGGGATTAGAACCGGTGTCCATATGGGATCCCGGCACGTGAAAGGCAAGGACTTTAGCTGCTAGGCCATGCCGCTGGGCCCGAATGAAGGATTTTGAATGGGTTCGAAGAAATAGCAACAGGCTGGCAGCCTCCCTTCAAGGTTACCTCAGCACCATTGACTGCCATTATGGGCCATAGAAGTGGGTCACCTCTTTCAATCGCTTGGATTGGGAAAATCCTGCCCTTTTACCAACAAACCATGAGGAAGGAAGAAGGGCTGCAGCAGACGTTTTTCTGTCCAATCTTGTCTATGTAACCTATTCTGAGCCATGTCAACGATCAGCACAGTAGAAGGAATTATTTGCTGTAGTTTTAGCAAAACTTTAGATGAAAGGATTCTTTTGCGAGATCTCCGACAGCCTTTTTGGTGTACATTTGCTCCTAGATTGGCTCAGGCATATGTAAGGCTGGATGATAATCCCATCACCCCATGATCCTGGTCTTGCTGCGAGGGCGGGCCCATCCCCCTGTCTGAAGGTCTCCATTTGCTCTCCTCACTGGGTAGCACACAGATCTCCTCTCCATTGTAGCCACTTTCACCTTTGCCCTTATCTGCTTTTCCACTTTCTCTTGACCTCACCCAGGCCACCCTTAGGGCCTGAATCTCTCTAGCTCTACCTCATAGCCCTAACCCCTAGCTGGGAGGGACAGGGTAAGACATAAGCGATGTAACATTCATAAGAAAAAAATGGAAACTTGTTCTGTAACTTCATCTAGCAGTTATACATAAAAGTAACCAGTGGACCAAATCCATGGTTAAATTAACGCTAAGCACGAGATGAACCTATGTGCTTGCTTTACGAAACATTTCCTGGTTGAAGTATGTCAAAGAAGAGGTTGGAAGTCACAAAAGGTTGAATTTTATGTCTGTTCTGACGTGTGTAGTGATTGTGCATGTTTGTTTAGTCAGTTAGAATCCTATTACTTCTGTCCAGACAAGACTTCTATCTGTGTCGTGAATTTAGTTGTTCTTGTTCAGAATTGGGTCTGTGTATGACTGACAGACAAGATGGGACGGACCACGACTGGCCCCCTTTCTCTCTCCTGGTACGTAATTTGAGAGAGGTCTAACTCATCTAACAGGACTTGGTCAGACCCGACTCCCCACCTCTGCTGGGCTAAGGCTCCTATACCGTTTTCTTGCTGCTTAGTCTTCAGCTTACAGTGTTGTCCTGGCACTGATCAGGTCTAAAATTCAGTATCCATTCACATATTCAGTTACATGTTAAGTGTACTTTAATTTACACCTCAATTCTTCAGAGTTTGAAACCAAGTCTCCTGACTTTGAAAGTTCTAGTAGGATCCCTAGAACCTTCAAAGATTGAGACAGAACTTGGATAATATATTTGTCATTTAAAATAATTTGATTGTAATCTCACAATATTATAAAATAGCATATGAGGCATCAAATTTAGCATAAAGTAAATGAGTATTTATGTCCATTGGTCAAAATGTTTCCTAATCATGAAATTGGTCCAGATTTTAAATTATTTGTTCTTATTTAGAAAGAAGTGAGATTTTGCCTTACAGGAAAAACAGTTTGAAATTAGATAGTGAAATTGGTTATGATGTGTATAATTTCTGAATTTTCCTGTAAGACAATGGAATTGAAGTCTGATTCCTTGTAAAGAACAACAGTGTTTTAACATCTCCTTTTAAGTTATTTTCATCTTATAGATAAGAGACTATCTAGGAATGTATTAGTTAAGACAACAGCCAAATAGAAATTTTTTGGTTCTCTTGAATTCAATAAAACAGAAGCGGACCCGGCGGTGGTGTGGCCTAGCGGATAAAATCCTCGCCTTGAACGTGCCGGGATCCCATATGGATGCCAGTTCTAATCCCAGCAGCTCCACTTTCCATCCAGCTCTCTACTTGTGGCCTGGGAAAGCAGTCGAGGATGGCCCAAAGCTTTGGGACCCTGCACCCGCGTGGGAGACCCAGAGGAGGTTCCTGGTTCCCATCTTCAGATTGGCGCGCACCAGCCGTTGCGGCTCAGTTGGGGAGTGAATCATTGGATGTAAGATCTTCCTCCCTGTCTCTCCTCCTCTCTGTATATCTGACTTTGCAATAAAAATAAATAAATCTTTAAAAAAGTAATAAAATAAAACAGAAGCCAAGAAGCAGCTTCAGACTTACCAGACATGCAAAAGGGAGGCGCATGCTTGCAGTCTGCCCTTTGGAACGAATTCAGGACCTTGGGCTCCTTCAGGTCCTCATTGTGATTCTCACCTGCCATTTGAGAAGGGAAAATTCCCTCATCAGCGAGAAGGTTATTGGAAAAATTTCTCATTCCCGGTTTTGAGGCAGGTTTTTGTTAAAACATGTTTCTACAAATTGGGAGAAATGGGTAAGAGTTGCTGAAAGCAATAGTATTGAAAATGTGGTATGTTTTTATTTATAGAATGTCTTAATTTGGAGTCTTACATGATTGTTTCAAAATGTAAATCGAGCAAATAAGCAGGTTATTAAGGAAGAGAATTGCTTGTAGAATATTGTCCTACAGAAGTATGGCTATCGTAGAATGGAAAAGCTCGGACAAAATACTAAAGGCTTAAGCATGTTGAGAAATGAACCTTGCAAGTTTTACATATAGAATTGTTTATACTATAAGATACTACTACCACATTGTTGAAGTGCTTAACATTAATACCTAGTGTACACCGACATTAGAATTAAGGGTGCATACATAGGAATGCTAGTAAATTTGAGAATTTACATGGGAGAGGTCTGGCGCAATAGCTTGGCAGTTAAGGGGTCTGGTACAGTAGCCTAGTAGCTAATGTCCTCACTTCCACCATGCCGGGATCCCATTTGGACACTGGTTCTAATACCAGATGTTTTGCTTCCCGTCCAGCTCCCTGCTTGTGGCCTGGGAAATCAGTAGAGGATAGCCTAAAGCCTTGGGACTGTGCACCCATGAGGGAGATCTGGAAGAAGCCCCTGGCTTTGGATTGGCTCAGCTCTGGCCATTCTGGACACTGGGTGAATAAACCAGTGGATGGAAGATATTTCTGTGTCTCTGCTTCTCTCTGTAAACCTGCATTTCCAATAAAATAAAGAATCCAAAAAGAATGATGTGGAACACTCAAAAAGACATAAGACACTTCAACAGAAAATGAAATTAGAAAATCAATGCATGATATGCGAAATTTGGCAAGGACTGACCTTGAGGAATTGAACAGATGTTACAAAATCAACTGTGGACTGGCTCTTTTGAGCAGCAGGCTGAGCTACTGCCTGTGTACTGATCTCCTATGAGCTCCGATTCAAGTCTTGGCCATTCTACCTTGGATCCAGATGTCTGCTAATATGTCTGCAGAGGCAGCAG
This sequence comes from Ochotona princeps, assembly GCF_030435755.1. NCBI lineage: Eukaryota > Metazoa > Chordata > Mammalia > Lagomorpha > Ochotonidae > Ochotona > Ochotona princeps. The sequence goes on along the minus strand of NC_080832.1, from coordinate 152,098,533 downwards.
AAGAGGGCAGAGGTACTTGGGTCCCTGTCATCTACAAGAGGGACAGAGCTCCAGGCTCCTGGCTATCCAGTGGCCCAGGCCTTGATGTCAGCCATTGAGATGGAGGATCTGTCTCCCCCTCTTTATCTACCTTGCAAATCAAGTATTTCTTAAAGAAAAATTAAAAATGAAAATAGTTGAAAGTCAAGATAAATGAGGATCAACAGAATTAAAAAAATATTTGAACTTGAAGACAGGTTCAATATTTTCTAGCCAGCTTTTAAAAAAATGTGAGAAAGGGAATGAAAGCAGCCCGAGAGCTTTGAGACCTTACTGAAATGAACACTTTCTTGGAATTCCTGAGAGGAAGAGAGTATGCCGTATATTCAATGAAACAGCTCAGAACTTCCCTGATCTTAATAAGTACACCTCCAAGTACAGAAGGCCCATAGGATGTCAATTGACAGGATCAGAAAAGATCCACGTTCCCTTGACCTATTGTGGTCCAGCTCTTTTAAGTACAAACAATTGTTCATTCTCAAAAGGAAAGCACTGTCGTTTTCAAGGGGACCTCCACTAAACGAACAACATTGTCAAACAGAAATTTTATAGGCCAAGAGGGAATTGAATGGTTTATTTCAAGTTGTGAAGAAAAAGTAAGCCTATCAGCCAAAAATACTTGGCTGAGTAGAACTATCCTTTATAACTTAAATATTCTCCAAGATGAGTGAAAGTCAGGAAAGTCATCAGAATCAACTGGCCTCCTAACACTTGTTTGAGGGAAATGTACAGACAGAAGCAAATAAAAGGTAGCAGGCTAGCATTATGAGAACATGCAAAACTTCTATTTATTCTCATTACAAAGTCAGATATACAGAGAGGAGAGACAGAGCGGAAGTTCTTCCATCCGATAGCTCACTCCAAGTGGCCGCAATGGCTGGAGCTCAGTCAGTCCGAAGCCAGGAGCGCGGGCCCCCCATGTGGGTGCAGGGTCCCAAGGCTGCTGGTCATCCTTGACTGCTTTCCCAGGCCACAAGCAGGGAGCTGGATGGGAAGCAGAGCCGCTGGGATTAGAAACAGTGCCCATATGGGATCTTGGCATGTGAAAGGTGAGGACTTTAACCACTACGCTATTGTGCTGGGCCCAAAATGGAAAACTTTGAAGCTCACCCATAACTGGATGAAGAATACTCAGAAGAAACCAACTAATTTTTAAGTGGATAGATTACTTACTAATAACAGCTACTTACTGTTACTACTTATTAGCAACAGCTTTGAAAGTCAATGGACCACACTCCCAGGTAAGATAGAGTTTGGCTTAATGGATTAAAAAATAACCAAGGATATGTACCTTAAGAAACTCATTAGTAAAGACACACACTGGTGAAAAGATGGAAAAGAATGTTCTACCTAAGTGGAAACCTAAAGCAAGCAGGAGTAGTGCATTAGACAAAATACACTTCAGCCAAAAGCTATAAAAAGATACAAAGATCATCAGATAGTGATCAAGGAATTAATTCAACAATAAGATGGGACAGATTGGGTACTATATATCCAATGCCACAGCATGTCATTTTCTTAAAAAGCCTTATTATATCTAAAGGGAGGGCCCGGCAGTGTGGCCTAGTGTTAAAGTCCTCGCCTTGAATGCCCCGGGATCCCATATGGATGCCAGCTCTAATCCCAGCAGCTCCACTTTCCATCCAGCTCCCTGCTTATGCTCTGGGAAAACAGTCGAGGACAGCCCAATGCCTTGGGACCCTGCACCTGCGTGGGGGACCTGGAGGAGGTTCCTGGTTGCATCGGCGCAGCACTGGCCATTGTGCTCACTTGGGGAGTAAACATCAGACGGAAGATCTTCCTCCATCTCTCCTCCTCTCTGTATATCTGATTTTGTAACAAAAGCAATCTTTTAAAAAAACACATACATATCTAAAGGGAGAGTCAAGCTCCAGATCAAGAAAAGTGAAGTTAAGGAATCAACTAACTTGTCAGTCAAGCAAAAAAAAAAACAAAAAACAAAAAACAAAAAAACAAACAAAAAACAAAAACAAAAAGAAAAACAAAAACAAAAAACAAAAAGAAAAACCACAGTTCTAGGGTATACAGACACTGACACAGCATTCATTGCAATAGCTTTAGAATATGTACTTGAATACACTAAACTTCCTCTAAGACCACATATTAAACCACAACAAAAAGTACATCATATCTTTTCTAATCACAAAAATATAAATCCAGACAAATTTGGTAATATGAAGCCATAGATTGAGGGGCCGGCCCTGTGGCTCAAGAGGCTAATCTTCCACCTTGCACACCGGCATCCATGTGGGCACTGGTTCATGTTCCAGGGGCCTCACTTCCCATCTAGCCCTCAGCTTATGGCCTGCAAAAGCAGTGGAGGATAGTTCTCGTGCTTGGACCCTGCACCCGTGTGGAAGACCTCAAAGAAGCTCCTGGCTCTTGGCTTGGGATTGGTTCAGCTCCGGCCATTGCAGCCATTTGGAGAGTGAACCAGTGGACAGAAAATCTTCTCTTTGTAACATCTGCCTTTCTAATAAATCTTGAAAACAAAACCATTTGCAGATTAAATATTATGATCCTGAAATCCAAAGAAGAAATGTGGAAGAAATCCAAAAGAAAACTTAAAAATTGAATGAAATGAAAATACAGCATTTCAAAACTTACATAAGACATCTAAAGAAATACTAAGTAAAGGTTGAAGCATTAAATGCCTACATAAAAAAATGGAAAGGTTTCAAACAGGTTAGGTGCATTTTGGGTATCTAGAGAAGGCAGAACAAAATAAATCTCAAAGTTAGTAAAGAAATAAAGATCAAACCAGCAAATGAAGAGAAAAACATGAAAGATCAGTGAAACAAAGGTTATTTCAAAAAGAAATAAAATCAGCAAACTTATAGACTAACCTAGAAACAAAACATTGAAATGAAATTAGAGAGCTGGGCTCGGCGGCGTGGCCTAGCAGCTAAGGTCTTTGCCTTGAACGCTCCAGGATCCTGCATGGGTGCTGGTTCTAATCCCAGCAGCTCCACTTTCCATCCAGCTCCCCTCTTTTGGCTTGGGAAAGCAGTCAAAGACAGCCCAAAGCCTTGGATCCCTGCACCCACATGGGACACCTGGAAGCAGCTGCAGGCACCTGGCTTCCGATCGGTGCAGCACGGGCCATTGCACTCTCAGTATGGAGAACATTCACACAACTCAAAATCAACATACTGTATGATCCAGCAATAGCACTCCTAGCAATACATCCAAAACATCTGTTTCATGAGAAACCAACATGTATCCCTATGATCATAGCAGCACAATCAGTAATTGCAAAAACATGGAAGCAACCAAAATGCCCATCAGCAGAAGACTGGGTAAGAAAGCTATGGTTCATCTACTCCATGAAATACTATTCAGCTATTAAAAAAACCAAAATGCAGTTCTTTGTGGCCAAATAGGCCCAACTGGAAACCATAATGCTAAGGGAACTGAGCCAATCCCAAAAAGTTAGATACCACATATTTGCCTTAATGTAAGATGAAATGATGCCAGTTCGAAAAACAGTACCTGTAAATTGTAGTATTATTCCAAGCCCAAACAGTCTGTAGCTCATGCAATAAGATATTGTGATGTAACCAATGAACCAACAATCAATGTGAGTCAAACTGCTTATGATCTACATCAAAGAATTATAAGATCTGATAGATATACTTTTAAGACCCTATGCTACTTGGAAATGGGGTGGGAGAGCAGAGAAATCTTCCATCTGCTTAGAACGTGAGGAAGACGTGAAGTATAACCTGTCAGGAATGGAACAAGTAACTCAAACTACAAAGACATATAGGGGGAATCAAGAGCGATCCTGACAATCTCTTAACAGGTCGTACACACAGAGCAGGGGGGCACCCCAGAGTGGAGCAGGTGGACAGGAGGAGGCTTGTATCCCAACCCTGTAGACTCCTGCATCCTCACCAAGGACTATCACTACGGGCACCAAGGACTACATCCCAACCGCCAAGAAGAACATAGGGAATTGGAGTGCCTTCGGAGCCTGAGAATTCTGAGGTCATACACCCCCATCTGGATCTCCCACATGGGATGGAAGAAGCCCAAATCCTTCCTGACAGGATCCAAGGTCATCGGAACAACAGCCAGGAGCCCTGAGCAGTCTGCAGAAACAGAAGAACAGTAAACTTCCTTTGGGACTAGGGAGAGGAGCTTTCTCTGATCCTTACTTAGTTCCAACTTTGGATCCCCACCCTCTCCTGCAAGGACCATCAGGGTCGCTGCAGAGACCCCCCATAAAAAAAAATTAGGATAGAGAACAACAAGGAAAGCTTAGAACCAGGAGGAAATGGTCGGCGTGGACTCACACATACCTTACTAGGGAGGACACAAAGATTGGTTACTCCTCACTAAGGCATTGAAGATTTCTCTGCACATCCCTCCTAAAACTGGTCTGCACCTCAACTGTTGACAAATGCCTTGTCAGAGTTATAAGCCAGTTTAGACTATCCTAAAATCTGCCAAGTTCAGCAACATTATGTTTTAACACTATAAACTGCTAAATACTCCAATGAAAATAGACGCGAGACAACTGAATAGTACCCTATAGCCATTTTAAGGTGTATAGAAGCCGGTTCCGTGCATAAACTAAAATTGAAATGCCAATGAAGTACTCACAGGATGTGGTTAAGAACTTGCATTTCAATGTACTGATTACTCAATACCATGTCAATTAACTCCATCATGTTGTAAATTGTTGCTGATGTTTTGTTGTGGCTTTTAATTGATTGGGATGATATTCTGCCAGCTCTATTTTCAGACCAGAGATGGTCTCCCCAAGAAACCTGGAGTTTATCTGGACAATAAGATGCTGGACACTATGCAAACTACATGGTTGCTACAAAAGAATCTTGACTTAATTTGAACTGTAATACTGCAACAAGGTGGAACAATCCACCATGGGGGGATGGCATGGGGAGGGGTTGTGGGAATCCCAGAGCCTATGAAACTGTCACGTAATGCAACGTACTTCATAAAAAGAAGTGAGGGAATTGTAACTCAAATAATCCACAAGTCTAATTTTCATTGTAGTTAGACTTCCTCTAGAGCTAATAAGTAGGTCCATTGTCTAATTTGATCAATTTCCCACTTTTTACCCACAGCTGTCCAAAGAATAAAAATCCAAAACACATCTAGCCAGAAGGCAGAAAATACAAGCTAAAAATTATGGAATTCTCACAAGTTGGGTACTTAACCAGTAACAGCTGTACTTTTCCTAACATTGGTGAGCTATAGAACTCACATACACTGTCTCTTTCAACCAGTCTTTAAAATGTTTGTGGAGAATGATCATGAAAGCCAACGTATGGATTTCAAGTCTGCATGGAAACTTCTCTTTTGACTCCATTTTTACGGACTTTGTGAAGCATCCCACTTCCTACTTCCTCAAACACCTCCACGAGGCAAAGAAGCACCAGACATTCATCCTTGTCTGATCTTCTCCTATCTCGGTATTGAGCGTTTGAGCATTACTCCAACGTTTGTCTACACGAGGAATGTTGCTGGTCAATGCTGACAAATTAACGTCTAGTCTAGTCCAACGCACGTGTCAGTTTCTCTACCATGCCGTAACAGTAAATAACTTCGGAAGTACTCTCAACATTATGGCTTTTCTAGAAATCACTTGGTCCCTAAATGATGGAAAACTTTGCGGAGGGAATCATTGGAGAGAAGATTGTCTTCTCTCCTTTCTACATGTCTGGCTTCCCCAAAAAAATAAATAAATCTTTAAAAAAATATTCTTACTGTAAAGTCAGATTTACAGAGAGGATGAGGAGACAGAAAAATCTTTCATTTGCTGAGCCACTCCAAGTGATTGCAAGAGTTGGAGCTGAGCCAGGAGCTTCTAGGTCTCCCATGCCAGTACAGGGTCGCAAGGCTTTGGGCTGGCCTTGACTGCTTCCCCAGGTCACAAGCAAGAAGCTGGATGGGACGTGGAGCAGCCGGGATACAAGTAAGCGAGCAGCCCTGTGGGATCCTGGCACTTGCAAATGTGTCGACTTTAGTCAATAGGCTACTGCTCCGGGTCCTTTTGGAGATTTGTCACTCAAATGTTTACGGTTAAAGATCCTGACAAGCCATAGAATGTGTTTACATGTAAAATAGTAGCAAGTGAGTACAGCATGGTTTTGCACATGATTTCCTGCACATCTGCAGGTAATTAGTTCAACAGTTGTTCAAATGATAGCAGACACAATCCCTCTGGCAATGTATTTCACTGGAACTGTTCATCTTATTGAGAGTTTCTGGCAGCAAAGCATGATATTCCAACAATTCCTTCATTTTGCTTGACTGAAAAAAAGAAAAAGCTGCCCAGTGACTGCAGTAGACCTTGTTCTTAAGGTAAGATTACCAGGGAACTAAGCAAAAACATACATTCAGAATATTTGATTTGTTGATGTCCGCTTGGCATTGGTAGGGGACTTGTGCATTGTTTTCTGCAATAGAAAACATGGCATCACACAGTCAATCTTTCCAAGGCTTCAGGGAACTGGCCTCGCTTCTCCTACCCAACTCTCAGTAGACTGCAACTGAGAATTACAGTCATGTTTTTGGAGTTCTTTGAGGTTAGACAATGTGATTTCAGTCTCTGGCTCTTTCCACAAACCAAAATTTATAGTCAGCACTTATTGATAGTTTTACGCTATTGAATAATTTTCAGTCCTGTAAGACGTCGGAGAGGATGCTGGCAAATGCTTTCCTCCTATACATCACTCCCAAGTTACTTAGCTCCCCTCAGTACCTTTCCGTCAGCATTCCAAGTGCCTCATTTACTCCAACTCCCTGGTTTCTGATGAGATGGAAATAGATATTTTAAGAGGATCTTCTCTCTCTCTCTCTCTCCCTCACACACACACACAAGAAGTCTTAGTATATTTCTCCCATGGGAAGGGATGACTGATCAAGAAGGATGGCTGTTTTAAATTTTATTATTTATTTGAAAGAATGGAGGCAAGTAGACACTTTCCTCTTATACTGACTGAAATAAACCAGTCCCCCAAAGACAAATGGTTTCCTTCCTGTTTGTTAGCTAATACAGAGTACAGAAGTGGAATATGACTGAAACTGACACCTTGAGATTTGATTAATGTTTATAACCCTCATCTGTACTCTTGAGAAATAGTGGTTTTTCTACTTACTACTTGTGGAATTCTTTAATGGAGGATTAAACTTGTGGTTATAAACTCAAAGTATGCTGCAGTGAAAAGTTAAACAAAAATTATAAAGGAAGGAGGAGAAAGGGCGAGAGTGTGGCAGAAGGCTAGACAGGTTGGGAAATCTCATTATGCTCTTAACTTTAAGTAAAATACAAGGAATGTATTCCAGTTAAATAAAACTTTACAAAAAAGAGAGTAGAGTAAGAGAATAGAGAAAGATTTTCTATTAACCGATTTGATCTCAAAATGCCTGCCACAGCATGGGCTAGGTCATACCAAAGGCAGCTGTCAGATATCCATCCCCAGGTGTATGCGGATGGCAGGAACCTAGCTGTTCAGATTATCACTTGGTTACTTCCAGGGTTCATTAAGATGAAGTTAGTATACTTGGCATATGCTTGCTAAGAGGGAATCTCAACTGAACTTGAACTATGGTTACGCAACAAGGTGGAGGAACCCACCATGGGAGTAGGATGTGGGGAAGTGTGGGGAGAATCCCAGTTCCTATGAAATTACAACACAATGTAATTAATGAATAAATTTAATAAAAACAAAAAACACAAGCAAAAAAAGATGAAGTTTAGAGCCCGCAGTTGAAGCGGCATTGGAATCCAGACCCCATGATATGGGCTACAGGAGTCCTCCAGCATCATCTTAATCTCTGCCAACATTTGCCTAGGGATGATATTTTAAACAGTTTAACCATAATAGTAGCAGGAACTAACTTAATCACATGCCTTTAGCAAGTAGCAAAACAAAATGTGAAGCCTGGACTTTGCCACCCAACATCCCTCCCCACGACCTCCCCTACCCTGGCGCTTTACCTTAGGTTCCCTAGTTTTGGTGTTTCTGCTATGTGAAGTAGGAATCGAGTTACAGCTTTTCCATGAGCCAAAATGAGTTATGAGCACTTCATGTATTTGTCAAGAAACTTCTCTGTGCCTTTGTTTCTCATCTGTTGAATAGGATCACTGATTCCTACCTTCTGAAAGTCAGTGATAGTGTGCTTGGTGTAACACTTGGCATGCAGAATGCAGCATTGTTGTTGCCATCTGTGGATCCACTTGCAAAGTATTAATCAGAAATTGGATTCCATACATATTAAGTGAATATTTCTCAAATTTGAAATCTAAGAATAGGATGGCTTATCTGTAGGTCCCTTAGTTTAGGGACCGCTATGCTGCTGGTTTGACCTACGCACATATAATGTACATATCAATATGTAATATTGTACCAAAAGACATACTCATAACCCAGGCTCAGAAATGACTAATCAAATCCTCAAACAGCATCAAGTGCTCATATAGACAGTATGAAAAGTACAGGTTCACAAATATTTCCTTTCCACATATATTCTTTATACAATGTTAACATTGTTATGGGAAAATAGCTGAATAGTTCCTTTTGTCCTTGCCAGCAAAGTGACACAACAAGAGGGTAACAGAGCCGGCATTTCTCAACATGCTCCTCTTTATTTTTCTCTAATTTAAATCTAGGCATCCCAGACTGGACGAGTCACTCTTTATGGACCTAAACTGCTCAAATAGTAGACAATTACTTAAAAAATCCTTCTCCAACTCTCTCCCCCATATCCGGCCACATGCTGTGATGCATGACTGCTGGCCTTGTCCGAAGGCTTCTCTAAGCCAGTGACTCACCATAGCTCTATTACCATGAAGCCAAAGATCAGCAGTCTCCTTATGTACAAACTATCGCTGCAAGTTTGATCAGTTCCTTTATTGCACGAGTAGGTACTGTTTATGACTCAGCCAAAACTTTTCTCATGGCAATAACAAAGACAAATTATGGATAAAGGGCCCGGTGGTGTGGCCTAGTGGCTAAAGTCCTCGCCTTGAAAGCCCCGGGATCCGATATGGGCGCCAGTTCTAATCCCAGCAGCTCCACTTCCCATCCAGCTACCTGCTTGTGGCCCGGGAAATCAGTTGAGGATGGCCCAATGCTTTGGGACCCTGCACCCGCATGGGAGACCTGGAAGAGGTTCCTGGTTCCCGGCTTCGGATTGGCGTGCACCGGCCATTGCGGCTCACTTGGGGAGTGAATCATTGGATGGAAGATCTTCCTCCCTGTCTCTCCTCCTCTCTGTGTATCTGACTTTGCAATAAAAATAAATAAATCTTTTAAAAAGTAATTAAATAAAACAGAAGCCAAGAAGCAGCTCTAGACTTACCAGCCATGGAAAAGGGAGGCGCATGCTGGCAGTCTGCCCTTTGGACCTTGGGCTGTAATAAAATGAATAAATCTTTTTTTAAAAAATTAAAGATAAAAAGGAACACTCTAAGTCAATGTACTTTTAAACCAAAAACCTTATTTTTTTCCCAACAGTTTTGATAGGTTGGCAGGGGAAGAGTCTACAACAATTTTTGTGTGAGTGCACTTCAAGACACCAATGGGAAAAAATGGAAATTAAGTGCAAGTGCAAAAAAACACTTGAAATCTCTGCAGTTTTTTGTAATTTTTTTCAAAAACTTGAAGACCACTGGGTTCATGGATTTTAGGGCTTTTTCTTTTGCACCAAACTTCTATTTCAATTGCACTTTGCCAGAACTTTTCACCCACTGTTGCAGATGATCTCAAATCAATCAAAGCAAACCATCTCCATGGATTTTTCTTCAACTGAATCTCAATGGAAGAAAATTCAAGGGTACACAGTACTTACTTCCACCTGATTTTCTAACTTCATAGCAACATTACTATGATACTCAAAATCACCATTACTTTTTCTATTGCTTTAAGATATTGAGATGTGACATCTCATTTCTAGTCAAGTCAGGCTTAATTATTTGGATCTACTCTCACTGATAAGCAGTAAAGCTAAATTTAAAGCATCTTGCTTAGCAACTGAAAAGCTGGCAAAACAGTATCTGGCAAAAACTGACGGGACAAAAAAGAACCTCATGCGATAAAACCTGAGAGCTGCTTTTGTGGGCTCTGTGACCTGAACACATTTGGAAGTGACGTTTATGAGAGGGTCAGACATCAGAGCCCTGTGTCTGCTGGAAGTTGAGAAGCTACTAGCAGACACACTCCCAAAAGTTTCCACTGGACATCAGTTAGAATAAATGAGACACAGTAGAGTCCTCATATACCCTTCCAGCCCGAGATTATATAGCTGTATTTTTAAAGATTTTTCTTTGTAAAGGCAGATCTATACAGAGAAGGAAAAATAGGAAGATCCTCCATCTGCTGATAAAGTGACAATGGCCGGAGCAGAGTTGATGCGAAGCCAGGAGTTAGGAGCTTTTTCTGTGTCCCCAGGCTTTGGGCCATCCTATAGTGCTTTCCCAGGCTGCAAGCAGGGAGCTGGATGGGCAGTGGAGCAGCAGACACGCAGTGGCACCCATATGGGATCCTGGTGACTTCCAGGCAAGGATTTAGCCACTAGGCCACTGTGCTGGGTCCTTGGGATCATAGTTTAAGGGAATTAATTTCAAGTCCTGAGCATGAATGAGGGGGTCGCAGGTGGGTAGGGAAGAGGTAAATCCTCTCCAGAGAGGTTAGTTTTCTGAGACCTCCACATTTATTGCTATATACAAACTTGCAAAATAATCTGTATGAAAGATTAGGTACACCAGGAAATAGGATACCAAGAGTGAGAAAAAGCAGAAGTAGATCCACGAATTGCACATTGAGAAATAGTAACCATGGGAAATGTGATCAACATTGTCTTTAAAGCAATAAAATACAAGCAGATTTAGAAGCAGAAGCAAAAGACATGGACTTGAAAATGATCTACTAGAACTTCTGGAAATGAAATTTTATACACAAAGTATTACCAAGTCAATAGATTTAGTCAATTAGACTTACTTGACATGGGCAAAGCAGGCAGGCAGTGAGGGACAGGAAGCTGAATACTGCCAACACCCTAGCCATCCGCACTTCCATCTTCTCCAGGCTGTTTCCACATGGCCAAAGCCTCAGCACACCTGCTCTGCATCCTGCAGCTAAGCCTCACTTTGCATCAGGTACCAGGTGTCCTTAACCACCATAAGGGGCTCACCACACATACTATAGCTACACTCCTTATGCTAGAAGGAAAATGTAACCCCAGCCAGGTGGGAAAATTGTCCCTTTTGAGATTGCCTGCACACATTATCTGAGTGAGGACTGTCCTTTTGTCCTACTGTCCAGAGGGTGAAAGATTGTTCTCTCTGTCTCTCATCCTCCCTGTAAATCTGCCTTTCCAATAAAAAATAAATCTTTAAAAATAAAAATATAGCCACCATGAAAACACAGGCTGGTACCAAATTCCCTAACAGAACAGATGCACCAAACAAAAGTGGGAGAGAGCCCAGGCTTCGCACACAGAAAGCTCCCAGAGTGCAAGGGTGAAGGACAGGAGAAGCAGAAAAGAACATTTAAATCAGCCACCAAAACAGCAGGGATTTGTTTTTGTCTACCAGCATTAACCTTGAATGTAATGGGTTCAGTTTCCCAGTTGAAACATACAGGTAGACCAAATCATTTTAAAAATCAAATAAAATTAAAAATAAAAAAAGACTCAATGCCCTGCACAGATCCCTAGGCATTGATACAAGGTTTAAAGCAAACTGACCTTCTAGCCACTCAGAGAGCTTTTCATCTGGCAGGTGGAAGACACCGTTTTCCTTCAGCACACGTAGGGGGACGAATGTTTTCTAGGCTGGGACAGGCCACAGAGTCTCAGCACATTTTGAGAAACTGAAGTCATACCATGTATCTTCTCAGGTGACAGAGGAATAACACTAGAAATCAACATCAAGAAACATGGAAAACTGAGAAATGGGACAGCATGCACCTGCGCGACCAATGGGCCATCCAATAAATTGAGAAGTGAACAAAAATTCCTTGGAAGCAGGAAGTTTATCACAGTAAACGCACAAAATAACTGGAAAGAGGTTAAACTAGTGATGCAGGGGTGAGAAAAGCAAAAACAAGCTGTAGGAGAAAAGCAACTGGAGATGAGAAAGGCACCGCTACCACGGATACCACACATCCGCAAGGATCCTAAGAAACGGTTGTGAACATGCTCATCAATTGGAAAACCTGGAGGGAATGGAAGAATTCCTGGATAAACAAAACCTATGCAAAATAAATCAATATGTAGAGTATCCAGAAAGACCCACCACAAGTGACAGTGAGAAATTTCAGAGTTCCAGGGCCTGAAGGTTTCATAACAGAATTCTACAAACTAGTTAAAACAGCATTATCTCTAACACTCCTCCAACTATTCCAAAATGCTGAGAAGTTCAGAACTCTCAAACTCCTTTCATGAGGGCCAAGTTACTCTGATGCCAAACTCAAACAAAGCTACAACACCGACAGGAGACTGCACACCAGGATCCTTGATGAGCCTGCTCAAGCCAACAGTGACACCAGACACCCAACACTGCATTAAGATCATACGTCGTAACTGAGTGGAATTTATCCCAGTGTGGCTCAATATTTACACATCAGGTAATAATCACATCAATCAAATCAACAAAAGCCGTGAGACCTCAACAGAGCAGAAAAGCTCTTGCAATTCAGTGTCTCTTTGTGATAAAAACTCACTAAAAAATTAGGTAAAGAAACAACCTTCAAAACTATAACAAAGATGGTATATGACACACACACAGCCAAAATTACATTGAATGGGACAAAACTCAAAAACATTTCCCTTCAAATTGAGAAAAACAGGATGTCCATTTTCCACACTCTAATAATGCTGCAAGAGTTAAAGCAACTAGGGAAGAAAAACAGAAAAAGAACATTGAAATTGGAAAGGAAGAAATAGTGTTTATAGATGACATGACTTGCATACAGAAGAGCCTAAACACTCCATGACAAGTTAGTTGATCCACCCATTCAGTTGATTCATAAGTTAGAAAATCAACATGCAAAAACAATAGTGTTTTAATATACCAACAGTGATTTTAGGAAAAATCATGAAACAATCCCATTCACAATAACTAAAAACTTTAAATACCTAGGAGTACATGTTTTTAAAGATTTATTTATTGGGCCCAGCGGCATGGCCTAGCGGCTAAAGTCCTCACCCTGACCACATCAGGATCCCATATGGCCGCTGGTTCTAATCCCAGCAGCTCCGCTTCCCATCCAGCTCCCTGCTTGTGGCCTGGGAAAGCAGTCGAGGATGGCCCAAAGTGTTGGGACCCTGCACCCACATGGGAGACCTGGAGGAGGTTCTAGGCTCCTGGCTTCGGGTTGGCGCAGCACTGGCCGTTGCGGTCACTTGGGGAGTGAACCATCAGATGGAGGATCTTCCTGTCTCTCCTCCTCTATGTGTATCTGACTTTCCAATAAAAAATAAATAAATCTTAAAAATATTTATTTATTTACCTGAAAGGTAGAGTTACAAAGAGAGACAGACAGACAGACAGACAGATTAATCTTCCATCCACAGGCTCACTTCTCACATGGCTACAGAGGCCAAGGCTGGGCCAAGCTGAAGCCAAGTACTTCTTCTACATCACGTGGGTGCAGGGTCCCAAGGACTTGGGCCATCTTCTGTTGCCTTCCCAGGCTATTCCCAGGGAGCTGGGTCAGAAGTAAAGCAGCTGCAACTTGAACTGGTGCCCACATAGAATCCTGGAGTCACAGGCAGTGACTTAATCAGCTATGCCACAATGACAGTCCCAGGAGTAACTTCACCCCAAAATGTGAAAGATCTCTACAATGGAAATTATAAAACAATGATGGAAGAAATAACCAACACACACACACACACACACACACAAATGTGTATTGGAAGAATCAATGTCATTAGAGTATCCATACAACTCAAAGAAATCTAGATTCAGCAAGTCCCTATCAATATACCAAGGACATTCTATACAGAATTAGAAAAACACAATTCTAGAATTCATATGAAATTGAAATATCCCAAAATAACCAAACAAATACAAAGCATCCCCCTCTCTTTCCTCCTCCACAAATCAAGCAGGTGTATCATAGCACCCTATTTCAAACAGCACTACAAAGCTACAGTAATTAAATCAGTATGGTACTGACATACAAACACATAAGTCAACCAAAAAGGGAACTCAGAAATAAACTCACATATATGTAGTCCACTGACTGCTGACAAAGTGCCAAGAACATACATTACAGAAATGGTGGTCTTTCCAATAAATGGTGCTAACACAAGGAACGCAGAATGAGAGTCCTACCTCTCTTCATGTACTAAAACCAAAGTCCTAAATCTAAGCCCTGAACTATGAAAGCATTAGGAAAAAAAATGTAGGTGAAATACACAAATATTTGGCTAGACAATGATTCCTTGGATAAGACCCCTTTAAAGCATGGGCAACAAGAGCAAAACTAGGGTCTGCACGGTATCCTAGCGGCTAAAGTCCTTGCCTTGCACGTGGTGGGATTCCATGTGGGCTTTCTTGTTCATGTCCCAGCAACCCCGCTTCCCATCCAGCTCCCTGTTCATGGCCTGGGAAAGCAGTCAAGGTCGGCCCAAAGCCTTGGGACCCTGCACCCGCGTGGGAGACCTGGAAGACTCTTCAGACTAGCTCAGCCAGGGCAGGGTGTGGAATGTACCCAGTTGGGCTAGACTGCAACACCCACCAACAAGAGCTGAGACTGCAGGTAGGCCACACTAGGTTGGGTTGAAGCACCTGCCAGCATGCACAAGATCCAGGGCTAAGAAAGGTTCTGGTAGGAGAACTTTGGGGACTCCTTTGTTGGGCTGAAGCTACCACTGGGGAGTGACAAGAGCCAGAGCTGGGGGTTGGATTGGGCTGAGCAAGCCTGCAGCATGCTTTGGCATGCATGTGGGCTAAGTTTGGGGGCAGAGCAGACTGGGCTATGCTCCAGCATCCACTGGCACTTGCAAGAACCTGAATGGCTGTGGGATGGGCCATGCTAGGCTACAATACCCACTATTCAGTGCCGGGACCAGGAGCCAGCTCTATCAAGTGGGGCCGCAGCAGCCCCCACACATGTGAGATTAAGATCTGGGGATACAAAAATAGGTCTGATGGGAATTGAAGAACTCCTCTGCTACGGTGCAACTCCTAGTAGTTAGTGTGAAAGCCAGAGCTAGGGGCAGGCCAGACTGGGCCAGTCCACGACATATACTGGCACAAACGAGAGTCAAGATGGGGCTCAGGCGCAGCCGGGTTGAAGCATAACACCCCCCAGTTCATATGCAGGTTGGGAGTGGGCCAGGCCAGGCTGAACTAGGCTGCCACCCCACTGACAAGTGCTGGGACTGGGCGCAAGCCATAACAGGCTCGATTGTAGTAACCACTGGCAAGTACAAGATCTGTGTCTGGGAGTGGATCTGGCAGGGAAACTGTGGGTACTCCTCTGCTAGGCTGCAGCTCTCACTGGTGAGGACAATGGCAGGGCTGTTGGAAGACCAATCTGGGCAAGGTGGTAGCACCCACTGGCATGTGTGCGGGCTAGGTCTGGGGTGAATCGGGCTGAGCTAACATGTAGCACCCATGAGTGTGCTCAAGAGCCAGACGGGATGCAGGACAGACCAGGCTAGGCTGCAGCACAAGCCAGCAACACACAAAAACCGGGATTGGATACAGGCCTGGTGAGGTTTTTGGAGGTTGCCCCAACTAGGCCATGGCACCTGCTGGTGCACAGGAGACTGGGCCTGTGGCAGGCTTAGCTGGCCTGGTTAGGCTGTAGCATGTGTCCGTTTGCATGAGAGATGGGGCTGTGTAGCACTGACCAGGTAGATGCATTCACTAGCATGTGTGTTGGCTTGTGCACGAGACAGGCCACGTCTGACCCTGGATCATCAAAGAACCGTCTGCAATTCCTGGGTGCTGATGGAGTTTGACAGCAAGGAATGGTACTTCCCCCCTCCTCCCCTGCTGACACAGGAAGAAAAAAAAAAAACTTTAAAAGCTATGTCCCACTCACCCTCCTCCATACCTGAACCCTCCCACCCTAATCAGAGGCCCACTTGGGCATCCCTTTCAACTGTATAAACAATAGTAAAAAGGAAATTTAAAATTAAAAAAAAGAAAACTCACCAGAGTCTTTTTTTATTGGCAACGTTACTAAGAGACTGTGGGCAAATGAAAGTCATATAACTAGATATTTGTGTGCAAAAATTTAAATGAGCCTCTTTCACTGAAAAAAAATCAATGCAAACTGATTTAAAAAATAGTTAGAAGCTACTGAACCATTACACTCTTAAAAATAATGGGGGCTTGGCACAGCAGCCTAGTTGGCATGGCAGCCTAGTGGCTAACTCCTCTCCTTCTAAGCATCAGGATCCTATATGGGCACTAGTTCATGTCCCAGCTGCTCCACTTCCCATCCAGCTCCCTGCTTGTGGTCTGGGAAAGCAGTCGAGGATGGCCCAAAGCTTTGGGACCCTGCACCCGCGTGGGGGACCTGGAAGAAGCTCCTGGCTCCTGGCTCCTGGCTGCAGATCAGCTCAGCTCCAGCCATTACAGCCACTTGGGAAGTGTACCGCCAGTTGGAAGATTCTTCTGTCTTTCCTTTTCTCTGTAAATCTGACTTTCTAATAAAAATAAATAAGTCTTTTTTCAAAAGAAGAGAAAAGTAAGATAAATATTTCCTGTTACTGTGCATGGGAAGGCAGAAGAGTGGCTCCAATGCTTGGGCCCCTGCTCCCATGTTCGAGTGCTGGGTGAGGTTCCTGGCTTCAGCCTGGCCTGGTCCTGGCCGGTGTGGTCATTTGATGAGTGACCCAGAAAATAGAAAGATGCTTTTTCTCTGACTCTCCCCATCTCCCTGTAACTCTTTCAACACAGCAAATAACTAAGTAAGTTAATCTTTTTAAAAAGGAAACAAATCTAAAAAGACATTTTTCAAAGAAAGACATTCAAATGCCAACGGGTATACCGACAATACTCTCAACACTGTTAATAACCAGGGAAATGCAGACACCACGGCATGTCACTGCATCCAGTTAGCATGGCCAACATCGAACAGAGAAAAGGCAGCGAGGACAGGTGAGAAGGCGGAGAAAAGGAAACCTCGGGTTTATGGTTGGGAGTGTGAGTCAGCACAGCCATCGGCGGAAACCAGGCCAGATACTCCCCAGATTAGAACTCGAACTATCTGCGGGGAATGAGACATCACACAGTATTTCACACATATGTGTAATTTTTGTTATTATATATATATATACACATCTAATTTTATGTATTAGTTAAAAGTTTAAAAAACTTTTAAAGACATTTAAGATAACAGATGGAAGATGGCTCCCTCTAACCAAGCCTTTCAAATAGACAAATCTTAAACACACACACACAAAGGAATGCTTAGGTGTTATACTCGTTCATTACATTAATATGTTAACATTATAGCTAGATGTTATCATATAAAGGTGGCTGTATGATGTCACCTGGAAACTTGCCTACCACTGTAACTATGAGAAAATAAGAAAAACTGCCTAGGATATTTCTTACAAACTGCAAGTGACCTGCAGATGTGGGGATGAGAACCCCCTCTGGCAGCAGGTCACCAGGAGTGGCTGGGCAGGAGAGGGCTGGATGGGAGCCAGGTCCCAGGCTGTCCCTTTCGTGGCCCCTGTGGGGCTGGCTGCGGGCCAGAGCCCCAGTTTCTCCCTTTGACTTCATGGACCCTTTGGAGCTGGCAAGGTAACTTGCCCTGCTCACCTTGAGGCCTGGCAGCAGTGCCCCTGCAAAGCGTTTGTGTCTGCTGTGATCTGAGTACCAGTCTGGATGAATTTCACTTCATTCTGGGAGAAACAGTGTATTCTCTCACCTCTGTCTTCCAGGTTCTGCAGCTTATGTTTGACACTCGTATTGTCCACTAGTGACTCTCGGTTCCCAACCTTAAAGACAAATAAAACACAGTTGACTGAGAAATATATGAACATACTTTTGTAACCGATATGTAAATGTTATATAATTACACACATATACATATATATGTAGTTATGCATGTGTGTATGTATACATATGTGTGTAACAAATGTAGTAGTCCCTTAAACATAACAAGCTCATGTTATGTGAATACATTAATTTTGGAGAAAAAACAACCACAAAGTAGCCAACCTCAAAGTAGCCAACCACAAAGTAGCATCTTAGAAGTGTGATTGTGGGGTCTTGGGTGAGGCTGCCACCTGAGACGCCCACATGCTATATTACAGTGCCTGGTTGGGGTTCTTGCCACTCCACTTCTGATCCAGTTTCCAGTAATATGCATTTTGGGAGGCAGCAGATGATGGGTTAAGTACTTCAGTTCCTGCTACCCAACTGGGAAGCCAGGATGGAGGTCTAGCCTCCTGGCTTTGCCCTGGCCATTGTGAAATATGGGAGAGTGAATCACTCTCACTGTGAGCTCGCTCACTCTCCACTTTTCAAACACATGACATTTTTGTAAAGGTACCTTGGAGGCATTTTCTTCAGCTCTGAGCACTCCCTGGAAGAGAACCCACTCAGCAGCCAGGGACTTGCATATTCTGCATGTGAGGAAGAGGAGGTTCCAGTGAACAAACACACCAGCAATGAGGCAGTCACATCACACTACTGCTCTCCATAGTAAACCCAATTCCTTAAAACTGGACATAGTGCTAAATAAAATCCCAATGTTGCATTTTCAAGATGTTTGTTTCTTAGATTCGTAGTTCTGTAGACAAAACAGCCAATCACCTTGATGCACTAACTCAACAACGTTGGTAGCTATCCATCTGGGTAAGGTCACCCCATGAGTCTTCTCTTTTCTCCCCAAGGACACCCTCCGTATTTCCTCTGACTCGTGTGTGTGAGACATGATTTGACACATGTGTGCTGTGTGAGAGTTGTCATATTAACACCGAGGTCAACATCCACGCTGTGTCTCATATCCCTACCACTTGTTCCCTCTCCACCTGCTCACTCGGCGAGGGGTGTGTAGCTGCTTTTCACATCCTGTTAAGAATGTGACAATGCCCGTAGGAACGCAGACATCTTTCTGATATACCATTTCCCTTGGATGGAATCTCACAAGGGAGACTGTCATATTGTCCCATTTTTAATTTTTTGAGAAACTCCTGTAACTTTTCCCTCTGTTGGCTGCACTGATGTGTATCCCACCGACAGACACTATCCCATCCAACACTTCTGCTCGTCCTTCCACACTAATCACCAAGCAGACGTGAAGTTATGGCTCATTGTGCTTCTAATTTCATTCCCTGGTGTTGAGTGCCTTTTCACATTCCTGTAAGCCGTCTGTATGCTTTCCTTAGTCAACTGTCTATTCAAATCCTTTGACCATTTTGTGTAAATTAGGTTACTTGGACTTTTTTGCTGTTGAGTTGTATGAGTTGTGTATTTTTAACACTATATCTTATATACTATCCTTATATACTTATCATATACCTCAGATATATGATGTAAAAATATTTTCCCTAGGATCACCACTGTGAGAGGGCTAAGCAGTCACTTACAGTGCCACCACCCTGTATGGGCACCAGTTCAAGTCCTTACTGTTCCATTTCCCATACAGTTTCCTGCTAACATGCCTGGGAAAGCAGCAGCAAATGGCTTGAGTGCTTGGCCTCTGTGTCCATACAGGAGACCTGGAGAAAGTCCCAGGCTCCCGCATCAGCACAGCACAGTCCCAGCTGTTGTGGTCATGTAGGGAATAAACCAGCAAATGGAAGGTCTTGCCCTCAATCTCCTTTCTAACACTGCCTTTCCAATAAATAAATTCATCTTCAGGAAGAAGAAAATATTTTCCTATTCTGTAGGCTGCCTTTTGATTTTGTTGATGGTTTCCTTTGCTATGTGAAGACTGTTCAGCTTGCAGTACCGGTTCATTTTTACTCTGTTGCCTGTGGTTTTGGTGTTATATTCAAAACAAAGCAAAGCAAAACACTACCAAGAATACTAAGTACCAGAACAGTGGGGGGAAAAAAAAACAGAGAATATCAAGGACCTATTTCCACATTTTTTTATTGGAATCTTTATGGGTCCTAATCTTTTTTTTAAAAAAAGATTTATTTATTTTTATTACAAAGTCAGATATACAGGTAGGAAGAGACACCGAGAAGATCTTCCATCCATTGATTCACTCAACAAGTGACCGCAATGGCCGGTGCTGCACTGATCCGAAGCCAGGAACCAGGAACTTACTCTAGGCCTCCCAAGGTCCCAAGGCTTTGGGCTGTCCTCCACTGCTTTCCCAGGCCACAAGCAGGGAGCTGGACGGGAAGTGGAGCTGCTGGTACTAGAACCGGCACCCATATGGGATCCCGGCACATTCAAGGCGAGGACTTTAGCCACTAGGCCAGCACACCAGGCCCTACCGGTCCTAATCTTACATTTATACTTTTAGTCCATTTTGAGTCTGTCTCCACATATAGCATAACATGTCCCCAATTTCATTTTTTAACATACATGTGAATATCATGTTCTCTCAACACCATCTCATAAAGAAACTTTTTCCCCCATTGTATATATCTTTTTAAGATTTATTCATTTTTACTGGAAAGTCAGATATACAGAGAGGAGGAGAGAAAGAGAGGAAGATTCTCTGTCCAATGATTCAGTTCCCAAGTGGCTGCAATGGCCAGAGCTGAGCCAGTCTGAAGCCAGGAGCCAGGAGCTCCTCTGGGTCTCCCACATGAGAGCAGGGTCCCAAGGCTTTGGGCCATCCTTGGCTGTGCCCCCAGGCCACAATCAAGAAGCTGGATGGGAGGTGGGACCACTGGAACCACAGCCAGCACATACCTGGGATCCCGACACGTCCAAGGTGAGGACCTCAGTCGCTAGGCTATTGTACCGGACCCCTCATTGTATATTCTTAACACTTTTCAACAATCAGTTGGATCATGCTGTATGTGGTTTCTTTTTTTTTTTTTTTTAAGATTTCTTTCTTTTACTTGAAGTCAAAATTACACAGAAGAGACTGAGATCACCCATCCACTAGTTTACTTCCCAAATGACTGCAACAGCCAGAGCCGGGCTGGTCTAAAGTTCGGGGCCAGGAGCTTCTTCCCAATCTCCCGCGTGGGTACAGAAACTCAAGCACTTGAGCCATCCTCCTCACCTTCTCAGGTCATTAGCAGGGAGCTGGATCAGAAACGGAGCAGGCAGGACTAGAACTGGCACCCACGGGGTCTGCGGGTGCCACACGTGGAAGCTTAGCCTGCAACACCACCCTGGTGGCCACTATACTTTGCTTTCTGAGGTGTCAGGCTGTTCCAGGGGTCTGATGCACCTCTGTTCCATCACCATAGCTTTCCAATACAGCCGGAAGCCAAGCAGCTTTGCCCTTCTCTGTCAAGACTGCTTTGGTTACTGGGGGATTTGAGGTCCTACACACATTGAAGGATTGATTTTTTTTTTAACTCTGTGAAAACTGACAGACATTTTATCAAATGGGAATGCAGATATCTTTCTGATATACCATTTCCCTTGGATGGAACTCAGAAGGGAGACTGTCATATTGTCGTATTTTTAATTTTTGGGAGGCATGGCCATCTTAACAACATTAACAATATTAATTCCTTATTCAACTTATTTCATTACTATCCCATGGTTTTGGTATATAGCTCTCTCCTCTCTTTGGATTTATTGCTACTTTTAATTCTTTTGGATTCGATTTTTGAAAGATATATTTAGATTCATTGGAAAGGCAGATTTATAGAGAAGGTGAGACAGAGAGAAAGATCTTTCAGAAAGTTTGCTGGTTCATTCCACAAGTGGTCATGATGGCTAGAGCTGAGCTGATCTGAAGCCAAGAGCCTGGAACGTCTTTCTCTGGGTCTCCCACGCGAGTGCAAGGTCCCAAGGCTTTGGGCCGTCCTCAACTGCTTTCCCAGGCCACAAGCAGGGAGCTGGATGGGAAGTGGAGCAGCCAGTATACAAACTGGTGCCCATATGAGATCTCAGTGCACACAGGGCGAGAATTCAGCCACTAGGCTATTGTGCTGGGCCCTTGCTTCTATTTTAATGGGATGGTTTTCTTGATTTTTCAGATGGTTCACTTTTAAATCATGTAGAAGCACAGGTTTTTGCACTTTGATTTTCCACCCTGAAACTTTACTGAGTTGATGTGATTAGTTCTCACAGAGTCAGGGGAGTCTGTTTCCCATATATTGATCATCTCACCCAAACAGTGGAAACTTCACTTCTTTCTTTTTGATTTGGAAGTTTTCCTTCCCAGCTTGCTTGCTCTGTCTGGGACTTCTACTACTGTTACAAAGGGGAGAGGACAACGCTGTCTTGCTCCTGATCTTAGAAGAACAGTTTTCAACTTCTCACCTCTGACTATATTGTTAGCTGTGGACCTGATGCTATTAGTTTTCATTGTGTTGAAGTACAATCCATAAATACCTAATTTGTTGAGGGTTTACATCACAAAGTTATTTTGAATCTTGTCAAATACTTCAAGTTATTTTGAATCTTGTCAAATCTTGTATTTATTTTTCTTTGTAAAGGCAGATTAAATTTATAGAGAGAAGGAGAAACAGAGAAAGATCTTCCACCTGCTGGCTTACTTCCCAAGTGGCTGCAATGGTTGGAGCTGAGCCAATCTAAAGCCAGGAGCCAGGAGCTCCTCCCAGGTCTCCCACATGGGTGCAGGGTCCCAAGGCCTTTGGCCATCCTCTACTGCTCTCCCAGACCACAGGCAGGGAGCTAGAAGGAAAGCAGGGACAGCTGGGACATGAACCAGCCCATTACGGGACTCTGGGGCTTACAACACGAGGATCTATCCAGCTAAGCCATCATGCAAGGCACATCAAATTCCATTTTATATGTCTGTCAAATCAATGGTCAAGGATGACATATTACTACTACTTGAATAATCTGTGAATATTTTAAGATTTTATTATATATATAAGTGAAACGGGTAACTTTTTTTGATTGTTGTTCCTAACCCTTGCCTGAATTCCCACTGAACTCGTGTTTCCACTTGAGTTCCTTGTTTAGTGGACCATTGAGCCTTTGCTCACAATGTAAACTGAAAAGATGTTATCTGGAGAATGAAGAAAGGAAGGGAGCAAGGGAGAAAGAGAAGGGAAGCATTAGTAGATTGTTAAACACGAATCTACACTGTATCAACACCGCATTAACACGGTGGGGGAGGGATGTTCCAGAATTTCAGAAGGTATATTAAAACACAAAACCTCCACATCGTTTTTGTGGAGATAATCACATCTTCACACATTCCTCAATAGATAGCAAAAGAAAATTGCTTTATTTACCACAGAGTGTCTTTACTGGAAAATATGTCAACAGGAAGTCACGAACCTGGTTTCTGGGAGAAATCTTCAGGAATTAAGGTGGCAGGACTCCCCGGCAACTCTGGTTCAGCGATCTCTGGGCGTGTGGCCTTCCTCTGCCTGGACGTGTCCTGTAGTGGTGTGAGAAGTTCAGCCAATCCAGACACATTCAAAACATCATAAAAAAACAAATCCTCTAAGACACTGAAGAAGTGGAATTATTGGATGCTTAAGCATTTAAAAATCGGTGTTGAAGTTTCAGTTGATCACTGTTAACCAGCAGTTCTCAAAGTATGACGATGCAACACCTTACAGCTTGATAGAAATGCAAATTCACAATCTTTTAAAAACTATGATCTATTTTTAATTTATTTATTTGAAATTCAGAGTTACAGAGTGAGAGAGGCGAAGACAGAGAACTCTTATGTTTTCTGATTTATCCCCCAGCTGGCTGCCATGGCTGGAGCTGCACCTGTCTCAATCTGGGAGTCAAGAGCATCTTCCGTATCTCCCACATGGGTGCAGGAAACCAAGGACCTGGGTCCTGCTCTGTTGTTTTCCCAGGTACAACAGCAGAGAGCTGGATTTGAAGTGGAGCAGCTGGGATGTGAATCAGTGCCCATTTGAGATGCCAGTGCCAAATGGCGTAGCCTGATATGCCACTCCACTGGCCCCAGCAATCCCTGTTTAACAAACCATCCTGCTCATTCTGACAGTCGCTGAAGTTTGAGAACCTGTGTTCTAAACCGGGGCTCGGTCCAACCCACTGCTGACTCTTGTAAATAAAGTTTTATTGTAACACAGAGCACATTTTCACATTATGATTGCTTTGGGGTTACAAGTGCAGAGATGATGTGTTGCCAAAGAAGCTGCAAAGTTTGCAGAGCCTAAATTTGTTTTGTTTTGTTTTGTTTTGTTTTGTTTTGTTTTACCATTTTCTCTGTCTCTTCTCTTTCTGCTGCTTTGCTTTCAAGTGAAACAAATGGGTGTCAGCAGGTGAAGTTGCCTTTTGGCCTGCACCCCGCATCACAGAGCTGGCAAGCCCCCCCAGGCCCTCCACTTCCCCTTCCCGCTGTGCCAGCACAGCAGGCAGAGGATGCTGGCTCAAGTGCTTGGTGCCCTGCCACCCAGACAGAGGTCCTGGATAGAGTTCCAGGCTCTGGCCTCAGCCTGGCCCAGCCCTGGATGCAGGCATGTGGGACATGAAGTAGAAGTGCCTCTTTCTCCCTGTTTCCCTGTAAATCCGTCACCACCACTGCCAGCTCTGCCTCTGGAGTTCAATGGAAGCATAATAAGACTTATCCTATGTAGCAGGACAGAAACATTTCCCCTAATCTTTGCTCCAAGTCAATCATACTTTGACCAGCAGTATTTATGGAAAATCATCAATTCATAGGAAATGCTAAGTTGTCCTTGCCATTGCTGCTGGAGTGATTTCCAAACCATTAGACCACTGGTTTGTTTTTCTCATATTCCTGAAAGCCTTAGAAAGAAATAGGCTCATCATAGCCATAACACGCAGAAGCAGTACAAAGTGGTACAAAGTGGATTTATTTACCTGATCTTTCTCATTGTCGCTAGCACTGCTGAGAAAAAAAAGTGGCAGAACTGGAAGAAAAAGAAGCCAATTATACCATGGCTATATTTCCTGAAGAGACAGAAACTCAGCTCCCAGATATGCAGGGCCATGCCAGGAACGACGGCAACCTCCCACCTGCCACCTACAGACCCCTTCACTGTTCACCTCTTTCCTCACCACCCAGGCTTTGTCTCTGAGCACCACCAGCACGCCCTCACTGTGTCCTCCTGGTGTCACGGGCTTGCTGCCCCATCCTCTCTGCCCTTCAAATCCCACTTTGCTTCAGTCCCACTCCCCCATCCTTGGAGCCTTGCCACATGTCCCGCCCTGAACCTACTGCAAACAGCTGTAACTCATAGTGAACAGTGCTTGGTCCATTCTCAGCTCTCTGTCTGAGAACTGTTCATTCCACATCTGCTCAATGTCCGTGAGACACAGAGACGGGGAAGGAGGGTGCACTGGTCACACAGTTCTCGGGCATCCTTTGATTTAGCACACTGAGAAGTTAATCCCTGCTGGTTGATTTCAGAGATGCCTCAGAAGCCAAACGCCAAACTTACCGCTGCCACATTTTTGGACTTTCGTCTTCCTTCTACTACGATATGGTATTAGCATTTTCTTCTTCTGGTCACCAGTCCAAGACTGCTCACTGGCACTGCTACTGGAAGCCTCATTGCTCTCAGAAAAGAGATGTTTCCTGTAATTAACCTATTACAAACACAAATGAAATGATCAATGAAACCATCGAAGGGGTGTCGGCACCATTTATGTATGAGCAATCTATTACTACAAAGTTACACAGAAGAGAAGTGACTATTGAAGACTGGGCTCTTATACAAATGTGATTCAGAAGTAATGGTGAGGAGAAAAATAATTTCTCATGAGTCAGTTATCAACCAAGATGCGGTCTCAAGGATGACAAAATTCTAATTAGGCATTTACAACTAAGATGTAAGAGTTGCCAACTTTAAAATACTAAAAATTTTATTTATTTATTTATTTGAATGGCAGAGTTATAGAGAGACAGAGGGAGAGACAGGAATCTTCCATGGGCTAGTTCACTTTCCAGTGGCTGCAATAGTCAGAGCTGGACCAGGCAGAAGCTGGGAAATGAGTCTAAGCACTTGAGTGTTCTCTGTTGCTTTCCCACACAGCCCAGCAGGCAGCAGGACTGGAAGTGGAACATTCAGAGTCCAATGTGGGATGCTGGTGCTGCAGGCAGCAGCCTACATTTTTATGCCTCAACACTAACCCTTAGGTATTTCCTGAACAGAAGGATCTGCTTAAAGAATTGAAAACAAGGGCCCAGCGTGATAGCCTAGTGGCTCAATCCTTGCCCTGCATCTACTATGATCACATATAGGTGCCAGTTCATGTCCCAGCTGCTCCACTTCCCATCCAGCTCCTGCCTGTTGTCTGGGAAAGCAGCAGAGGATGACCCAAAGCCTTGGGACCTGGCACCCATATGGGAGACCTGGTGGAGGCTCCTGGCTCCTATCTTCAGATAGGCTCAGCTCCAGCTGTTGTGGCTACTTGGGGAGTGAACCAGTGCACAGCTGATCTTTCTCTCTGTTTCTCCTCTTTGTATACCTGCCTTTCCAATTAAAATAAAATCAAATAAGTTTTTTTAAAAAATGATTGAAGAATAGAGATTTGATCTAGTGGTTAAGACAACAGTTGACATGCCCACATGCCCCATCAGATTCCAGCTCTAGCCTGGCAGGCAGTGGTGAGGACTGAAGTAGTGTGTCTCTGTCCCCAAGACACAGCCTGGGATTGAATTTTTGGCTCCTGACTTTAAGCCCAGCTTTTTATGGTCATTTGATGGGCTGGAACAGCAGATTGAAGCTGCCCAACTTCCTTTCTGCAACAGTGTCTGAGTAATGAATTTCTCTTCAAGCCCCCCTCTTGTGATCCTGGTGTGTAGCCAAATTTATGAACTGTTGTTCTAAATATGCATGCTTTTGCAAACAACTTTCAGCATTTTTTGATAGAGGAACAAAGAAACTGGGAAAGTCTTATTGCATGATTTTTTTTCTTTCCTGAAAGATGTATTTGAAAAGCAGAATGACAGAGACGTCACACTGTGTCGTGTCCCATCATGAGAACGACAACGGAATAGTAAGGTATTCCAAGAGAAGATACCACATTCACAAAACTTTCATCGCTTGATGTTACTGCCAGCTATTACTGTTCGCCTCTCATCATGTCTACTGCGTAAGTTCCACTTGAATGTGGCTATCATGATCAGGAGAAAACAGCATTTAGGGGTTTCGTAGAATCTTTGGATTCAGGCTTCCATTTCTCATGAGAAAGAAGGGACCACTATGCCTGCCCATCAGCTGTCATCCAAGGTGAGCGAATTCTGGCCCGCTTAAGAACTTGCTCTAGTCACATAAGACTGAATAAAGGACTTTTTCCATTTTCCACGACCTATCTGCCATCAAATGAGAACATGAAATGATAATTCCTTCTAAGACTATCAATGGGGCTGACCCACCTGTCCATCTAACTGGACAGACCTGATTATGGTAGATTGACCCTTTCATAGTTTGCCAATCATTAAGCCCATTTCACGCAATGAATAGATCAAGTAATAGCATACAGGAATTATTTTCACTTTATTTGGAGGCTTACTGCTACTTGTAATGAGTAATGTTCATTTCCAGTTAAAAATGAAATAAAATATTTATTTTTAAAATGCTTGAATAAATTTAAGATAATTTTCATTAAGAAAAAGGCATAGATAACAAAGAGAGCCACAGCACACTGACAGTGATGGGCAAGCAACTGAAGTGTAGGGCACATTGCCTTAAAAGGATAAAAGTTACTACATTACCAGCATCCTTCTCCTTGTTTGTTTTCTGTCACTGTTGAAAGCAGAATCGCGCCTGAAGTAAAATGTGCCTGGTGAATGGGACAGGTACAACCAGCACCCTCTACCTTCCCCTCTCTCACTGCCCCCAACTTCTGTTTCCCTCCTGTGTCCTTTGCCCAGTCACAAACCTGGTGCCCGGTAGTGCCCCATTCTACAAACTTGCTATCATGCAGTCTATGGCTGCAGATTCTCTGGCAGGTAAGAACAGAGAATAGAAACCACACATCCTGTGAGTCCCTTGTCTGTCAGGTTCAGAGGGAAGAGAAGGGTGGGTGGAGCAATGGAAAACCAGGCAGCTGTGGCAAATACACCACCATTTCTAGGCAGACACTGACCTAACTTATGTCTGCCTTTTCTAGCATTTCATAGAATAGAATCATTATATGTACTCTTGTGGCCCAGCTTCTTTTACTAAGCATAATTACTCTGAGATGAATTAAAGATACATATATCCAAATTCATTACTTTTTGCCTCAAAAATTTATTTATTTGAAAGGTGGAATTAGAGAGAGAGAGCGAAGACAGAAGAGAGAGAGGGGAGAGGGGGGAGAGAGAGGGGGACAGGCAATGGGGGGGAGACAAGGAAAGCTGGGCAGAGAAGGGAAGAGGGAGAGAGAGGGAGAGAGAGGGAGAGAGAGGGAGAGAGGGGGAGAGAGAGGGAGAGAGATGGAGAGAGAGGATTTGAACTGATGTTCATCCACTACTTCACAGCCCAGCTAGCTGCAACAGGCAGACTAGACCCGACCACAGGCAGAAGTCAGGAGCTTCATCAGGGTCTCCCATATGAAGCAGGGACCCAAACACATGGGCCACCCTGTACCTACTCTCCCAAGGCCACCAGCAGGGATCTGGATCGGTAGTGGAGCAGCCAGGACTAACATGTGCCATGTTGGATGCTGGCATCATCACAGGTGGCATCATGCCCAGCTATGCCTCAATGATGGGCCCATTCCTTTCCATTGCTATGTGGCATTCCAATGTGTGGATATGTCAGAGTGCGTCAGTATGTCATCTATTGATGGACATTTAGGTTTGTTTCAGTTCGGAGCTATTACAAATAAAGTTGCCATAAACATTCATGCCTTTGTAAGGACACACTGATATTTCTCTTGGGAAAACACCTAGGATGAGAACAGCTCAACGAGTCAAAGGGTTGCTAAAAATCTAACATTTTAAGAAACTGCTAGAAGTATCTAAACTGCTCTACATTTTTACCAGTGCTTGGCACAATCTAATTTCAGCCAGTCTAGTGGGTGTGTAGTGCCTCTCATTACAGTTTTAACCTAGATTTCCTCAGTAACTAATGATATCAGTAAAGTTGCAATATACTTATCTGGGCTGTCCTCCACTGCTTTCCCAGGCCACAAGCAGGGAGCTGCATGGGAAGCTGGGCTGCCGGGATTAGAACCAGCATCCATATGGGATCCCGGAGCGTGCAAGGTGAGGACTTTAACCGTTACGCTATTGCGTTGGGCCAACCTTC
This sequence comes from Ochotona princeps, assembly GCF_030435755.1. Lineage (NCBI taxonomy): Eukaryota > Metazoa > Chordata > Mammalia > Lagomorpha > Ochotonidae > Ochotona > Ochotona princeps. The sequence goes on along the minus strand of NC_080832.1, from coordinate 152,069,205 downwards.
AATGATTTGAATCAGGGGTTATATTTTTGAATCTATTGGTCAATTTCGGAGGTCCTGGAATCTTCCTCCTGAGTCTTCCATGGCAAAAGCTCATCTATCTCTGTTTATACTGTTTTTTTAAAGATTTATTCATTTTATTACAGCCAGATATACACAGAGGAGAAGAGACAGAGAGGAAGATCTTCCATCCGATGATTCACTCCCCAAGTGAGCCGCAACGGGCCGGTACGCGCCAATCCGAAGCCGGGACCAGGAACCTCTTCCGATCTCCCACGCGGGTGCAGGGTCCCAATGCATTGGGCCGTCCTCAACTGCTTTCCCAGGCCACAAGCAGGGAGCTGGATGGGAAGTGGAGCTGCCGGGATTAGAACTGGCGCCCATATGGGATCTTGGGGCTTTCAAGGCGAGGACTTTAAGCACTAGGCCACGCCGCCGGGCCCTATCTCTCTTTATACTTAAGGACCCTCAGCAACATCAGAGATCCCAATGTATGCATGTGATCTTATGGAGCTCTGAAATTAATCTGTCATTAACTTGACTGCAAATGGTATTGGTTGTAAATTATTCTAATTGTTAGTAGCATTCAGAAAGGAAACTGATGTTTGTATATTGATCTGTGTCCTTTGGTCTTAAATCCAGTATTTTGCTGACAAAAAAAAAAAAAAGTACACTGCCTGAGATAACCCTGGAGGCATGGGGAAGGGGCCCGAGGAGCAGGGTAACAGCCCACACTTCCCCCAGGTGTTCTCCAGGGACGCTGTGGCAAAGGTCTAAGCCATGATTTGTGATGCCAGAATCCCACACTGTAGTGCTGCTTCAAGTCCTAATTGCCATGCTTTTTTTTTATATTTTTTTATTAATTATTTTGCATTATGTGACAGTTTCATAGGCTCTGGGAATCCCCCCATCCCTCCCCTCCCCTCCCTCCTGGTGGATTCCTCCACCTTGATGCAGTATTACAGTTCAAATTCAATCAAGATTCTTTCCTTGCAAACATATACCAAGCATAGAGTCCAGCTACTTATTGTCCAGATGGGTTGAACAGTTTCTTGGGGAGACCATTTCTGGTCTGAAGTTAGAGCTGGTAGAATATCATCACAGTCAATTAAGAGTCCCAATATAACATCAACAACAATTTGCAATATTATGGAATTGACATGGTTTTGAGTAACCAGTATGTTAAAAAAAAAAAAAAAAAGCAAGCCCTAACCACAACCTATGATTAGCTCATTGACATTTCAATTTTAGTTTATATACAGGACCGGCTGCTATATACCTTAAAATGGCTATAAGGTACCATTCAGCTGTCTCATGTCTATTTCATTTTAGTATTTAGCCATTTGTTGTGTTGAAGTATAATTTTGCAAATCTTAGCAGATTTTAGGATAATCTAGACTGGTTTGTAACTCTAACAAGATATTTGTTGACATTTAAGGTGCAGAACATTTGGGGGGTGGTTGCAGGAAAATCCCCAACACCATGGTAAGGAGTAACTAATCTTTGTGTCCCACCCAGCGAGGCATGAGCCAATCCACACCAGCTCTTTCCTGTCAGATTTCAAGCTCTACTTTCTGTTGTTGGTCTATTTATTTAGGTTTTTTTTAGTTTGTATGATTGTTTGTTTGCTGTAAGGAGTTTTCGAAGCGATCCCGATGGTCATTGCGAGGGAGTGTGGGGGTCCAGAGGTGGAGCCAGGCTCGGACCAGAGAAAGCTCTCCTCCCTGGTTCCGAAGGACATTTATTGTTCTTCTGTTTCTGCGAACCGCTCAGGGTTTTTGGTTGTCTTTCCGATGACGTTGGTTTCTGCACGGTAGTGTTTGGAGTTCTTCCATCCCCTGCGGAAGCTCCGGTTGGCTAATTGCCTTACTTTTAATCTGATCCAGCTCCTTTTAATCTGATCCAGGTCCCTGCTTACATGCCTGGGAAAGCAGCAGAAGATGGCCCAAGTACTTGAGCTCCTGTGGGAGCCCTGGATGATTTTCCCAGCTCCTCCTGCCAGCCTGGCCCAGACCTAACACTTGTGTCTGTTCATGCAGTAAACCAGTGCATGAAAAATCTCTGTCTTGAGCCCAGAGTTATGGTTCAGTGGCTAAATCCTATATGGGTGTCAGTTCTTATCCCGGCAGCAGCCTCCCTTCCTATTAGGCTCCCTGCTTGTGGCCTGAGAAAGCAGTAGAGGATGGCCCAAAGCCTTGGGACCCTGCACCCATGTGGGAGAGCCAGCAGAAGCTCCTGGCTTCAAATGGGCTCAGCTCCAGCTGTTGCAGCCACTTGGAGAGTGAGCCAGTGTGTGGAACATCTTCCTCTGTGTCTCTTTCTCCCTGTAAGTCTGCCTTCCAATAAAAAGCAAACCTTTAAAAAAAAGACGGGGGGGCGGGAAGATCTCTCTCCTCACCCCTCTCTCCTGTCACTCTGCCTTGCAAAGAAATAATCTTAAAGTTTAAAAACAACAACAACAAAATAATTCTTTTAATTCTGCACAGTGCTGTCTCCTGAGCAGGGGGTCGCCAAAGGTAGCAGTGGGAGACAGCTCCGGCCGAGAACCTGCACTCCCACACTCCCAGTGCGCAGCGTGGGATAGGAGCTGGGAGAGTCACTCACCTGGCCTGGCCACTCAGCTCAGGACTCTCAATTTTCACAGGTGATTCTGGTAAGTCTGAAGAATATGCATGCACCAACGTGACTTCTAGTGACCAAAATGAAAAATAATGCTAAATCTCTAAGTAGTAGTTACAACCAAAGAGACTCAAGCCTTATCTATGATATATCTATGTCTATATATCATGTATATTTATGGTATGTATTTTTAATAGATGATAAATTTATACATAAAAGAAACAGTCTCACCTTTCTTTATCACATCTGGCTTCAGCTTTTCAGGTAAATGTTTAGCTGTTTCAGTTTGCTGTCAAAAAAACAAAATTCTGATGATACCTTTGAAACCTCTGTGTTTTAAACTCTTTTGGAGCTGCTGTCTAGCTTATCAGCAAACCACACTTATGGGACTGGCGCAGTGGCCTAGTGGCTAAAGCCCTCACTTTGCATATACCGGGATCCCACATGAGCACCAGTTTGTAGCCCAGTTATTTCACTTCCCCTCCAGCTCCATGCTTGTGGTCTGGGAGAACCAGGAGAGGACAGCCCAAAGCCTTGGGACCCTGCTTTCACATGGGACACACAAAAGAAGCTTCTGGATTGGCCCAGCTCTGGCACTTGGGGAATGAACCAGCAGTGGAAGATCTTTCCCTGTCTCTCCTTCTCTCTGTAAAATTTGATTTTCCAATAAAAACAAATACATCTCTTTAAAAACACACGCAATGTTTAATTAAACACTAGGCTTTGGATTTACTAATAAATGGATTTACTTCAGGCAGCTCAGTGCCATAGCATGTTAAGCTACCACCTGCAATGCCAAGACCCCAGATGAGCACCAGTTCAGTTCAGTCCTAGCTGCTCCATTTCTGATTCAGCTCCATACTGATGCTCCTGGAGAAATACTAGAAGACGGCCAGAGAGCCTGGGTCCCTGCTGCCCACAGGAGGCGTTCAGGGCTCCTGGCATCGGCCTGGCCCAGTGCCTGGGTCCCTGCCGCCCACAGGTGGCATTTGGGGCTCCTGGCTTCGGCCTGGCCCAGAGCCATCACAGCCATCTGGAGAGTGAACCAACAGCTGAAAAGATCTTCTTCCCACCTCTCTGCAACTCTGCCTTGCATACAAATCGTTTACTGAAAATGAAACCAGTGGCTCCAAATGTCTGTAGGATACTTCAAAACATTCCTAACCACTCTCAGGAAAGAATTTTCTGCCATCCTCGGCAATCATGGAGTGTCACAAAGACCAAGGGAGAGTCTCCCACCGGATCGTTGCTGCTGAAATGTACAGATTCCGGAGGACTTCGAAGATGCCCATTTATGTGAAATCGTACGTGTTCAAAAGAAAAGCCTGTCATCGTATCCCTTCTTTCCCTACATGAGTTCCCAAGCATCAGTATTCTGATCCAAACTGGGCACCAAGGCAGAGGACAGTCACGCCACACCTTAGTCGGGAAACTGCACTGAAGGAAAGGGGGAGGGGTGTCAACAAAGCTGGTGAAGTTTTCTAAAGAAAGGCAGGCTCAAAGCATTTCTAGTTTGGGCAGAAAAATACTGTTTGCAGAACTTCCTCCTGCCAATGTCCCAGTAGACCCGGGTCCCAGCCTGGCTCCCAGGGCCCCCATACTCACAGGAAGCTGGGAATGATCACTGATGAGAACTGTTAGGCACTGGTCATCTTCCGGGCTCATGACTTGCACCAGGTTGGTGGATTCTTCTGTCTGTTCTGTACACATTAAGAAAAAAACAGGGCCAGGTTTGTGGCACAGTGAGTAAGCCTCAGACTACACTACTGGCATCCCACGTGGGTGCTGGTTCCTGTCCTGACTGCTGCACTGCCAAATCAGTTCCCTGCTAATGGCCTGGGGAAAGCAGTGGGAGATAGCCCCAGTGCTTGAGTCCTGGCTACCCACAAGGGAGACCCACATGAAGGTCCTGGCTTTAGTCTGGTCCATCATTCCCTTGTGGCCAACGGCGAAGCAAACCAGCAGATGGACGATCTCTATCTCACCCTTTCCATAATTCTGTCTTCCAAAAGAAATAAACATATTTTTTAAAAGTCACATAGGGGCCAACACGATATCTCAATTAGCTAATCATCCATTTTGCAGGCCCAGCATCCCAAATGATGCCAGTTCGTGTCCTGCCTGCTCCATTTCCCATCCAGTTCCCTGCTTGTGGCCTGGAAAAGCAGCAGAGGATGGCCCTCGTCTTTGGGAGCCTGCAACCACATGAGAGACCCGGAAGAAGCTCCTGGCTGCTGAAGGGCTCAGCTACAGCCATCATGGCCATCTGGAGAATGGACCAGCAGATGGAAGATATTTCTCTATCTGCGTAAAATCTGCCATTGAATTTAAAAATAAATAAGCTTTTGGGCCCGGCGGCGTGGCCTAGTGGCTAAAGTCTTCGCCTTGAAAGCCCCAAGATCCCATATGGGCGCCGGTTCTAATCCCGGCAGCTCCACTTCCCATCCAGCTCCCTGCTTATGGCCTGGGAAAGCAGGAGAGGACGGCCCAAAAGCTTTGGGACCCTGCACCCGCGTGGGAGATAGGAAGAGGTTCCTGGTCCCGGCTTCAGATTGGCGCATACCGGCCCGTTGCGGCTCACTTGGGGCGTGAAACATTGGATGGAAGATCTTCCTCTCTGTCTCTCCTCCTCTCTGTATATCTGGCTTTCCAATAATAATAAAATCTTTTAAAATAAATAAATAAATAAGCTTTTAAAAAATGTATCTGGTCTAGTCTATTGCTGCACTGGCCTCAAGGGAAGACAAGACTGACCAAATGCTCCCATCTCCTGCTCCCTGCCATCCCAGCATCTGCACTGCTTTGCCATTTTTGCGGGACAAGCAACTCTGAACTGAATAGTAATTCCAGGCTCTGACCAACTCTTCCTTCTCCAGTGATACACTCATACTCAAACAATCTCACATGATGCTAGGTTTTCTGGGACTTCTTCCAAGTTTGATTTTTGTCATCACTTTTCAGAGCCAGAATTTTGCCATTTTCCAAAAATACCTCTCTCTCTCTCATGGCTATTAGGAATCATAGCCATGGTGACTTCCTTCTCAAAGTTAGTAGAAAGTTCCCAGGAAGTTTGCATCTGATCAGGCAACACCTGAAACATAAGCCAGAAGCCATGTGACTTTAAAAGCAGAAGCCTGCCCTGGTGCTCCATTTCCAATCCAGCATCCTGCCAATGCACTCTCTAGGAAAACAGTCACACAGCTCAACTATGTAGGCCCTTGCCACCATGCATGGGACCTGAATTGACTTCCAGACAACAGGCTTCAGGACAGCCCAACTTTGGGTATTGCAGTGAGTGAAGGTCTCTTTTGCTCTCCTTCAAATAAATACAAATAAGTAACAAGTTTTAGAGTAGCAGCCTTTGAAAAAGCATCCAGGAAAATGCATAGCTTGGGATACAGCTCTGTGCTCCTGGAGAAGAGGTTAGTGTCTTAAAGGGTTTTCAGCGAGCTGGTTCACTGAACTGGTTCCAATTCTGCCCTCCTCCAAGTCCAGTGAGGGGGGACCAGACCTTTGCAAGTGTAAGAGATCAGAATCTTCCCAATTCACTCTGTGAACAGGAAGGTGAGAGAGAAAGAGGGGGGGGAAGAGAGGGAGGGAGAGAGGGAGAGAGAGAGAGAGATAGAGAGAGAACAGTGCCAGAAGCCCACCAGGAATGTCCTTGGGACCCCAGGAAGAAATGGTCAAGAGGTGATGTCATCCCAGTCAAGTTTCCCATGGTGCACAGTAAATGGAGTAGATTATTTGGAGGCACACAGAGAGGGTCAGTGTTCCACACCATGGAGACACTGACACACAAAAAGGGAGAAATGGGATTAGGACACTTGACTCTTCAAGGGACACTCAGGAGACCATGGCTTTTTCAGCCAACGTTCACATCCTCCAATGCCAATGAGGAAATGAAAGAGCTGGGAAAAGAGTTTCGAATCATCAGCGAGAATTAATCCTGGTCCTGTTTGTCCTGTCCCAGTGCTCGAGTGGCTGCCTGTGCGATGGTAAGCTGTACATCAAAGTGGATTTCTACCGTCATCACCTCTTCCCTGCTGATGACAATAGGCTGCTGCAGGCGGATGAGGAGTATCTTCATCATCTCCGTTTCTGGCAATGAAAAGGGGCAATAATGAGTGTCAACACAGAGACAGGTTTTATTTTCAAATGTCATCGTTTTAAATGACCTCGGGGGGGTATTTGTAAACCAGACCTTTCCATGAAAATAAGATGAAAATAAATCATATTATAACGGGTTTCTGATACTGCTTTACTAAATACGCATGTATATTTATGCACACCCCTGCATCCACAACGGACACATAGAGAAAACTCCTGGCTCTTGGTTTCAGACTGGCCCAGCCTCAATCTCTGTTCCCAGTTAGGGAGTAAATCAACAGATGGAAGTTCTCTTTCTTTCTCTCTCTAACCCTTTTAAATAAATGAATGAAAAATAAAACATACTTTCATGATGAAAAATTCCCCCAAAATACTGTATATAGAAGGAACACACTTATAAACAATGAAGGCAACATAGGCAAATCTCACAGCCAGTATTATATTGAATGGAGAAAAGTAGAAGCATTCCCACTAGGATCCAGAACCAGACACGGTCGCCCACGCTCCCCATTGCTATTCCACACGAACCTGGAAACTCTACCTAGAGCTACTAGACAAGAAAAAGAAATCAAAGGGATGCAAATTGGAGAGAAGGAAGCTGAATCATCCCTGTTTGCAGGTGACATGGTTCTTCATATAGGGGAACCAAAGATTCTAAGACTGTTGCAACTCAAGAGACTTTGGCAAAGTGTCAGGACACCAAACCAAGCTAATTCCATTCTTACACACCAACCATGGTTGAGAACGAACTCTTAAGATCAGCCCCATTCCCAAGAGCTGCCAAACAATAAATAAAATAAACAAATACCTTGGGATATATTTAACCAAGGATACAAAAGATCTCTATAATGAAAAGTTTTTAAATGTTAATGAAAGGAATAGAAAAACACACATGCAAAAAATGGAAAAATCCTCCCCATGTTTAGGGATTTGTCAGAATATCATCAAAATGCTCACACCACCCAAAACAATTTGCGATCCCAATAAAAATGCAAAGGGCATTCTTCTCAGATCTGGAACAATACAGTAGCCCAGAAGCTCCTATGAAAACACAAAAGATCCCAAACAATTAAAGAAATGTTCAACAATAAAAACCAACCCAGAGGCATCACAACACCATACTTGAAGACACACAACTGACACATAGACCAATGAAATAGAAGGGAAGCCCCAAAAGGTGGTCCACACATCTATAATCCCCACCACCGTACTAGGCACCTTGCCTCTTTCTCAAGGCACGCACACAATCTTCTTTAGAACTAACCCAGCTTTTTACTGACAGAACTGCACAAAGAAAACATAAACAAAAGTAGATGTGGCATGAACAATTATCATCTTACCTGTTACGCAGAAATGGACCACTGCTTCCTTGAACAATCTTACTGGATCCCACAGAGTACTCTTAGAAGGAAAATAAATTTGTGAAATTCACAAGCACATGACACATACAGAGAACAATCCAGAAGCATTCGGATCTCACAGGGAAATGAACATCATTACCTCCACATTGTTTATATATAATGTCACACTCTGACTTCCGAGGTTGAAATCAATCCAAAATTTCTCTATTTTTTCATCTGCAGACTTTCTCATCTGAAAGAGAATTTCAGCATGAATTGAACAGAATATCCACATTAAATGGTCATGTAAAATCTAACCCATTAAAGAATCTGAACTTTTCCTAAAATAATACTATCCTAACATTATGCAACTTGCCTTAATTACTTAACTCATTTATGCAAAATGGAAAGATAACAATTTTCTGTACCTAGTTCCAAGAAAAATTGCTATCTTAACATATCTCATGAACATTTAAGTGTGCCGAAAGACTCCATCTTGTAATTTTATTTATAATGAAACACTGGTTTACATAATTTATTGTCTGAATAAACGCAAGAGTTATCATTATAGTTTTGCTGACAGTTTTTAGCAAAGGTTATCTAATTAGAAGCCTATTTCATATTTTTTCATTATTTTAAATATATTTTTACTGTAAGTTCCAAGGCCAAAGAACAGCTAAACCAGTGAGATACACTTTGTAGTAAATAATAATAAAAAAAAACCTTGAGATTGCTGTAATCCTTAAATTCTTTCATAAACAGTCTGAGGTATTATTAAGTCAATTTAATGTGTGCCTGATTTATGAAAATAGATGTAACCACAACAGTGTTAAAAAAGACTAAAACAAAAATACTGTACAACTCCAGGAAATGATTCAAATACAGATGTAAATAAATTTTTTAAAGACTTTATTTCTATTTCTTTGAACGATTTTCCATCTGCTGGTTAAATGACTACCATGTTCTGGGCGAAAGCAAGCAGAAGCCAAGCCAAGAGCCTAGAACTCCTTCTGAGCCTTCTACAAGGATGGCAAGGGCCACATACTCAGGCTACCTCCCGCTGCTTTCCCAGACACATCCATAGGGAGCTGGACAGAACCAGGACAGCCAGAATGCACACCGGCACTGCCACAAAAGGACAGTGTTGCAGGGTTAGGGTTACTCAGTGGCTTGATGCTGCACCACAACGCCAGCCCCCTCAGTTACTTTCTCCAAACAAGAAACATGTCCAGATGGACAAGTTTACCAAATGAGGCTATCGCCAAATGTAATTTTTCCACCAAAGCACAACCTTGTAGGTTTCTGCCATGTTTTTCTGTCTGCTGATTAGGAAGAATAATGAAGCAACTGCTGCAATTGTTTTACATTTTTTAGCCATTCTCATATACCACTACTAAATCAGTTCTTAATCACAGTTTTGTCTTACTAAAGTCATTTTGTCTGAAATAAGACCTTTGACATTCTTCCTCTGCTTGATCCAGTCTGTTGTTCAGGCTTTCATTACTTTATTGAGATCTCTATGTCCCAGATTTTAGTCTGGTTCCTTTTCAAACATCTTTTTGTGAAATCTCATTCGTACCCTGCATTGTCCGCCTCATTTCAGTAAGCTCTCTGTACCTCTTGAACCTCTGACTATCCCTATAGTCACTCTCCTGAAAGTTTTGAATCAAATATTTATTCCCTCAACCTCCTTTTCTTTGGCGTCTGACACTACTAGAACATTACCATGCGCCAGCGGACGCATCATTCTCTCCTTCACCCCTCTGTTGATACTTGCATATCTGATGAATCCAGTGTCTCTTTGGCTTTTTTCATATTTTTTAAATGATTATTTTATGATGCAGTTCCACAGACTCTGAAATTTCATATTCCCTCTCCTTAAAGCCCTTTGGCCCCATTGATTTCCCTTATATTATTACAATAGTACAGTCCTTCATAAACAGTCGTAAGTCCATCATTCCACCATTTAAGCATATCCCAACATTGTAGGTATGAGCAATGACAAAGAGTCCAGCATCCTATTGCATATATATATATACATATATATCAGTTTCATATATATGTATATAACACAATTTCAATGGAAGTCCGTCTTTGGTTTGGAAGTAGAGATGCACACTGCATTGTATCTTCACATCTATGTATCATAATCTCCATTACACAGTTACTGTACATCCCCTTAAATGCAATGCCACAAAACAAAATCAACAGGAAGAAAAACAGAAAATTTACAACATGGAGTTAAATAACGTGATACTGAATGTCCAATGTGTCACTGAAGAAACAAAAATCAAAAACCTTTTGAAGCAAATAATGCTACTGTATGCCCTATGTGTCACTGAGAAAATTACTAAGGAAAAAAAAACTTGAAGAAATGAAAACAAAAAAATCAAAACCCATGAGATGTAGCAAAAACAGTACTAAGATACATATAACATCAGGTGCTTACAAAAAAACAGAAGCATCTCAAATAAATGATCTAATAATGCATCTCAAGGACTTAATGAGAAAAAGTGAAAAGCATGAAATGATAATCACAGCAAAAATAATGGAATTAAAACTAAAAAACTACAAATAGCAACAAGAAAGACCCACTTTTTAAGAAGATGAGCAAAACAAATTCTAAGCCAGACTAGCAAAGAAAAGTAAGAGAGAAAAACCAAGTCAAATTAGAGTTGAAAATAAAAACATGCTAAGAAACAAGTAAGGTGATCTCTTCCTGCTGAAAACACAATCTCTGATCACTATGTGGTGTCCTTTCTCATCTCTTTGGTTATTTTTTCATGTCAAAGCTTATCGTATCTAACATAAGGATGCCTACAGCAGGGCTTGGCATGGTAGTCTAGTGTCTAACGTCCTCACCTTGCACATACTGGGATCCCATAATGGCACTGGTTCACATCCAGGCAGCCCCACTTCCCATCAAGCTCCCTGCTTGTGGCCTGAGGAAGTAGTTGAGGACGGCCCAAAGCCTGGGGAGCCTGTACACTATTGGGAGACCTGGAAGAAGCTCCTGGTTCCTGGCTTCAGATTGGTGCAGCTCTGACCACTGTGGCCACTTGGAGAGTGAATCAGCAGATGGAACATCTTTCTGTCTCTCCTTCCCTCGGTAAATATGCCTTTCCAGTGAAAATAAATCTTTAAAAAAAATGAAGAAAAATTGCTACATCAACTCTTTTTTCCGTTACCTGGAATATCTTTTTCTTTCACTTTGTTTCTGCCTTTTTTAGTGAGATGTTTCTCCTGTAGGGAACAAATAGATGGATTTTGTTTTTTTATTCCAGTCTACCAATCTATGACATTTGATTGTTGGGTTTAAGCCATTTACATGCAGAGTTAATATGAATGGGTGGTAACTCAATCCTGTCATTTCAGCAACGGTTGTTCATTATTTGATTTACTCTTCTGTTGTTATTTTACTGGGATGTTCTTCACATTTGCCTTTGGTTTTGGTAGGTGTTATTCCTTTTCTCTATAAAGAGAACATCTTTAAGCATCATTTGTAGGGCAGGTCTGAAAGAGGCAAATTCTTTGAGCTTTTCTTTACTGTGGAAGAATTTAACTTGATTTCAAAGACAAAGGAAAACTTTGCTGGATAAGTTATTCTGGGTTGATCATTTATCCCCTTTAAAATCTGGAATATGTCACTTCACTCTCTTCTGGCCGGTAGAGTTTGAGAGGTCAGCAGGAAATCTGATTGGGGATTCTTTTAATGTTACTATCTTTTTCACATGCATATTTAAGTATCTTTTCCCTGTGTTCAACTGAAGAAAGCTTGATTATCATGTGTCATGGCAAAGATTGCTTTTTGTCAACCCCCTGGGAATTCTGTTCTTCTTCTGAATGTTGTTTCCCAATTCTTTCTCCAAATTACGGAATTTTTCCCTTATTTTATTGAATATATTTTTAAATGCAGCCTCTCTTTCTGTGCCTTCTGGAACTCCCATGTCTTATATTCGGTCATTTAATAGTGCCACCTAATTCTTGAATACTTTCCTTAGCTTGACTCAGCTCCTCTTCCAGCTTTTCAAGTATTTCCCTATTTTGGAGGAAACGTCTTCCAAATCTGAGATTCTTTCTTCTGCCTTGTTCATTCTATCACTGAGGCTTTCCACTGAATTTCTAACTTGCTCCATCGTGTTCATTTCAAATAATTCGGCTTGACTTTGTCTCAGTATTGCTATTTCCTGTGTGACCTATAGTTCTTAAATTCATTCAACTCCTGTATGTGCTTCTCATTAAGAAGCTTCATAACAAGTTTTTAAAATTCTTTATCCCCCATTTTTTTTTTTTTTTTTTTTTTAGAAAACTTCCATAGTGTTTTTATTTCACCTTTGCAACTTAGCATTTTTGTTCTTTGGTTTTCATTGTTTACTTTCTAATCTTGTTGATTTACATGTTAAGAATTCAGAACAAACTGTGGCAGTGGCCTTCTCATTCCAGAATTAAATGAACAGTTTTAGAGTTGCATATCAATGAGATATTAGATAATAATATAGCTTACATTCATTTAAGACCTGCAAATTGATCAAATGCAATAAAAACCATATTTAACAACACTGTAAAAAAAAGGCCTCCGAAGTGAGGGGTCAGCATTGTGACGTAAAGATGCTGCATTCCACATGAGTGCTGGTTCAAGACCCGGCTGTTCCACACTGATCCAGTTCCCAGGCAATGTGTCTGGAATGTCAATGAAAGATGGCCCAATGTCATCCGGAGACCTGAAGAAGCTCTGTGCTCCTGGCTTCGACCTCGTATAGTCCTGGCTGCTGTGGTCATTTGGGTGGTCAACCAGCAGGTGGTTGGTGTCTCTCTTCTCTCTTCTTCTATCCCTCCCTCTGTGATTCTGCCTTTCAACTGAATTTAAAAAATCTCAAAAAATGAAGAACGTCTAGTGAGAAATTTTTAGAAAGTTAGCTGTGAATACAGAAAAAAAAGTTTCCTTTTCAAGGGATTCAAGCTTCCAATAGAAATAGAATTTTCAATAGCATTAAAATTATATTACATGAGATATTTATTATTTATCATGCAGAAGACCTTTGCTAAGGTAAGTATAATTAACTGTAGCAAAGGATAGCTAGGAAAAAATTGAATGTGATAATCAACCTACTAAGTTTTAACAAGAACCTAATTTATTCCATGTATTTATTCCATATTTAGATACCATGGGTATCAGGGGCACACCTTTGATGCGTTGCTGATGAAAAGAGGACAGAGTACATCATGCCTTCCTGGAAGTGCAGGCCAGATGACATTAGGAAACGCTGTGCAAGGAATGGTTCATGTGCATCTCAGAAGAGTAGTAAGTGAATTGCTACCAGACAGCACACAGTAGCACAGTCATGCCAAGATCCTTGGGAATCATGATGTGGCAGATAGGATGATGTTAAAATTGGAAACAGCTTAAGCTTTAGCCTTTGGGGATGGTTCCTCACATTAAACCGATAGTGTGGATTTAAATTTTATTGGTTTTTGACTGGGTTCTTAAGAGTTTGGCATTTATTTCTGTATAGAACTAAGTTGTCTGAGAAGAAGTTGTTTACATTTAATTTTGTATTTATGAACTCTTGAAAATATAGTAAAAATAATGCAAGCAGATATTACCCTTGTCTGCTCGCATGTTAAGGTTAGCTAGGTATGTCTGTTTCTGCAACATCTTGCTATTCATTAATTCACATTTTGAAAAAGCAACTGCTCCTCTTTTCCTGCATGTATTTAGATTTATTCTGGGGTTTTCATATTCTGAACCTGAGTACTATCTCTTAAGCTCAGTCACCCCTAAGCACAATGATCTGCCGGCCTGGAGCTTTACAGTCTGGTTACATTTAATATGTGGAGGAAAACAGGGGTGTTTATGTTCAGAATTTTTAAAAATGCTATTAGAAATCTACTGAGTAGGCTTCAGCAGGTCACATGCCTTTTGCCTACTTCTATAGAACAGCAGAGTCAAATAGACTTAGAGGTCATGTTGTCATGCTTTGTAGGAAGCAGATGGTGCTCGGCTGTTTTGAAATCTACACGTTGAAGGGGTCTTCGAAAGGCTCACTAAAAATGTATGTCATGAAAAAAGAATGCATATATTTCAAAATTTTGCACCAACATAAATATCTTTCAGTTCCATTTTTTTTCTCCACAAAATGTGTCAAAGCATGAGGATCAGGACTTTGAGGTCCGAATGATGCATAAATCACTTCCCTTACTTAACCTACTCGATTGCAAATGGAACTGGATTTTTAAAGGGTGAAGCTGGGAATGGTGGCACATATATCACAAACTAGTTCACTCCATTGCATAGGATAGATGGTGAAGGACCAATTTTCCTACACACACACTTCCAATTGATCTATTTATAGCTGTAACCATCATGTTTGGACATAGTATTGAGGTATTTGATTTGCAACAATCACAACACAAGTAGGAGAGACATATCCCCCATTTTTTTGATGTATTCCTCAGTTAACTCTGAGATCAACAAAGGCTTTTGCTCCTTTGCAGGGGAAGCAGCAGTAATATTCACTGTGTCTGTCTCCTCTTTCGCTCTTGGTCATTGCTATTCTGGATGGTCTGGATGGAAGATTCCTCTCCTTAGGGCCCGTTTCTAAACTGTGTAGCCCACTGAACTACAGATGGAGTTTACTAATTGAGTTTGGTATTTGGTTCTTTGTTTGCAGTCACTTGTGCCACTCTCTACAGCAAGTATCGGTCCTGGACTCTTGTTTTAGGCTTTTACCATGGTCTCCATGGCCCCAACTCCTGGCTCACCACTTTCAACCCCATGTGATCCTGTGCTGTGGCTGCACCATTTGCCATATCCTGTATAATCTTTCTCCCACTCCTGGCTCAAGCAATGCCTGGCATTAGGGAGACACCAGCTGTCCTACATCACTGGATGCTAGTCTTGCTGGAAGCTGTTGGTCTGAGGGCCACCTGGACCTATTTTGGTTGGAACCTGTAAGATGCAAATTTGGTGCAATTTTCTCTGTGATACCAGCGCAATGCACTGAGCCAGAAGTGAGTTCTTTCCCGGGTGTGTGCCTGTGCAGCTCACTACAGTTCCTTCTGCCCCACAACCTTTACCTTAGTACACAAAATGGCGCCTGATGAGAGTTCTGGGCCTCCTGGCTATTGGGCCTGGAGGCCACCTTGACTTATCTTGAGTAGAACCTGTAGGATGCCAAGTTGGTACCATTTCCCTGAGGGACCAGTGCAATGTGTTGAGTGCAGAGTGAATTCCCTCCTGGCTCAGCAACTGCACAGCTGTTGTTCCTCCACCCCACAGCCTTTTCCTCAGAACACAAAATCACACTCCATGTGGCTCTGGTACGTGTCTGAGCCATGAAAGCGACCCTGTTCCTGTACCTTCTTGCCTGGGCTCTGTCACTCTGCTTCTGCTTGTGGTCGGATCAAGCAAATCAGTAGGATGGGTAGTTTTATGCCTGAGTTCTCCTCTTGAGTTCCTGGTGAACTTGCCTTCCAACTGGCTGCCAGTGGAGCTTCAATCACTGGTGCCAACCACTGCTCCATCGTCTCTGCTGCTTCTCCATGTCCATGGATCTCCAGGTGCCTCTCTGCCATTGGCCTGTCCTCTCCTATTACCCGGGATTGTGGCCTATCTTCTTTACCCTGGCTACTGATTCTCCATCTGTTTAAACATGTTCTTACCCTATTCTGCCATCTTGCCTGTCTCTTTGAATACTAAAGGTAATCTGCTTCCTGCAGATGCATCATTGGGTACCAGTTGATTGACTTTTCAGTTCCAGCTGGATGCTGAGGTATGGATTCCCCTAACTCCTTCCACTGTCATCAATGGCTACAGGGCTATGGGGTTCTCACGTCAATTCCAGCAGGTAGGTAGGCCCCAGTGGTGGCCTGGGGTTGCAGGAGGGTTGGCCAAGAGTCCTCAAGGACTGTGTGGCTCTTTGTACCAATCAAAGCGCTGGAGGGTAGAGAACAGTCACAGTAGTACGTGCCCCAAGTTCAATGGAAAAGCAGACTTCCCCACAGTGCCATGTGCCACCGCAGGGAGAAGGAGAGTGTGGAGGTGGAATGGGCCCCCGTTCTGCTTGGGCAGGTGGTCTTACATCTAAAGTTTTGGGAGTTCATCCCCCTGTTGTTCTCAGACACATGTCCCTGGTAGCACAGCACACTTTGGGGGCTGGAGTCTAGGGGATCACCGTTTGTGCTATTTTACTGGGATGTCTGTGCAGCCCAGGCTCAAGGATTTGCCAGGGCCTTTATCCTCCTAGAGTGGCAAGAACTCTGTTAGTGATGCCTTTCTACAAGATAATACGAAAATGTGTCTCAAGAGCAGAGGGAGATGCAGTTCCTCCTCTAGGGCAGAGGTCCCATGTGGCTCTGCTGGCAGGACTTGGTGTCTGTGTGACTGCAGATCCCTCCCCTAGCTAGGATTGCTGGGGCTCTCAGGGGCTCTCCTAGTTGCCCTCTCCCCTAAGGGGTGTCTCTGCGGCCAGGTGGACATTCCCTTTCGAGTCACAGCAGCTGATGTCTTTTGCTCCTCTTTCTGCTGTGGATTCTTTGTCAACTGACAGTATGTCCATGTCTCCTCCATGAGTTCCAGGGCTCTGCCTCAGACACCCACAACAACATGTGGCAGTTTACTGGTACTTTCGGGTCTTGCCATGAAGGTGATAACAAATGGGGTCCCTAGGACCCCATCCTGGACTCTGTCTTGCACTTGGAAAAACTTGTGTAAAAACTTGTGTAAAAACAAGGTAAATCTCTGATTGGGACCCAAGCATCCCAATCAGAGTGCTTGACTGCTCCACTTCCAATCCAGCTTCCTGCTGTTGAAAGCAGACAAAAACCTAGGGCCTGGGCCCCTGTTAACTACATGGGAGACCAGGATGGAACTGCCAACTTCTGACTGTAGCCTGACCCAGCCCTGGCTGTTGTGGCCATTTGGGAAGTGAATCAGCACATGAAACACAGAGATTATGTGTGTGGGGTGGAAGGGGACAGCAGATGTCTCCCTCTCTGTGCCTTTCAAATACAGGAAACTTCCTTTCAAAAAGAAGACGTGGACAGCAGCCTGCAGCACATCACTTCACACCTATAAGAGGATCTACTGCTGGTCTGGCAATTATTTTCACTTGAGGTAGGATTTGGCTTTTTGCAGATTTTGTCGAAGAGCATATGTATTCAGTACATCAGGTTTCCATCCATCTTTACAACCTCACTCCTGAGGCTCAGGGACTTCAGCTGAGCCATGCTGCCTGCATGCCCACCACTTGGTTCTGATGATGATTCAGAGATTACGATGATATAGAAACAGTCACCATCTCGGCCTCTGCCTCCCAAGGTCCCGCGGTACTTCTCCATACCCAGCACTAATACAGTGTCTCTACTGCCTCCCAGACAAACCTCAAGAAGCATTTAACAGCTGCCCTTCGATAGCCCCCAGGGATTGGTTCTGATGTCCCTTCAGAACCTGAAATCTGCGGACATTGAAGTTCCTTAAATAAAACGGCACTTGGAATTGTCATTGTGGCACAGTGGGCAAAGCTACCGTCTGTGATGCTGCCATCCACATGGGCATCGGTTTGTCCCGGCTACTCCACTTGTGACCCAGCTCCCTTCTAATGGTATGGGGAAAGTAGCAGCAGGTGACCCATCCAAATGGGAGAGCTCTCTCCTCAACTGACTCAGCCTTGCCCAACTCTAGCCACTGAGGCCCCTGAGGCCATCTGGGAAGTGAATCTGCTGATGAAGATCTATCTCAGTCTCTCCATTTCTCAATGCAGCTTTAAAATAAACAAACTATATCTATAATATATATATATATATATAAACTATATAACTATTTAGTTATATAACCTTCTAGCATACTTTAAGCCATCTCTAGATTATTTATAGTTCCTATGACAATGTAAACACTAAGTAAATACTGTATTTTTAAGAAAATAATGATGAGGCAAAAATCAGTACACACTCAACCTAGATGCAACCATCATTGCAATGTCTAACTATATAGGACATATCAGCAACAACCTATAACACTCCATCTGCAGTGGGCTGAACCCGTGGCTGCCAGCCTGCAGACAGAGAGGGCTGACAATGTACAGCTTTTGTGCCCACCTATGGGACACAGACTACAGACTCACTACTTTCCCAGAAGATAGTACTTCTTGGACATGGGCACCACCATGGGCGCCTAGTTTTTAATAGCCACAGAGTTAGATGAAGGTATTAGCCCACCATACATGTTCTAGAAGTTAGGATAAGGTGAAGTTCAAGGGCCCTGATAGAAGCTGTTGGAAAATTGCAAAGAAAATCCACAAAGAGCAGAATTCTCACAGTAACCTAAGGGGAAATAAAATAGACAGACTTTGGGTGCAGGACTGAGACTCCAAGAATCTGCTCTAGACAGAAGGAATGTGCCAGCAAGCCTGGGTCTACAGTTCCAGGAAGGCATGCTGGACCCAAACCAAGGACACGGTGCATGCGAACACCCTGAAGGCTGCGCCAAGGGACCAAACTCTCAGGTCTCATCCTGACACTGAGCACTGTGAGCACTGTGACAGGAAGGACCCTGTGTTTGTCTAGAAACCAAAGAGGAGGGTGAAAAGAATCTGATCTTACAAAGGAAGGATGAAAGTGCTGTCCGTGTGCCCATAACATCCTGAGCTGTCCTGGCACATCCTTTGTCAGGTGTCTGTACTTGCACAGCCTGTACTCTATGAAGACAGAGAGAAAGGAAAGAGTGTGGCCCCTGTTGTTGCAGAAAGAAGAGGAAAGTTCAACTGGAAGGAAAGAGGCGAGGGTACCACCTCTTGCTTCCTGTATAATCTTTCCCTTGAGGAGGGTAAAATGAAACAAGCAGCTGGCTTCATGGGTACATTATGCACCCCCAAGTCCCCCTTTTTGTCAGGAGTAACCCTGGAGCCCTCAAGCATGGTCTCAGAGTTGAAGCTACTTGGAGATGTTAGTATTCTTTTCAAAAAGTCTCTTGAGAATGACAGCAAAATTGAACATAACTGGGTTTCACCATGCAGCACCCTCCCAACCCCCAGGCAGGACAAACCTACCTCACGTCCATCGGCGAATGCGGCAATACATGGAAATGAATAAACCCTGGAAGAGACCATCACAGTTACAATGTGAAACTTGGATTATCCCAGCCACAACCCACAGACACAAGAATATTTATAACTAGGATATGCTGTTGAGTTTCTTGGTACAGTGTGGGGGAGTTCAAATGTACAAATGGGATGCATATACAGTTTTTAAATGCCCACCTGGTAGACTCTGAATTACATTTAGTGATTCTCTATACCTCCACCAAAGCACTTGGCAGAATTCCCAAAGAAAGAAATTAGCAAATATGTTCACACCAGAAACTCAACTGTTGGGCTTGGCAGTGTGGCCTAGTGGCTAAGGTCCTCGCCTTGGTCCCATATGGCCGCTGGTTCTAATCCCGGCATCTCCACTTCCTCTCTATCTCTCCTCCTCTCAGTATATCTGACTTTGTAATAAAAATAAAATAAATCTTTAAAAAAAAAAGAAGAAGAAACTCAACTGTTCATAACACACTTATCTCTGATGAGCTCATGTGTGTAACAACCACTCCTCTTAAAAATCTCCGGACTTGCTGGAGAGGACTGTATCAGAAATGTCCCAAACCAAACAAGTGTGCTAAAGACCAACAGAGCTCATTTTGAAAGACACTCACAGATCCCAGACAAGCTGTAAACACAGCCGACATCGCCAGGACACCGAGAAGCAAGGGAACCATGCTGAAGAAGCTGTCTTACCTCTTTTGGTCACCAAGTCTGTCATTCAGGAGATTGAGAAAACAGCGACTATCCTACAAAACAAGTCAAATGTTTTCATTAAAAATATATGTATCTATCTTATTTAATACTACCCTGACCAGCACATACAGGTCAGTATGGGCTCCTGCCCAACTACATCCAGTAACATCATGATGCTGCATAAGGGTTCGGTATCATGTTAACTATTCTTTGCCACGAGAAAGAGGCTCAGGCCACTAGCAGATTCCCTTCTCTGACTGTGATGGTGACAACTGAGGAATACTTGGGAGTTCCAGAAGTTATTTGCACATTTGTATGTCACTGAGCCAGAAGAAGCAACAAGAGAATCACCACTTCCTGCCATACCCCAGCAGGGTGAGCCTTTCAAGGATGAGTGGCCCAACTAAGAGCTGGGTGCCTCCAGGGGAGACAATTTCAGAAGCTAGATAATTAACGGATCCTGTATTTTCTTCACTTTCACAGCAAATGTGCCAGTGTAACAGAAGAAATTCATGCCAGAAGCCCACGGGAGTGTATGACCTTTCTATTTCTCTAAATCAGGTAGCTGGAACTCAAAGGCAAGCTTGGGATAGCCCTGACATGACGTCAACATCTCCACCTAGACCACAGGGAATCCTGGCAATGGGCTCAGAGCCTGAGAAAATAGAAACATTTAGATGTTAGAAAATCCTGAGGCCCAGAGTGATGGCTCCATGGCTAAAACTTGACCTTCCCAGCACAGGGATCCCATATGAGCGCTGGTTCATGTTCCACATGCTCCACTTTCCTCCCATCCAGCTCTCTGCCTGGGGTCTGAAAAGCAGTGGAGGATGACCCTAAGCCTCGAGACCTGCATTCACACTGGAGACCTGGAAGAAGCTCCAGGCTTCTGACTTTGGATCGGCTCAACTCCAGCCACTGTGGCCACTTGGGGCCTGAGCCATCAGACGGAAGATCATTCTGTTTCTCCACTTCTCTGTAAAATCTGACGTGCATTTCCAATAAAAATAAATAAATCTTAAAAGGAGAAAACTCTGGCTGTGTAGCTTTTGCCCAGAAGGGTACTTTTAGCCTAGATGCTGTTACTAAGGTTTTGCCTTATACTAAAAGCAGCAGCTTTAGGTGTTTTGTTTTTTGTTTTTTTTTTTTTTAAAGAGGAGAGGATATGTTTTAGCCATGTGAGACTGAAGACAGATACACACAAAAGTCATAAGCTACTTCTGTGCCACTCAAAGGCAAAATCAAGGTGAGCCAGAAGTATAGAGAAGACCCTGAAAATAACCCTTTCTCTACATACAGATGGTGGGTGGACAGCTCAACACAACCACCCCACACGACTTGGCCACCAGAGCTAGCCCCACCTATGGGAGCCTGTCACCACCCATGGGAGCCTGTCACCACTTCTCCAGTACCCCATCCCCCTACAAGTCCATTTACTGTTACTATTTTTATTTATTTATTTATTTATTTATTTATTATTGGAAGGGTAGATATATGAGAGAAGTGACAGAGAGAAAGATTTTCCATCCACTGATTCACTCATCAAGTGGTCCCAATGGCCGGAGCTGAGTCAATCAAAAACCAAGAGCCAGGAGTTTCCTTCAGGTCTCCCACATTGGTGCAGGGTTCCAAGGCTTTGGATCATCCTTGACTGCTTTTCCAGGCCATAAGCAGGAAGCTGGATGAGAAGTGGAGTAGCTGGGACACTAACCAGTGCCCATATGGGATCCCGGCGCTTTCAAGCCAAGGATTTAACCACTAGGTTACCGCACTGGGCCCTACATGTCCATTTACAATTGCTCTCCTCATTGAAAGCAAAACATTTTTTGCTTGATCCATGAAAATCACTTTGTCTGTAGTCTGTACCATCCCTGTTTGTATTGATGGATCCCTTTCCTTGGAAAACAGGGAGTTTAACAATTTCAGTGAAATCATATAAATGGAAGGAAAAAATTCCTCCCTAAGCCCAACTCATTGCCAAGAACTCAGGGGAGACTTTGCAACTGTTCACTGTAAGGGCAGAACTCTCACCATCTCAAATTCTCGATCCTTAATGTCTTTGAAAGCTTCCGCAATGACGTTATCCTCAAACCACTGCTTGGCAAGTTCCTCCCTCGCTGTTCTAGTTGTCAACCTACACAAGGTTTTGGAAGCTGCAACCTGCTGGTCGTAATCTGGACATGAACACACAGCAGACATGGGTCACTCTGGACAAACGACACAACAAAGGAGTCCCAGAGACGGTGCTTGCTCTGACAAGTCCCATCTTGGTCGCTTCATGCCACACGAACTAACAGCAGAACGTATCCTGGGGTGGGACCCCCAGGCAAGCTGCAACTGACAAATCCTGGGAGAGAAATCTAAAAGATGTCAACAACATATAAATGAATAATATTTGTGGTTTTATGTTAGATACATTTAAAATTTTTAAAGGAAAGGGCTGGCACAATGGCAACACTGGCTAATCCTCTGCCTGCTGCCACTGGCATCCCACGTGGGCACTCATTCATTTCCTGGCTGTTCCACTTCCGATCCAGCTTCCTGTTTATGGCCTGGGAAAGCAGTGGAGGACGGCCCAATCCTTGGGACCCTGCACCCACGTGGGAGACCCGGAAGTCTTTCCTGGCTCCTAACTCAAGATCAGCTCAGCTCCAGCTGTTGCAACAACTGGATGGAAGATCTGTCTCTCCTTCCCTCTATAAAAATCTATGTTTTTTAATTTTTATTTATTTTTATTGCAAAGTCCGATATATAGAGAGAGGAGGAGAGACAGAGAGGAAGATCTTCCATCCGATGATTCACTCCCCAAGTGAGCCGCAACGGCCGGTGCGGTGCCGATGCCGGGAACCAGGAGCCAGGATCTTCTTCTGGGTCTCTAGCAGAAGCCGTCCTTGACTGCTTTCCCAGGCCACAAGCAGGAAGCTGGATGGGAAGCAGGGCTGCTGGGATTAGAACCCATGACCATATGGGATCCCAGTGCGCTCAAGGCGAGGACTTTAGCCACTAGGCCATGGCACCAGGCCCAAAATCTGCCTTTCAAGTTAAAAAAAATAAAATTTTTTTTAATTCAAAGAAAGTTCATCAAAATAGCCATAAAATATTTGTTTAAAAAATAAAATTCTAAGGTCACTTATGATATTCACAATGGACTCTAAAACTGCATAGAGCAAAATACTTTCCATAGGACGGTACTTATATACCTTAAGGGCCAAGGCACCTGGCCTGGTTAAGTCACTGTTGGGATACCCATATCTGATTTGCAGTGTTTTGGTTTGTATTCCAACTCTGCTCCTGATTCCAACTTCCAACTAACACAACCCTGGGAGGCAGGAGGTGATGGTTCAAGGGACGAGGTCCCGGCCACACATAAACAGGAGACCCAGACTGGGTTTCTGTTTCCCAGCTCTGGCTGAGGTGGGCACTTGAGGAATAAACAGGTGGATGGGAGCTCTCTGTCTCTGTCTCTCAAGCATTTTTTAAAATTGTGTTTTTAACTAATTTTTAAAATTTAAATTTAAAAAATAAAATTTTCAGCGTTTATGAAAATAGAAAATTTAGAAAAAGTTGCTTAGACATGAAAACTGTGAGTCAAGGAGAAATGAAATGGCCTGGGAACAAGGACACAGGGCACTCTTCTTCATTTTGACTCCATTTGTTTTCAAAAAGAGTATTTACGGTAGATGTGCCAACATACTAAAATTTAACAAAGTTGCATGGTGAATAAATATTCAATTCCTAATTATTCTTTACAGTGTTCGGTCTGTACCTCTCAAAATAAATTGAAAATCATATCTCAATACCTCTTTTCAGAGTTTGACCATGATTCATCCTTCCTTCTCCCTGGGTCCCAAATGCTTAGAAAATCCCCTCCAGGGCCCAATATTTAATATAGTAAATATTTACATTCTTACCACCCACAATTATGATGGTCCTTGCAAAGTCTTTCCTGAAACATTTAAATCAAGCACATTTACTGACAGGTACATCAAGTGGCAAAGTTACATCAAGTGTATCATGCTGACAATATTTTTAAAATCAATCTGTACGTTTGAAATGACTTCAAATTCCCCTCACTGACTGTAATGTCAAAGCTGTAACGAACACAGTCTCTCACTGGATGAGGTTACTCCTAAAAGTTGGTGGAAAACAGAACTAAAGGGTAGGTTTACTTGGCAGCAAAAAGAGATTCTTGCATATGGAAAGTTGTCTAAAAAGTTCACCAGAAGCAGGGCTGGCATTATGACACAGCAGGTTAAGCTGCTACCTGTGACACCAGGTTGAGTCCTAGCTGCCCCACTTCCAATCGAGCTTCCTGCTAAAGCGCCTAGCACAGCAGCAGAAAGTGACCCAACGACTTGGGCCCCTGCCACTCTTGTAGCAAACCAAAATTCCAGCCCTGGTCATTGCAA
Source organism: Ochotona princeps (assembly GCF_030435755.1). Classification (NCBI taxonomy): domain Eukaryota; kingdom Metazoa; phylum Chordata; class Mammalia; order Lagomorpha; family Ochotonidae; genus Ochotona; species Ochotona princeps. The sequence goes on along the minus strand of NC_080832.1, from coordinate 152,044,962 downwards.
ACTTTGGGAATAAATTAGCAGATGGAACACTGATTAATCTCTCAAAAAATGTATTTTTTTTAAAGTTTGCAAAAAAGTGCCTGTTACAAAAATCTGTGGAAAAGGTGCTGTGGTACAGTGGGTAAAGACCATTGCTGGCATTATAGCATCCTTATGGGCACCCGTTCATGTCTCAGTTGCTCCACTTAACCTCCAGCTCCCTACTGATCATCTGGGGAAAGTAGCAGAAGATGCCGCAAGTGCCTGGGCCCCTGCTATGTATGTGGGAGATCTGGAAGAAGCTTCTGGCTCTTGGCTTCAGCCTGGCCCAGTCCTAGCTGTTGTGGTCATGTGGGAAGAGAAATCAGTGGATGGAAGAGGTGTGTGTGTGTGTTTCTTTCTATGTAACTTTCAAATAAACAAATTAATCTCTAAGAAAATTCATGCATGGAATTTCCAGAATTTCACAACAAAACACATTCTATTTTTAAATTCCATTTTCCACAAGCTTTTAAAGTACCTGTATATAATCAAGAATTTCAAGTCAAGTTTAACAACTGTGACACTAATCTTTCTTCCATGTTACAGTAACTCCAATTTTAAAGAAGAGATTTATTGCAACATCTTGTGATAGCCTAGTTCCTCATATGTGGATTGATCTGTTGCTACTCAACAAACAGCCCTAAAACAGCACCACTTCATTTTACACTTGCAGGTCTCACTTGTGCCTGAAAGTCCAGAACATTCCAGACTTTCCTGAACACACAGATAAGAAGGCAGCATGACCATAGGATTGTGATTTGAAAATTGAGAAAACATGAGATCTTCCAATCTCAACATATTAGATATCAGAACATCAATATTAACTCTAAATACTTTGAAGATAGTGATTTCACTGTGTCAAATAAAAAAAAAAAAAGGTGTTTTTGTTTGTTTTGTTTTTTAGGAGAAGTCCAGTGCAGAAATGATGAGTGACATGGTTAAACATGACATCAATGCATTGATGATCATTGGTCACCACCTGTACACTATGGTAAACTCACCAGTAACAGCTGCCCAGCCAATAAATGTTGGGCTGCCACTGTCAGCCATTTAAAATCACATTTCACAATATTGTGCTAAATTTGCTCTTTCTGCAGTCACACATGACATCCTTCCTTCCAAATTTCACGCTGCAATGACTATGCAGGCATAGCGAGGTCACCCAAAATTCAAAGCAATGCAAACTCCACGGCCTGTTGGGGTGGCGAACAGCTGGTAACCTAAGAGTCCATGCTCTCTGCAAAGCATCGTGCTGGCCACTGTAAGATTCTCTCAGTTGACATTCACAAGAACTTCACTGGGAAGTTACTGCCAACCCCAGGCTATAGGTAAGCAGCATGAAGGACAATGTTCAAGCTGCACTCCACCCACGGAAGTGGCAAAGGTAGGATTGGAAGCCAAGCAGTCTGGCCCCAGGACTTGCACTGTCAACATTCTTCCCAGTCACTGAGTGAGCTCACATACACAAAAGGAAAAAAATCATGGATGGTCTAATAAAGCATTTCACCTTGCCTTGTAAAATCCAAACAACCCGGGCCCGGCGGCGTGACCTAGCGGCTAAAGTCCTCGCCTTGAAAGTCCCGGGATCCCATTTGGGCGCCGGTTCTATTCCCAGCAGCTCCACTTCCCATCCAGCTCCCTGCTTGTGGCCTGGGAAAGCAGTCAAGGACGGCCCAAGGCTTTTGGACCCTGCACCTGCTTGGGAGACCCGGAAGAGTTTCCTGTTTCCCGGCATCGGATCGGTGCGCACCGGCTGTTGTGGCTCACTTGGGGAGTGAATCATCGGATGGAAGATCTTCCTCTCTGTCTCTCCTCCTCTCTGTATATCCGGCTTTCCAATAACAATAAAATCTATTAAAAAAATCCAAACAACCCATAAAGAAACAAGAACACAGTCAGTCTGCCTCTTTCTCGGTCCTCCTGCATTATCTAGCACACACGGCAAGTGCACTGAGCCTTCACCGAAACCACAAATGATTGCACTCATCCGTGAGAAGAAAGGCTGAACCAACAGCACCACAAGAGAGTTGCTCTTAACAACACCATGTACTTGAGGCTAAAGCCACTTAAGATGACATATGCTTTCTGACTAGGGGAGGCTTTTTCTCTCTTCCCAAGGTACAGCTTGCAAAATGAAGTTCAAAGTCCTCACGGCCTTCTCAGAATTGGGGAAGGCATTCACAGGAAAGAAAGAAAACAGAGACCCATGCATAAGTTTCTTGGAAGCTGCTGGAGCACTTGTTGCCTAGTTTCTTAACTCACCTCCTGCTAAAGCGAATGGCTGATCCTCCTTTCTGTCACTAGGAATCCTAAACTGAGGATGAAGGAATCCAACATCTGCATTTTCCCTGAAAGCATATTTTACAAGAATCAAATGTGTGCCAAAAAGAATCAGGGGAGCTAGTGGTTACGGTGTCCGTGTCCTACAGCACTTGGTCTCAACTCCTTGCCATGCAGTCTGTGGGAGGCAGTCAGGGTAACTGAGTTGCTGTTGCCCTCCAGGGAAACCAAGCCCCAGCTGTCCTGGAAGTTTTGGGAGTGAATCAACAGATGGCAGATAGCTCTGCCTCTCCTATCTGGGGAGGAGGAGGAAGGAGAGGAAGAGAAACTGACAAATGTAGGGGCAACAGCAGCAGGGGAAAACAACACAGAAGAGGCACCAGGAAAGCAGAGACCAAAGCAGGTGAGGCAGCAGCAGTAACAGAAACAGCGCTGCACAGCAGCTGTAGCAGGAGCAAGAAAAGCCGCAGCAGATTCAGCACAAGCAAGAGGAGGAGGATGGCAGCAGAGCCGGCACACGAGGCAGCAGCTTACACAGAAGCAGGAAACGCCACAGCAAACTCTGCAGGTGCAGGCTCAGTACAAAACAGCAACACAGATGCAGTGGAAAGAACGGCAGGGGAAAAATAAGATGCCAACAATGACCAAGGAAATGACTCCCAAATGACATGGAAAGGCAAATCTACAAAAGCCATGGAATGATGAGGTCTGGCCATGAGACAAGATCAAGTCTGTGTTAAAGCCACTACCAGCAGGTGTTGTGGCACAGGAGTTAAGCCCTGACACCTCAGGTCCATATTGGAATGCCCTTTGGAATCCCAGCCACTCTGCTTCCAGTCCAGCTCCATGCTAACAGCCCCGGCAGTTGAGACCATGGGGGAGTGAACCAGCAGATGGAAGAGGTGTCACTCTGCCTTTCAAATCAACAAACCTCTTGGGTGAGCACTGGTACAGCGAGTTACGTGGTCCCGTGTGAGACCAGCATTCATAACAGCTTGCCAGTTCTAGTCCCGGCTCTTTCGCCTCTGATCCAGCTCCCTGCTAATGTACCTAGGAAGACAGCAGATGCTGGCCCAAGTGCTTGAGGTCCTGCTGCCCGTGTGGGGAGCAGGAGGAAATCCCAGACTCCCGACTTTATCCTGGCCCAAACATAGCTGTTGCAGTCATTTTGGGACATGGAAAATCAATTGATCTCTCTCCCATCCCTGGTGTGTGTAACTCTACCACTCAAATAAATTTAAAAGTTCCAGGCCACATATGTATGAATCATGCAGATATCCATGAAGGAAAATGGAACAAGCAGTATGACTCTTCCCTGTCATCATACCTAAAGCAAAACTGATTTCTGATTTCTACACCAACTAAGAATGTGCAGTTCCTTGTACAGTTTCATTTATCATTACTACTATTATTGTTATCATTTTCTGATACAGTTCCATAGGCCCAAGGACTTCCCTTACTCCCTCCCCAAATTCCCTCCTCCCACAAGTTCTACTATATTATTACTATAGCACAGTTCCTCATAAACAGTCATATGTCCATCATTGCGGGCATGGACAATGGCAGAGAGTCCCACATCCTATTGTCAAGATACAGTAAACAGTTTCATTGGGAGTCCATCTTTGGAAGTAGAGATGCATACTGCAATGCATCCTCACATCTGGATAAGACAGTCTCCATTACAGTTACTATACATCTGCTTAAATGAAAAGCCACAATACAAAATCAACAGGAAGAAATAGAAATTTACAATGCTATGAAGTTAAATAACACGCTACTGAATGACCAATGTGTTGAAGAGAAAGAAAATCAAGAATATTCCTTAACAAAATGATGCTATCGTATGATCTATAAGTCATTGAAGAATTTAATGAGGGGAAAGAAAAACTGTTTTGAAGAGATGGAATTCAAAAAAAATCAAAATCCATGAGATATAGTTTCTGTTAATCTTTCTTGGTGATACGTCTTCTGCAGGCAACAAATAGATGGGTTTTGTTTGTATAATCCAGTCTGCTAATCTATGACATTCGATTGATGCGTTTAAGCCATTCACATTCAGGGTTAATATGAATAGGTGGTAATTTGATTCTGTCATTTTAGCAATGGGTTGTGCATTAATTTAGTCTACTGTTGTTATTTTACTGAGATGTTCTTCACATTTGCCTTTGATTTTGGTGGGTGCTATTTCTCTTCTCTGTCAAGAGACCGTCTTTAAGTACCCTTTGTAGGGCAGTTTTGAAAGAGGTCTATTCTTTTTACTGTGGAAGAACTGTATTTCATTTGCAAAGACAACAGAAAGTTTTGCTGGGTAATCCTGGGCTAACTATTTTTTTCTTTTAGAATATGGAATATGTCACTCCATTCTCTTCTGGCCTGCAGAGTTTCCTGTGAGAGGTCTCCTGTGAATTTAATTGGCATTCCTTTATATGTCAGTTGATTTGTTCATGTGCACATTTAAGGGTCTTTTCCTTATGTTTGATTGGAGAGCTTGATTATCATGTGTCATGGTGAAGATCACTTTTGGTCAAGCCTGTTGGGAGTTCTGTGTCCCTCCAGAATGTTGTTTCCCAATTCTTTCTCTAGATTAGGGAAATTTTCCCTGATTATTTCATTAAATACATTTTTTTAAAGATTTATTTATTTTATTACAAAGTCAGATATACAGAGAGGAGGAGAGACAGAGAGGAAGATCTTCCATCCGATGTTTCACTCCCCAAGTGCGCCGCAATGGCCAGTGCATGCCGATCCGATGCCAGGAACCAGGAACCTCCTCCAGGTCTCCCACGCAGGTGCAGGGTCGAAGAGCCTTGGGCCGTCCTCAACTGCTTTCCCAGGCCACAAGCAGGGAGCTGGATGGGAAGTGGAGCTGCTGGGAATAGAACCGGCGCCCAAATGGGATCCCGGGACTTTCAAGGCGAGGACTTTAGCCACTAGGCCGTGTCACCGGGCCCCATCAAATACATTTTTAAACCCAACTTCTCTTTCTGCACCTTCTGGGAATCACGTAACTCTTATACTTGACCTTTCAATAATGTCTTTCAGTTCTTAAATATTTTTTTAGCTTGACCCAGCTCTGCTTCCAGCTTTTTGCTTGTTTCTTTCTGGTGACAAGAAATATCTTCCAATTCTGAGATTCTTTCTTCTGCCTCCTTCATTCTATTTTGGAGACTCTCCACTGTACTTTTATTCACTCCACTGCATTTTTCATTTCTGATATATCAGCTTTCATTTGATTCATTTCCAGTGTGACATATTCCTTAAATTCCTTAAACTATTAAAGTATTACATGATTCTTGTTGTTGATAAGAAGTTTCATAACAAGTGTTTTGAATTTTGTGTTCCCCATTTTCTCGATATCTTCCTCAGTGAACTCTGAGGTTGGCTAAGGGTTTTGCTCCTTTACAGGAGAGTATTCAGTAATATTCATTGTGACTGTGGCTCCTCTTTTACTATTGGTCACTGTACTTCTGCTTCCTTGGGACAGGTTTCTACACTCTGTCACCCACAGGTCTGCAATTTGATTTTATTTATTGTGGTTGGCACACATCTCTTTGTTTGCAGTTACTTGGGCCACTTTTTCCACCAAGTTCCAACTCTGGGTTCTCATGTTAGACATCTACCATGGTCTAGACAGCCCCAGCTCCTGGCTCACCACTCTCCACCTTCTGTGATACTGTGCTGAGGCTGCATCGTTGTCTGTACAACCTTTTTTCCACTTCTGGTTGGAGCAGGTCCTAGGATTAGGGAGACACCAGGTGTCCTATATAGCTAGGTTGATGGTGGTGTTAATCTTGCTGGAGCCTATTGGCTGTTATGTCTGAGGGTCACACAGACCTGTTTTGACCCATATGCCATAGTTGGTATTATTTTCCTGTGGGACCCGTGCAATGCACTGAGCTCAGTGAGTTCTCTCCCAGCTCTGCACATGCACAGCTCACTGTTGTCACTGCAGTTGTAAAGTTTTTCCACATTGTTCAGATTTGCACCTGATGTGTCACTACTAGAGTTCTTGATCTGCTGGTAGTCAGGACTGAGTTCTAAGCAGACCTGTCTTGGGTGGAACCTGTAGGATGCCACATTGTTGCAGTTCACTGAGCCAGAATGAGTTCATCCCAGCTCAGTGCATGCACAGTGCTGTCCTATCACAGCCTTTGCCTTCCTATACAAAATGCTGCCTGCTTTGGCTCTAGCAGGCAGACTAGGCCCTGAAGTCCATGTTGTTCCCACACTGCCTGTCTGGAACCTGCCACTCTGTTTCTGCTCCTGGTGAAATCCAACAGATCAGCAGACAGGCAGTTCTTTGGGTTCACCTCCTGAGCTCTGGGGAAACGCCCCTTCCCACCTTGTTGCCAGTTGAGTTCTCACTGCAGGTGCAGTTCAGGTCACCGCTGGCTGAGTGTTGCTAGGGTATCAGTCACTGCCACACCACACTGTTGTATATGCTGCTTTCCTGTGTCTGTCACTCTCCAGGTGCTCCTCTGCTGTCATTCTGCCTTCTCTTATTTCCTGGAATGTGTCCTCTCTGCTTAACATTGGCTAACATTTCTCTGTTTAAACATGTCCTTACCCTATTCTGCCATCTTGATTCTCCCTAGTTTCCTTTTGTTTTTCCAAAATACTTATTTTGAGGCCAGTGCTATGGCTCAACTGCCTAATCCTCTACCTCCAATTGCCAGCATCCCATATACGCATTGGTTCATGTGCTGGCTACTCCACTTCCCATCCAGCTCTCTGCTTATGGCCAGGGAAAGCAGCAGAGAATGGCCCAAAGCCTTGGGACTCTGCATCCACATGGAAGACCCAGAAGAAACTCCTAGCTTCTGGCTTTTAAATATATACGTACATATTTTTTCCATTGGAAAGGCAGATTTACAGAGAGAAGGAAGATCTTTCACTCTGTCTCTCCATCTACTGGTTTACCTTCCAAAAGGCCACAAGAGCCTGAGCTAATCCAATACGGAGCCAAGAGCTTCTTCCAGGTCTCTCATGTAGGTGCAGGATACTAAGGCTTTGGGCCATCATCTGTTGCTTTTCCAGGGCATAAATAAGGAGCTAAATAGGAAATGGAACAGCTGGGACAGTGCCCGCATGGGAATTTGGTGCTTGCAGGTGAAGGGTTAGTGTGTTGAGCCACTACACTGGCCCCACAATTTCCTGTTATTTCCATATGCTTCTTACATTTGTGTATTACAATAAAAATTAAGATTGTGCAAGGGTTTAGTCTGACAGAGAAGCAGATAGCAGCAGTGTGAAAGTGCTCTCATCAGTTGGTTCATTCTCCAACTGTCCACTCACTCCAAGTCTCTTTACATGAATATTGGGGCTACAAATGTCCAAATACACAATGGAAAATACTTTTTCTGCCAATTTTTAAAGACCACAATTATCATTTATGAAGTTCACAAAAAAAAATTAACTTGAAGATATGTGGAGTCCACTGACAGATGGTGAAGACCTCTGACAAACACAGCACAGCTGGTAACAAGTCTGAAATCCCCCGTGACCAGACATCATCAATAACCACTCTTGAACATGAAAATCAAAAAGGTGTATCACACAAAAAGAATGTATCTGTTGCAAGAGGTCCCCAGTTTCTGAAATGGTCCAATGTTTTAAATATACCTTGGAGTTCATAATAACTGAAAGTATCAAAATCGTCTTTTCTGTGAGCCACGTTGGAAAAAAAAAAAAATCAACCACCTAGTCCCCAGTTTCCTTTTCTAGAATCCTTACCTTTATACTCTTAAAGGAGGAAAGCAGCCAAAGCAAATTCAGGTCAAGTCAGCAACAGCTACACTGGCCTGGTTTTCCTCTTGGTCTGCCTCTAGGTTTGAGTAACTGTGGTGGCATGAGGAGGGCTTTGTGGCAGATGGCACTTCAGTGGCCACATGCCAAAGAGATTACCCAGAAACAGGAGAGCTGAGACGGCCAAACTTCCCAATCCATCCTCTCAGGACCTACCAGCCCCCAGTGCTGCCTCAGTGGGAACCACAGCACTGACCATGCTGCTGGTGTACAATGACCAACCTGGTTTTTCACGACTTGAACAAAGCTTAGCAGCCATTTAGCGACAGCAGCAACTACAAACACAACCAGGCAAATAAACAGGTTTTCACAACAAAATGTATTTCAACACTATCATATGCTTTCTCAATAAATTCAAATATATTTAACCCCACTTTCAATAGTCTCTGTATTGTAATATTAATTAAAATAGGTAGCCAATTGGTAGCTAATAATAGACTTACCTTTTCTACTGCATCTGGAAATAACCTAATAAAAAGAAAGGTTTCAGCTATTATTCTAAAGCAGCATTCTAAACTGTAACGTTCATGTTAGTAGAGGGTGCCCTCATAGGCAGAGGGTGCCCTTAAAGAACTTTCGAGAAAGCTTACGTGAACCTCAGCCTCCTGCATACAATGAGCAAGTGGCTATTTGTACATATGTAAATAAGCCATTTTTCTTTTAACACGGACATGTGTGTTGATGTACAGTTATTCTTTAAATGATACTCTGATAATAAAGTCTTTTAACGAAACGCACATCTTGCAGAAATTCAGGCTTTGAAAATAACCTCGAGGGGCCAGCACTGTGGTGTAGCATGCTCCCCCACCACCTACAGAGTGGCCTCCTGGATGGCAGCTGTTCTGAGTCCTGGCTGCTCCACTTCTGATTCAGCTCCCTGCGATTGCGCCTGGGAAAGCAGCAAAGGATGGCCCAGGTGCTTGGGCTCCTGTACCCGTGGAAGAGACCTGGATGAAGTTTTGCTATTCCTGTCCACTTCCAAGGGGGCATGCACAGTGAAGTTCCCCAGAGCCTTACCATAGCAGTGTCCAGGAAGTCTTCTGTCGCACTGATCAGAGATACATCTGAGACCAGGTCTTCCATGGTCAGAAATCCTGTCATCCTCTCAAACCAGGAAACTATGTAGCCGAGACAGAAAAGGCAGATGGAACCACACAGGACTGAGTTATTGCAGCCTAGTCAATGAAAATTCTCTAGGAGATTTTATCAGGTGACCAGAATGGGACTAAAGCTCCTCTTCCCTGCACATGTCCAGGTAGGCCTGGCTCTCACATCTGCCATGCGGAAGACTCATGATGGAGCCAGAAACCTCCAGGAGCCTCCTAAGCTCTCGGGTTCTCAGCAGGAATTGAAGACTTAGCCAGGATGGATGCCAGAAAGCTCCAGAAGGGACTGGCAAGACAGGACTGAGCTCAACGGATCTTCCCAACACAGGGGGAAACGTGCAGAAAGCAACCTGTCAACGGAGATGCAGAACTGGGAACGGCTCCACCCAGTGCCACCCTGATGGCACTCAATGGGCCCAGGCCTGGCTACCTTTCTTAGGTCAAACACAGCTGGCTAAAACAAGGTTTGGCTTTTCATAGAAATATATATTCAATTTCATATTAAGTTGCTAGGATGGGAATAATTTATAACAAACTTAAAAAAAAGGACTTATTTTTATTAAAAAGGCAGACATGGAGAGAAGGAGAGACAGAAAGAAAAATCTTCCAACTGTGGGTTCACTCCCCAAATAGCCCCAACAGCCGAAACTGAGCCATTTGGAAACCAGGAGCTGCTTCTGGGTCTCCAGCTGTCCTTCTCTCTGCAAATCTCCATTTCCAACAAAAATATCAGTAAGTCAGAAAAAAACAAACAAAACTTCTGTCACCTTCCTAGAATATATTTACTCAATAAAGCAAAGGCCATCTGAAGACCATTTTTTGCTGAGACAGGTCAGAAGAGAAAACGGCTCTTGCTGAGCAGGAGTTTGGATAAACAGCTCCTTACAGAGCCTTGATCACTGCATTTCAGAATCAAGCACCCTGCTGAACATCACAAACAAGCCTCAATGGGAACTGGGAAAAGCTGGCACTATCTGAAAATTCCCTGATCCCAGACCCAGGAAATCAAAATTGCTGGTGACAGAGCCCAGGCAATGGCTAACTCTCTCCACGTGACTGCTGACTGTAACATAGGCAAGGTCTGAGACATTTCCTGCATTTACATCAGAAAAACCTTCACTTTAGATTCAATCACCTGGGGGACTAGAGCTGTGGCACACCTGGTTAAGCCACTACCTGTGGTGCTGGCATCCAAACTGTTCTGCTTCCCCTGTCTCCCTGTTACTACACCTGGGAAAGCAGCAGAGGATGGACCAAGTGCCACCTGCTTGGGAGACCCAGCAGGGATTCAAAGCTCCTGCTTTTGCCCTGGTCCAGTGCTTGCTGTAGTGGTATCAATCAACAGATGAAACATCTTTCTTTGTGTCCCCTCTGGCACTTTGCCTTCCAAATGCATGAATGCCTAAGTCTGTGGGCACACTGAGGTAGATGCGGGCAGCCAAGAGACCTTAGAATTTCTCACCTCTTGTGCAAGAAGCCAAGAGAAATAACTCCCTCAGGACATTCTCTCTCCCCTGCACCCCCATCAGGGTCCCTAAGGAGACAGCCAACAACCATCTCCATCCCTTGGCACCACTATAGCCTGGCAAGGAGTGGCACACCTTCTCTCTCTACTCTTCCAACCCTCTTCCCCTGTGGACAGAGGAGGGAAGGCAGGAATATTTTTCTCAGCCATCCCACTGCCCACCAAACCCAACCCTCTCCATCCTAATCAAAAGTCCACAATGGTCTGCAACCTCCTCACCTTTGCAATAAATATTAAAATTTAGAAATGCAAGTGGTATCCCAACAGCAAGAAACATAATTATGTTCCAAATCATCCACTGTCTATAAAAAATATTACTGAGTCCTTTAGTGCGTTAAAGGAAACAAAATGGTATGTTTAATTCAAAGCTCAGAGAAACATTTTTGGTGCGATGATGTCCAAAAATCAAAAGAATTGAATCATCTGTCTTCTGAAACTATATTTTCTCCATCCTTAAATTCATGATTAAAATTCCATTCTCTTTATGTTAATGTGATCCAACTTACCCCAGGACCTCCCCTCAAGAAGTGACCTCAACTGAGGGAGGTCAGTTCTTAAAAAAAAAAAAAAAAAAAAAAAAAAAAAAAAAAAAAAAGATTTGAAAGAGTAACAGAAGCAGGGACACACACACACACACACACATGGACAACTCTCTCTCTCTCTGAGAAAATAGCTCCTTCTCCTTGCTTCTCTTCCCCCCTCCCACCCCCAGAAAGCTGCTGCGCTGGCAAAGCTAGAACTGCATCCTGGTTTCCCACAATGGGGTGCAGTGGCCCAAGCACTTGGGCCATCTTCTGCTGCTTTTCCCAAACACATTAGCAGGTAGCTGGATTGGAAGTCGAGCAAATTGGTGCCCGTGCTTGGCATTACAGAAGGTGGCAAGCACTGTCCACTATCCCATGAAGCTATGCTTTAAAATACCTCGGTTCAGCACAGTGTGATAGCTCAGTGGTTACATCCTGGCCTTGCAACCACCAGGATCCCATAAGGGTGCCGGGTGGTATCCTGACTGCTCCACTTCCCATTAGCTCCCTGCTTGTGGCCTGGGAAAGCAGTACAGAACAGCCCAAAGCCTTGGGACCTTGCACCTGCGTGGGAGACCCAGAAGAAGTTCCTGGCTCCTGGCTTCGGATCAGCTTAGCTCTGGTCATTATGGCCACTTGGGGAGTGAACCATCGGATGGAAGATCTTTCTGTCTTTCCTTCTCTCTGTAAATCTTCACAATAAAAAAAATCTTTTTTAAAAATAAAATGCCTTGGTCACCACTCCAGCTCTCCCCGTCAAAAACTATTTTTTGTCACCATTCCATCTCCCTCCCCACCATATATTTGTTGAATACAGATGTAGCAAAGTGGGGATACAGATGTGGCAAAGAGGGGATACAGATGTGGCAAAGAGGGGATACAGATGTGGCAAAGTGGGGATACAGATGTGGCAAAGTCGGGATACTGATTTCTTCTCTGATTTGGTCTCCATGGGACAGAATAATGTAACACAACTAAACCCACCCTAATCCTTCAGGTTACCCAGAGCTTCAAGCAGTGACAAGATGACACTTATCTTTGGGATCAGTCCCTGCTGAATTAGTAAAGGCTCATCTTCTTCAGGACCATCCATGAAGAACTGCCGAACACAGGTGAGCAGCAACAGGGAGATATGCCCAAAGGCATGCTCATCCAGCTCCTAGGCAGGAGACCACACTGCGTCACCACTCACGTCGGCAGTTCAACGCAGGTACTTTGGGCACACCAGAAAGCAAAACATACTTGCCTTATTGATGGAGCTATCAAGCTTTTGTAAGAGCAGACGACTGTATTTTTGAGGGGAATGGCTCTCTTTCTGTTCAAAGTATTCTTTGATTTTCTGAAATCTATTACCATCAAATGCATCGGTAATGAGTGACTGAAGCTGGAAAGGCAACAGTGTGCAAATTACTCCTCACCCCAGAACATTCTATAATATCTCTAGTTCATATTATCTGTAATAATTCAATGTGAAATAGAGGTCAGCATGGAACAGTGTTGAATAGGAGGCAATCACGTAACAAGTGATCGAAGTTTCTCGGCTTGTTAATACTCAAAGGCAGCAGAGAGCCTGTCCCGTGATGCTGACACACCCTAAAGTTGGAGACCCACTTGACTGGAAACATGTGATCCTACAGGTGAAAATTCTTAGCAATGCTGGCAATCTTATAACCCTAAAATGCTCATAAAGTCACACAAATGATCCTAGCAGAAAAAAATTAAAATTCCATTACAAACAATGGAAGCTGAAGAATTCACAAATTAGCCATTTTGAGATTGATTTGTTTCCAACTAAACATTATCCAAGACCTGTTTTAAGTACATACACTTGTGTAACATTCTTAACTATCACCTCTAAAGGATGCCTGGAGCTGAGGTCAAACCTCCGGAGAGCACCCAGCGGGGCCTCCTACTCTCATCCTCTACCTCCTATCCTGCAACTCCTATCCTCTACCTGGCAGCCCCAGTCCTGCCTGCTGAAAACTCTACCATGGCTGTCCCTCCTCTCAGAATCAACCTAAACCTTTGGCTGTCATCTGCAGGTCTCTGCGTGGTCTGATCTCTGGCTGACTTCTAGGTCAACCCTCCCTTGCTGCCGAGTCCTCGGATAAGCCAAGCCCTTCCCAGCACAACTGTTCCAAGGCCAGGCTGCAGTCTCCCTGCCCCTTTCCCTGTGACTGGTTCCTCCCCATCTCAGCTTGTCAGGTAGATCTTCCAGGGCTACCTGTTGTAAAGGAAACCAGTGCCTCCTTGCATCTCCAAAGCTTTCCCATTCTGACACCTAATTCCTCTTGGCTGGGAACCTGCCTCCCTGACTCTGCCACAATCATGTGGGCAAGCACTGCTTGAGCTTGGTTCATTTCTGGCTGCTTACATCCAGCACAGCACTAAGGCACAGGATCCTGCAGCCTAGGGCTCTCAGGGTGGCTGACGGTGAAAACTGACCAGAAGCGTGGATACACTGGATGGGGGAGATTCAGGAAAGGATACATTTCTCTGCTTCTGGCTTGAGAACTGAAGGGACCATCGTGCTGATGGCCCCTGGGGAACAGGGAAGGGGCTGGAACTCACCCACACAAACAACAAGAAACAGTCTTTACCAAGAAAGCAGCTTGTGCAAAAAAAAAAAAAGACTTAAACATTCAAAGAATCCCACTTCAAAGTTTTTTTTTTAAGCCTTCTATTGTTTCCCTCAACACAAAATTTTAACTGTACGTTCCATTTCTTTCAGGTCAGAGTAAAACAGCATTTCAAAACAAAACTTTACAAATACAGCACGAAGATTACCAGCAAAGTGCATCCTAATTGAACAAGTTTACAAAAAAAAAAAAAGCCAAACTCCATCGTGCTGATAAAGCACAACTGTTTAGAACCAACCATTGTCAAATGTCAGGTTGCAAAGTACAAACTAAACAAATGGTCTCTACTCAGGAGTCTGTTTTCTGTACAAATGTAAACAACACCGAAGGGCTCCCATACTGAAAATTTCAAGAATCAAACCACAAGAGAAATGTCCAGAAATTTTGGTAATTGTCTGAGCTCTCTCTATTTTTTTTTTTTTTTCAGGAAACAAGCCCTGGTTTTGCAACACCTTACCACCACATTAAAAAACTCCATGTTCCCTGCTCACTTCACCCTCACAATGGAATTGGAAAGTGTGAGACACACAGTATTTTAAAGTCCACTTTGAAGTCTAGACAGAGGTAACGGTGCTACTTCTTGAACTTGACCAAAAAATTCCCCAACGGTGTACTTTTGTCATATTCTATCACCACTATTTATGAACGCGAAAACAAGGGATATGAAGTCAAAGACCCAAATCCAGACTGACTTTTTCACCAACGGAGTATTCTAATTAACGCCAATTAAACGAATGTTGCAACTCGGGCAGAACCGCACCGCGGGTGCCTTAGGAGGTCTTCACTTAGTCGCAAAAGTTTTCTGGAGTCCCAGCGTTTGGGACCATGGGTCTGGACCCAGAGAGAGGGACTTGAAAAAATCTGCCCGGTCGCTTTCTAACTTGAATCCCCCCCTTCCGGAGCGCTGCAGTAGCGAGGAACTAGATCACCATTCCGCCGCCGCCCAAACACTCAGACTAAACCTAAGGAGCTTGAAGCCGCAGACCAGACCCGCTGCCCCATCCCCTGAGCTCAGAGCCTCCCCGACAGCTTAAAACTCAGCCCGCCAGGCTAGTGGCCGAGAGACCGGGGCTCAGTGGACTCTGGGTTCCACTAGGGTCACTCACCCGCGGCATTGTGCTCCTCCGGGCCCGACGCTGGCCTTCCCTGGTCCCCGGTCCCTGGTCCCCGGCTCCTGGCCCGGGGCGCGCAGCTCACCTGAGAGCACACACCTGCGCTATTCTCCATTCCACCTCCCATGAGTCGGGCGGGTGGAGGACGCTGAGTAGCAGGTGTCTGGATTTAGAGCTTCTCCAGAAATACTAGTTGATGGACAGGCCGCTGAAACCTACAACAACTCTGATTGAAATCAAGACACATGCGCGCCTGACTAACTCAGGTCGGGACCCCTGGGCGCGCGCTCACAGGCGCACCCACAGAAAATGGTGATCCCTGGAACAGGAACTCGGTGAAATCTTTCCCTCCTATGCGGAATTAGGAAGCCAGAGCTGGTGAAGCGTTTTCTCTACGCGTCAAAGCCCTTAGAGCTGATTTTTGTGCCCTGATTGGAATGGATCCAAGCTACACTCTTTCCCTGCCAAGAACCAGGCCTGCCCCTAAAATTACAACAATGCTCCCGAGACCATAGAGATATTTTCATTTTGCTTTGCTTAAATGCCCTTCTGCGTGAGTGGCAGAAAAGGGGTGTTTGAAAAAAAAGACACGTGAATACAGTAGCAAAAAGATAAAACTGCAGTTTGAGTTTTAAAAAATGTACTTTTATAGGAAAGGCAGATTTACAGAGAGAAGGAGAGACAGAAAGATCTTCCATTTGTTTGTTCACTCCAAAAATGACCCCGAAGGGCAGAGCTGAGCTGATTCGAAGCCAGGAGCTTCTTCCAGATCTCCCATGTAGGTTCAGGGTCCCAAGGACTGCGGCCATCCTCTAGGCTTTCCCAGGCCACAAGCAGGGAGCTGGAAGAGAGTTGGAACAGTCAGGACAGGAATCAGTAGTGTCCTGGTGCTTACAACTGGAGGATTAGCCAATTGGGCCATCATGCCCACCCTCAAAGTTTGTTTTCTTTCTCTCTCTCTCTTTCCTTCCTTCCTTCCTTCCTTCTTTTTCCTTTATGATTTTTCTTTTTAAAAATGACGCTTCCACTGGAAGTACCCCTTGAGTAAAAATCAACAGACACTGTTACTAGATGCTGTGCTATTTCATGCAGTGGCATGTACATGCGTCCACATCAAAACTATAGAGGACGCAACTGGAGTCTCCTTTAGTCAACACAGGCTTCCCCTCACACTTTCAGTGTGATCCTTGGGCTGTCTTTCCCAGGTACTAGTGTGGGAAGAGGGATTGAAAGTAGAGCAGCTTGGACCCAAAGCAGCACCTGCACGGGATGTTGATGATGCCGATGGTGGCTTAGTCCTTGAGGCCACGTCACCAGCTCTATCATCAATTATTTTCAGATAAGGTTGGGGGCATGATTTGGGGAAAATGTATTTTATGTATTCTTTGGAACTCTACAGTAGCAATACATGCAAATCTTCAGGGGACAGTAAAATACAATAACTATTATTAATTACATTTTTACTTTGATCAGCTTCCTTTTTTTTTACCAGACATTTTATAGCAACACAGAATTAGATGCTCTTACTGTTCTCAAACAATACACAGGAGACTTTGTATCTTTAGTAGATTCTTAGGACGCATTTAGAAATCGAATTTTCTTTACGTTAAAAGGTTTCATTTTGGGGGCCCAACGCGGTGGCCTAGCGGCTCAAGTCCTCGCCTTAAACGTGCCAGGATTCCATATGGTTCTAATCCCAACAGCCCCGCTCCCATCCAGCTCCCTATTTGTGAACTGGGAAAGCAGTTGTGGTCACTTGCGGAGTGAATCATAGGACAGAACATCTTCCTCTCTCTTCCTCTCTGTATCTCTGACTTTCCAATAAAAATAAATAAATCTTTTTTGAAAGTTTGATTTTTGAAGGGTGAGTATCCTGTAGTCACACTCTGAAAGGGGTGAGCCAATAAACCTAACCAAGTTTGCACAAGATCAGAAACTAATTTTCATGCTTTTTCAGTGGTAATTATAAGTGACTTTCTGGAGTTATTTTCAAGCCACTTATGGATGTAAAGTAGCACATTTACCAAAATAACGATATTTTTAAAAATTTCAAGGCAGGAATGTTAATCTAACTTTGGAAGACAACACAAAAGCCGCGGGAAGGCTGAGGCGGCAGAACCCGGCACAGTCCGGCAGCAAAGACAAGAAAGACAAGGCGGGTGGGGCGAAACCTCCCACCCACCACCCCCCCCCAAGGAGGAGACTGGTGCCTTCCCTGTCGCCTGGACCAGCTGAGAGAGACCTTAAGCAGAAACTCTGAGTAAAGCCAAGGGGCAATAGAGTCCCCGGGACGTGCGATGTTGAGAATGAACCAAGCTTTGTTCCCCCGCCTTCCGGATTTTTTTTTCCCGTTGGTGAGCAGAACTTCGCTGCCTCTGGAGAGCTGCTCTGAAAGCTAGCCAACTAAGCAGGCTTGCCTGTGCCCTTGGCTGGACCGCGTGGACCGCGCGGATAATCCCGCGGATAATCCTTCATGGTCTCAGGCTGATGCACGCCTGAGACACATTTGCTTCCCCCACACCCGCCAGCTCCTAGCTGGCGGCCCCCCACCCCGGCGCATCCCAGGGAAAGCAGTGTCTGAGTTTGGAGCTGTGCTGGTTCCGAATTGCCTCCTCTAGCAGTGACGCACAGCAAGGGGTCGGCTCTCTCTGCCTAGGGCTGCAAAAAACAATTGGCTTTGTCCCCTCGTGGCGTGGCTAGGGGCTGCAGGCATGCAGCGCCCCCTCCCTTTCCCTTCAGCTTGGGCTTTCTAGCCGCACAGCCCCCCACACCTCCCCTCGCCGCCGCTGCTGCTGGAGACCCTCAGGAGCCGCGGTGAGGGTCATCGCTGCTGCTGGAGAACCCCAGCACCCGAGGCGAGGGTCCCAGCTGCTCCTGGAGATCCCCTCTCGGCGCGGGGGAGGGTCTCCTGCCCTGCTGTGCCCCCTCCGCTTCCCTTGCACCTGGGCTCTCCAGCTGCCCAGTGCCCCTTCCATTCCCCTGGCAGCACAGCTGGGCTCTCCAGGAGTGCAGCGCCCCCTCCCCTCGCCACTGCTGCTGGAGTCCCATGGGAGCCGCAGCGAGGGTAGCCGCCACTGCTGGAAACTCCCCCGCACCCGAGGCGCCTGGGCTCCAAGAGAGGACAGGACCCTGTCTACCGTGTTCCGGGGAAAAGACCGGGGTCCAGTCTCCTGGGTCCAGGAGAGAACATGGCCCTGTCTCCAGTTCCGGAGAGAGGACCAGGGCCCTGTCTCAGAGTTCTGGAGAGGACCAGGACATGTCCAAGGTGTCAGGGGGAAGACCGGGGCCCTGCTTCCTGGGGTCTGGAGAGAGGACCGGGCCCTGTCTCCCGGGGTCCAGAGTGAGGACTGTGGCCCTGTCTCCCGTGCTCTCTAGCCACGCCGCGCCCCCTTCCCCTCCCTGTGCGGGGGTGGTCTCCACCTGCACGGGGAGAGGAATCCCCTCCTGGCAAGGCTGGGGTCTGAAGCTGCGCCGCGCCCCGCCCCCTCCACTCCCCTAGCAATGTGGCTGGGTGTTATTGTGGGTCGCTCTGACTAGGCTGCAGCTCCCATTGATATATGTGAGGGCCTAGTATGTGCTGGGCAGAACCAGGCTGGACTGCAACAGCCATTGGTCCCAGTTTATGTTGTGCCTGAAAACAGAACCAACCCAGCAATTGCAACCACCAGCTGATCCAGGAGATGGACTGTGCCGGGCCCTGTACTTGCTAGAACATACAAGAATCTGGTCTATAAATACCTCACAATTTCTCTGGGGTTCTCCCCAATCGAAATGCTGGACTCAGAACCCTGCCCAAGAAAAGACAGAAGAAAGAACAAGTCAATCAACCACCTCAGCTCTATGTTGCCAGCGAAATACTGGGCAAATGAAGACTCTATGACTATGTCAATCAGTGGATTCTTCAACAACCCCCTTGTGCTTGGAGTGGTGAAAATGGCAGTGATTCATAACTAATGAACTATTAAAACCACTTGAGCAAGGATCTCAGAGCATGCCCCACATCCGGGACTTGGGGTGGGTGGGAAACTGGGAGGGGCTTCTCCCTCAATAACCCCCTTTACCTCAGATACAAGAAGGAAACAATATGGACATAATAGTCCTACCCACCTCCCTATAGCTCCTGAACCTTTTTACCGTAATTAACTAGGTAAAGATTGTCAACAATATAATTTTCAAAAATAAATTTAAAAATGCAAAAAAAAAAAAAGAAGAAACGAGTTCACTCCCAGCTCAACTTATGCTCAGTCCTTTCCCTTGCTTTTGTCTCCTTATGCAAAATGGTGCCCAATTCGGCTCTATGGGGCTGACTGGGCTATAAATCCACTCTGTTCTCGCACTGCCCGTCTGGGATCTGCTGCTCTGTCTCTGCTCCTGGCCAAATCAAATGGACCAGCAGGACGGCCAGTTCTTTGGGTTCACCTCCCAAGTTCCCAGTGCAAGTCCCTTCCCACCTGGTTGCTGGTGGAGTTCCGATTGCCGTCAGCTGAATGCCGCTGGAGTATCCATCACTGCAACACCACACCGTTGTGTCTGCTGCTGTGTCGGCTGTCCTGTGTCTGTCAGTCTCCAGGTATCCCTCTGCTGTTGTTCTTTTCTCTATTTCCTGGAATGTGTCCTCTCTGCTTCATCCTGATTAAATGTTTCTCCATCTGTTTAAACGTGTGCTTACCCTATTCTGCCATCTTGATTCTCCCAGCAGTGAACTTTCATAGAGCAGTCACTGCGTTCTTGGAATACTTGCTTATTCAGCCATCATTCCATCCAGTAACTACTATGATCACCCACATTTTACAGATGCAAGAAGGTAAGGAGAAGAAAGTAACTAGCCCAAGGTAATACAGCCTATTAGTGACAGAATCATAATGCAGTCTCAGGAAGGCTGGATCTCAAAGTTTATACCTGCACTTTAATCCATCCTGCTACACTTCCATACTGGCACTCAAGGATGTGTCCTCAGTCCTCAGAAACCTAGTTTTGTTTACTACTTAATCATATTAAAATGGAAGATTCAGAAATTGAATACTTCAAATACTAGTCTCCACAATCTAGTCTTCATTGATTCATCAAATATATACTGCAAATGGCATGGTGCTATATAGATCCATGAGGAATATGGTGTTTGCTAAGGATTATGTCTCAAAGAAACTAGTGCTGTACACTATAGGTGTGTGTGTGTGTGTGCGCGCACGTGTGTGTGTGCATGTGCAGTGGGAGAAAGAGATTATGTATGAGTACAGCTGCACAGACATGGCTCGTCATAAACTGGATTTGGAAAAATGTTTCAGGTAGATATTTATACAAAGAGGAAAAGAAATTCTAGTAGAAGTAAAAGAACAAGTACATATAGAGATCAGGAATGTGTAGCAACCAGATGAAAAATTGGTAATATGGCGCGATATATATATATATATATATATATATATATCCCGATGTGCCTAGAATAATACTGCTTTACACTTGTTTTCTCAATTCAATGACTATAAAGGCCTCTTTCACACTTACTTATCCCTTCTGGAAAAAGCAGATGGTTACCCTAAGTATAGACTATAATGAGCAAGCAGGTGAAGCCTTCCCTGAAGTGTAGAGTGACCCAAGAAGCGCTTTGCGTTGAACTACGTAGATTCTTCTGTAAATACGGAGACATCATTAAATATTTAAGTGTGCATATTTTAGGAAGATAAGGTAAGGAAAACCAGGAATGTGAATACCAGTTGTGAGGTTTCTGCAACAATTTTGGCAATATAGAACTAAGATCTAGACCAGGATAATGGATGTTGAAATGTGAAGAAGTGGACAAATGTGAAAGACACTACAGTTTATCTGAAATGTCAGCTTTTTCTACAAATACTGAATGTTTTAGGCTTTGTGGGCTATACGATCTTTGTATGATTACATACAATTGTAGAATTCTGCCTTTATAACTGAAAGCAGCTATAGACAATGTACATGAATAAACATCACTACGCTGCAATATAATTTTATAGATGGACACCAAAATTAGAATTTCATACTTTTCATGCACATAAGACATTTATTGTAACAACTGAAATAGAGAAACCATTTGTAGTTTGTAGCTATACAGAAAGAGATAATGGGCCAGAAGTTCTTGCTTAACCCTGGCCTAATTAGGTCTCATAATAAGATCTACTAATCACATTAGCATGTTTGATCTTTAATTAAACAACTAGTTATGAGATAATCCCAACATTACTAAATCATCAGATTTTACTCTTCATTAGAACTGCAAATATCTTGACTAATGGAATCTCTTTCATGATTTGTCACAAAATACTGAGCACAATTAAATCAGCCTATCTGACACCTACTTCTTTAGCAATAAGTTAAAGATGTAAGTACATACAACCGTAGGGAAAAGGGCATTCATCTTGTTAATTCTTCAACAACACAATCCATCAACATTATGTCATAGAGCCTCAGACTTTTGGTAAATGTTCAAGGGTAAGTGCTTTGCAATTGCCTTGATCATCATCATCATCATCATCATCATAACAATAACGCAAGTGATTTAAAGCACACGGTCACTGGTGACATAACTTCCAAAGATGTCCACTGTATCTGTGTACAAATTCTATCCAAACAGGACTCGCCTCTACAGTGAAAAAAACAATCCTTCCATAAACGGTATCACCATTAAATCAAAATTGTTTCAACATTAGTACTTTGGGGGGGAAGAGAAGTAGACAGGAGAATGATACCTACAAGGTCCCTGTTTTCTGAAGTGACTTCTATATTTTCAGAATCTCTGGTCTCAACAAATGTAACATGACCATCTTGTTGCTGCTTCCTATTCACTTCCCTTATTAAACCCATCATTTCACACACCCCCACCCTCCCTAACTAAAGCTCATCCTGTTTTCCAAACAGTCCTGGGACTTCACTTGCTTACTCAGGTTAGCAAAAATTAATAACATTGAAGACTCTAGCACTACAACTCAAGAACATGAAATGCAAACTACAGGTTAAAGTCCTGCCTGACAACTTAATTTGTCTTCCATTTCCAAAAACTGAGCAAGAAATTGAATCCATAATATAATACTGAGGTAATATAGAATAAGTGACACAGAACCCAAGTTGCACTGATCCAAAGCCTATGTTTAAATTTGAAATATTCAGGGACTAAATCTTTAAAAAAACTGAAATGTCAGTTGCTCCCTTGGGCCATCCAGACGTTTGATTTTTTCTTGGCTGAAAGTTTTACTGCCTAGCTTTGAGCAACTTTTAATCCCTACTGTACTGGGAATCTATACAGAAGATGAACTGCCTATATTTGAAAACAGAAAGGCAGCTTAAGCTAATAAATGACAAAGGAACTGTTGAAGGAAGTTGAAGCCTGGGATTCAGTTCCCCAGATCTTTTAGGATCTTCACAAAATAGGACTTTATTCAAATCAAGTTCAAGGTCAAAAATTCAAACATGATTGTACCCAAAGGTACCCAGTATTCAAGTGTCTGTTAGTTTTCCTAAAGCTTCACAAGAACTTTTCCTTTTGGGTTTCACATTTTAAGACCAGCACTTTACAAAGAACTAATGGCATCACCTTCAGGTATTTTCCAGACACTAGAACTCCCCATTCTCCCACCTTTACATACACTAACACCCCTTACTGTCAGTTGGTTACAAACATCAGGTGGGCTCTTACAGGAAAGTGACATGCAGATCCAATGGGCAGGTTGTTTGTATCAGCTGGCGTGATGTCATCACTCTGCACAGCACTCACTCATGACACCCCCTTCCTCCGTCTGGTTACCTCCTGGGATTGCAGCATTCGTTCACACAATCTGTTTCCACCAACTACAAAAGTTTAGAGTAACAAAACAAAACCAAAAAACCCAACAAACAAAAAACTGGGACAACGAGCTCAGCCCTGGTACTTCATGACTGTATGATTGTGAATGAGTTACTCCAAGTTGTTAGACCCAATATCCCACACCCATAAGCAGGATGATAAAACTATTGTTCTTAAGCCTACCAGAAATAATAAATGAGATAATGGGGAAGTTCTCTTGTAAAAAGTAAGAGGTAGGATAGAGCCCACCATGGCCAACAGATAGACTGTCATAACGACTAGGCCCAAAATGATCCGATATTGCAGATGGTGAATAGAAGCAAAACTTAGAAACAAAACAAAATAAAGGGAAAGGGAGAGAATGAGCTTCAGTTTGGTAGTAGGAGAAACATAATGAAATGTTGTGGAATGGCCCAGGGTGATAGTAAGATGCAGCCCTAGACACATACTTATTAGTAGCTGTTCTTTAATCCAAATGCTTGGCAAAACCATATCTATTTAATTTATACTTTCTAAAATAGCCTCTTCACTTACTTTTCCTCAAGTTTCAGAGAAACAGGGGTAGAAAGGGCAGCTTCGCCTGCCCTCTCGTGGCCACCGGCACTCACTGCAGAACACTCCTCCTAACTGCTGCCAAGTCAAGGGAAGCAGCCCCAGCCACAGAGACCTTCTCTCTCAAGCACACTCTTTAGAAGTTGCAAAGGAGTCCCATGACGGAAGCCCTACATACGCCCTCAGGGTCTGCATTCGCAGGAAAAAGCAGTAGAGACAGAGCACAGCACACAGCACACAGCACGCTTCCTCCCAGGAGGGCAGCAGGTGTCTATCTCTTCCTGCCTGCCTGCCTGCCTGTGTGCATGCCAGCCTTCCTCTGTGCTATTTGCTTTGAAACACAGAGGAACAGAGAGGGAGAGAGAGCAATCTTTCTTGCATCTGCTGGTTCACTTCCCCGAGGACCAGCACCAGAGCCAGCCGAGGCTGGGCCACGACAATCCCGGGAACCAGGAGCTTCCTCCAGGTGTCCCCCTGGGCACAGGGGCACAGGGGCACAGGGGCACAGGGGCACAAAGCCCTGCAGCATCCTCCACTGCTCTCCCAGGAGGATCGACTGGGAGCTGGCCTGCGGGGGAAGCAGCCAGGATCTGAAGCAGCACCCATACAGGCCATCTGCCTGGCAGGCTGATTCTTGACCCACTGGGACACCACCCTGGACCACTCCACCCCAACAATCACCACTCCATACCACACACACAGGCAGTTGTGAGGGCCTCCCCAAGGGGATGGGGTGCATGGCCAAGGCAGGGACAAGTGGGATAGGGGCGACGGGTGCCTGAGTAGAGGGCAGGGATGCAAGGGTGCACCTCCCCTAAAGAAGGGTTCAGGGTAGAACGCAGGAAAGGCTGCTGGGAAACAGTCCAGGGATCCAGGCCCGTGCTGTCGGGAGCACAGGCCCTGAAAGCGTTCCCTTATCCAGGCCCAGGTGGCTCCCCAGCCAACGTCATACCTGCTCATGGCTTCTGCCATCTACAGTACAAGTTCCCAAATGTGCTCCAAAAAGCCTGACCATCTCCTGGCGCTGCAACCCGGACACTGCACTGCATACCTGCTTGATTGAGCTCAGCTGTGCTCGGCTGTGCTTGGCTTGGCCTCGGCGGCAAAAGAGGTGCTGGGAATATACGTCCCACGATGCACTTTGAGAGACAAGGGGATGGTGTCTCTTGTCCCAGAGCGGCCTATGGAAGGCTACCTAGTGGAACATCTTTTCCCAAAATGCCTCACGACTTCAGCGTCTAGAGTACTCAGGCGCTCTGACGTGGGACTGCAGCTCCTACAGTGCGCTTGCCTACGCTGAAGTCGGACTCCAACTCCCAAACACTGGTGGGAACACTGATGTGGATTGCAACTCCCAGACGCCCATGGGCACGCTGACGTGGGACTGCAGCTCCCACAGTGCCCGTGCACTGGGGAAGTAGCCAGGATCTGAAGCAGCACCCATACAGGCCATCTGCCTGGCAGGCTGATTCTTGACCCACTGGGACACCACCCTGCAACACCCCGCCCCAACAAACACCTCCCCATACCACACACACAGGAAGGTTGTGAGGGCCTCGGTGTGGAGACCCCAGCAGCGGGGTTCCCGTCGAGAGTCGCCTCTGCTGCTGGAGACCCCTGGCAGCCGAGGCGAAGGTCTGCAGCCATTCTGCGGCCCCTCCCCTTCACTTGCGCCTGGGCTCTCAAGATGCACCATGCCCCTTAGGCTCCCTTTGCCATGTGCCTGAGCTATCCTGGCACGCTGCTCCCACCCCTCCCCTGGCCGGTTGGCTAGAGACCCCAAGCACCCGAGGCGAGGGTCGCTGCTGCTGATGGAGACCCCCCGGCAGCCAAGGCAAGGGTCACCGCTGGTGCTGGAGACCCCTGCAAGCCAAGGCCAGGGTCACCATCGCTGCTGGAGACCCCCAGCACACGAGGTGAGGGTTGCCGCCACTGCTGAAGACCCCTGGCAGCCGAGGCGAGGTCGCCAATGCTGATGGAGACCACCAGCTGCAGCAGAGCAGGTCTCTGCTGCTGCTGGAGTTCCCCTCGCAGTGCGGGGAGGGTTTCAAGCCATGCCGCGCTCCCTCCCCTTCCCTTGCTCCAGGCCTTACCAGCCGCGCTGCGCCCCCTCTCTTCAGCTCGCCTCGGCTGGTGGAGAGCTCTGGCAGCAGCGGTGAGGGTAGCTGCTGCTGGAGACCACTGGAAGCCGTGGTGGTGAGTGTGTTCCCATGGGCCAGGGCCCCTCCCTTTCCCTTGTGTCTGGGCTCTCCAGCCTGGCTGCGCTGCTTCAACTCCCCTCGCCTAGCCGCTGCTGGAGACCCTCAGCAGCCGAGGCGAGGGTCGCCACTGCTGCTGGAGACCCCCTGCAACCAAGGCCAAGGTTGCCAATTCCTCTGGAGATCCCCTCGTAGCTCAGCTAGGGGTTGCAGCAGTGCCACGTCCCCTCCCCTCCCCTCTCTGCCACTGCTGAAGACCCCCTGCAGTGGACGTGAGGGTCGCCGTGGCACCAGAGGCCAGGGTCGCTGCTGCTGTTGGATCCCCTTGTGGTGCAGCAAAGGGCTGCAGCCGTGCCGCCCCCCCCCTTCCCTTTAGCCTGTACTCTCCAGCTGCACGCGCTCCATCCCCTCCCCTTTCTGCCACTGCTGGAGACCCCTGCAAGCCAAGGCGAGGGTCGCCGCCTCTGTT
Organism: Ochotona princeps; assembly: GCF_030435755.1. Lineage (NCBI taxonomy): Eukaryota > Metazoa > Chordata > Mammalia > Lagomorpha > Ochotonidae > Ochotona > Ochotona princeps. Next base: position 152,018,924 of record NC_080832.1, on the reverse strand, counting down.
GTAGACCCCCAGCACCCTAGGCGAGGGTCGCCGATGCTACTGGAGACGCCTACCAGCCGAGGCGAGGGTCCCCAATACTGATGGAGACCCCAGGGTGCCACAGCCCAGGTCTCTGCTGCTGCTGGACTTCCCCTCGCAGTGCCGGGAGGGTCTCAAGCCATGCCGCACTCCCTCCCCTTCCCTTGCTGCTGGCCTTACCAGCCCCGCTGCGCCCCCTCTCTTCAGTTCTCTGCTGCTGCTGGAGACCCCAGGCAGCAGCGGCGAGGGCCGTCTCAGCTGCTGGAGACCCCTGGGATCTGCGTCGAGGGTCGGCTCCACTGTTGGAGACCCCCAACCAGCCGAGGCCAGGGTCTGCATCCATGCCATTGCACCTCACCATCACTTGCGCCTGGGACAAAATGCGGTATGTTTTTATTTATAGAATGTCTTAATTTGGAGTCTTACATGATTGTTTCAAAATGTAAATCGAGCAAATAAGCAGGTTATTAAGGAAGAGAATTGCTTGTAGAATATTGTCCTACAGAAGTATGGCTATCATAGAATGGAAAAGCTGGGACAAAATACTAAAGGCTTAAGCATGTTGAGAAATGAACCTTGCAAGTTTTACATATAGAATTGTTTATACTATAAGCTACTACTACCACATTGTTGAAGTGTTTAACATTAATACCTAGTGTACACCGACATTAGAATTAAGGGTGCATACATAGGAATGCTAGTAAATTTGAGAATTTACACGGGAGAGGTCTGGCGCAATAGCTTGGCAGTTAAGGGGTCTGGTACAGTAGCCTAGTAGCTAAAGTCCTCACTTCCGCCATGCCGGGATCCCATTTGGACACTGGTTCTAATACCAGATGCTTTGCTTCCCGTCCAGCTCCCTGCTTGTGGCCTGGGAAATCAGTAGAGGACAGCCTAAAGCCTTGGGACTGTGCACCCATGAGGGAGATCTGGAAGAAGCCCCTGGCTTTGGATTGGCTCAGCTCTGGCCATTCTGGACACTGGGTGAATAAACCAGTGGATGGAAGATATTTCTGTGTCTCTGCTTCTCTCTGTAAACCTGCATTTCCAATAAAATAAAGAACCCAAAAAGAATGATGTGGAACACTCAAAAAGACATAAGACACTTCAACAGAAAATGAAATTAGAAAATCAATGCATGATATGAGAAATTTGGCAAGGACTGACCTTGAGGAATTGAACAGATATTACAAAATCAACTGTGGACTGGCTCTTGTGAGCAGCAGGCTGAGCTACTGCCTGTGTACTGATCTCCTATGAACTCCGATTCAAGTCTTGGCCATTCTACCTTGGATCCAGATGTCTGCTAATATGTCTGCAGAGGCAGCAGAAGAGGGCAGAGGAACTTGGGTCCCTGTCATCTACAAGAGGGACAGAGCTCCAGGCTCCTGGCTATCCAGTGGCCCAGGCCTTGATGTCAGCCATTGAGATGGAGGATCTGTCTCTCCCTCTTTATCTACCTTGCAAATCAAGTATTTCTTAAAGAAAAATTAAAAATGAAAATAGTTGAAAGTCAAGATAAATGAGGATCAACAGAATTAAAAAATATTTGAACTTGAAGACAGGTTCAATATTTTCTAGCCAGCTTTTAAAAAAATGTGAGAAAGGGAATGAAAGCAGCCCGAGAGCTTTGAGACCTTACTGAAATGAACACTTTCTTGGAATTCCTGAGAGGAAGAGAGTATGCCGCATATTCAATGAAACAGCTCATAACTTCCCTGATCTTAATAAGTACACCTCCAAGTACAGAAGGCCCATAGGATGTCAATTGACAGAATCAGAAAAGATCCACGTTCCCTTGACCTATTGTGGTCCGGCTCTTTTAAGTACAAACAATTGTTCATTCTCAAAAGGAAAGCACTGTCGTTTTCAAGGGGACCTCCACTAAATGAACAACATTGTCAAACAGAAATTTTATAGGCCAAGAGGGAATTGAATGGTTTATTTCAAGTTGTGAAGAAAAAGTAAGCCTATCAGCCAAAAATACTTGGCTGAGTAGAACTATCCTTTATAACTTAAATATTCTCCAAAATGAGTGAAAGTCAGGAAAGTCATCAGAATCAACTGGCCTCCTAAAACTTGTTTGAGGAAAATGTACAGACAGAAGCAAATAAAAGGTAGCAGGATAGCATCATGAGAACATGCAAGACTTCTATTTATTCTCATTACAAAGTCAGATATACAGAGAGGAGAGACAGAAAGGAAGATCTTCCGTCCGATAGCTCAGTCCAAGTGGCCGCAATGGCTGGAGCTCAGTCAGTCCGAAGCCAGGAGCGCGGGCCCCCCATGTGGGTGCAGGGTCCCAAGGCTGCTGGTCATCCTTGACTGCTTTCCCAGGCCACAAGCAGGGAGCTGGATGGCAAGCAGAGCCGCCGGGATTAGAAACAGTGCCCATATGGGATCCTGGCATGTGAAAGGTGAGGACTTTAACCACTACGCTAGTGTGCTGGGCCCAAAATGGAAAACTTTGAAGCTCACCCATAACTGGATGAAGAATACTCAGAAGAAACCAACTAATTTTTAAGTGGATAGATTACTTACTAATAACAGCTACTTACTGTTACTACTTATTAGCAACAGCTTTGAAAGTCAATGGACCACACTCCCAGGTAAGATAGAGTTTGGCTAAATGGATTAAAAAATAACCAAGGATATGTACCTTAAGAAACTCATTAGTAAAGACACATACTGGTGAAAAGATGGAAAAGAATGTTCTACCTAAGTGGAAACCTAAAGCAAGCAGGAGTAGTGCATTAGACAAAATACACTTCAGCCAAAGCTATAAAAAGATACAAAGATAATCAGATAGTGATCAAGAAATTAATTCAACAATAAGGTAGGACAGATTGGGTACTATATATCCAATGCCACAGCATGTCATTTTCTTAAAAAGCCTTATTATATCTAAAGGGAGGGCCCGGCAGTGTGGCCTAGTGTTAAACTCCTCGCCTTGAATGCCCAGGGATCCCATATGGATGCCAGCTCTTATCCCAGCAGCTCCACTTTCCATCCAGCTCCCTGCTTGTGCTCTGGGAAAACAGTTGAGAACAGCCCAATGCCTTGGGACCCTGCACCTGCGTGGGGTACCTGGAGGAGGTTCCTGGTTGGATCCGCACAGCACCGGCCGTTGTGCTCACTTGGGGAGTAAACATCAGATGGAAGATCTTCCTCCGTCTCTCCTCCTCTCTGTATATCTGATTTTGTAACAAAATAAATCTTTTAAAAAAACACATACATATCTAAAGGGAGAGTCAAGCTCCAGATCAAGAAAAGTGGAGTTAAGGAATCAACTAACATGTCAGTCAAGCAAAAAAAAAAAAAAAAAAAACCAAACCAAAACCAAAACCAAAAAAAAACAAAAAGAAAAAACACAGTTCTAGGGTATACAGACACTGACACAGCATTCATTGCAATAGCTTTAGAATATGTACTTGAATACACTAAACTTCCTCTAAGACCACATATTAAACCACAACAAAAAGTACATCATATCTTTTCTAATCACAAAAATATAAATCCAGACAAATTTGGTAATATGAAGCCATAGATTGAGGGGCCGGCCCTGTGGCTCAAGAGGCTAATCTTCCACCTTGCACACCGGCATCCATGTGGGCACTGGTTCATGTTCCGGGGGCCTCACTTCCCATCTAGCCCTCAGCTTATGGCCTGCAAAAGCAGTGGAGGATAGTTCTCGTGCTTGGACCCTGCACCTGTGTGGAAGACCTCAAAGAAGCTCCTGGCTCTTGGCTTGGGATTGGTTCAGCTCCGGCCATGGCAGCCATTTGGAGAGTGAACCAGTGGACAGAAATCTTCTCTTTGTAACATCTGCCTTTCAAATAAATCTTGAAAACAAAATCATCTGCAGATTAAATATTATGATCCTGAAATCCAAAAAAGAAATGTGGAAGAAATCCAAAACAAAACTTAAAAATTGAATGAAATGAAAATACAGCATTTCAAAACTTACAGAAGACATCTAAAGAAATACTAAGTAAAGGTTGATGCATTAAATGCCTACATAAAAAAAATGGAAAGGTTTCAAACAGGTTAGGTGCATTTTGGGTATCTAGAGAAGGCAGAATAAACTAAATCCCAAAGTTAGTAAAGAAATAAAGATCATACGGTATGTTGAATTTGAGTTGTTTGAATATTCTCCATACTGATTTCCATAGAGGCTGTACCAGCCTGCAGCCCCACCAGCAGTGGAGTAGGGTTCCCTTTTCCCCGCAACCTCGCCAACAAGTGTTGTTGGTGCTTTTATTCATGTGGGCCAGTCTTACTGGTGTTAGGTGGTACCTCATTGATGTTTTAATTTGGATTTCCCTTATTGCCAGGGAACTTGAGCATTTTTTCATATGTTTATTTGCCATTTGGGTTTGTTCCTTTGTGAAGTGTTTGCCCATTTCCCATGCCCATTTCTTGAGTGGCTTGTTTGTTTTGACATTTTGGTTGTTTTGTAGCTCTTTGTATATTCTGGAGATCAGCCCTCTATCACCTATGTCGTGTGCGAAGATCTTCTCCCATTCTGTGGGTTGCCTTTTTACTTTGTTGATTGTTTCTCTAGCTGTACAGAAGCTTCTTAGTTTGATGAGGTCCCAATTGTTTATTTTGGTCTCGATTTCTACTGCATTTGGAGTCTTTTTTAGGAAGTGAGGGCCTACCCCTAAGTGTTCCAGTGTGTTTCCAACATTGGACTTGACTGGACAATAAGATGCTGGACTCTATGTTTGATATACGCTTGCAATGGGGGAATCTCAACTGAACTTGAGCTGTGGTTATGCAACAAGGTGGAGGAATCCACCATGGTGGGAGGGTTTGGGGAGGGGTGGGGAGAACCCAAGTATCTATGTAATTGTGTCACATAATACAATGTAATTACTGAAGTTAAATAATAAATATATATATATATATAAAAAAGAAATAAAGATCAAACGAGTAAATGAAGAGAAAAACATGAAAGATCAGTGAAACAAAGGTTATTTCAAAAAGAAATAAAACCAGCAAACTTATAGACTAACCTAGAAACAAAACATTGAAATGAAATTAGAGAGCTGGGCCCGGCGGCGTGGCCTAGCAGCTAAGGTCTTTGCCTTGAACGCTCCAGGATCCTTTATGGGTGCTGGTTCTAATCCCAGCAGCTCCACTTTCCATTCAGCTCCCCGCTTGTGGCTTGGGAAAACAATCAAAGACAGCCCAAAGCCTTGGGACCCTGCAGCCACATGGGACACCTGGAAGCAGCTCCAGGCACCTGGTTTCGGATCGGTGCAGCACGGGCCATTGCACTCACTTGGGGAATGAATCATCGGATGGGACATCTTCCTCTGTCTCTCCTCCTCTCTGTATATCTGACTTTGTAATGAAAATAAAATAAATGTTAAAAACAGAGAAAAGAAATTAGAGGAGAGCTGAGAAACGAAATCTAACCAACACTAGAGAGGTGAAAGGTCACTAGGGACTATTGTGAAGAACTGTATATGCATTCATGGTGTTCATTTTACGAAAAACACAAATTTTAAGACCTTTTTCATCAAGATAAACAGATCTTTAATTCTGTCTTCTACAAACTTTTTGAAACATTGTTTGGAATTTAAAGTTGATCTCATGTGAATTTAGAATAATATCACAGATTGGGGGGAAGAAGGGAGAGGGAAAGAAAAATGGGAGAAGTCTGATGGACAAGTTGAAAGTAATGGCTGGGTAGAAGTACTAAGTTCTGGTGTTCTATAGTATGACAAGGTGATGACAGTTACCAATAACATGCTGTGTGTACATACATATGTGGATGCGTCTACACATTATATATAACATACAGTTAATACATATAAAGCTAGATGGAAGGAATTTGAGTGTTTCACCACATAGAAATTATCCAAGGAACTACATAACTAGATCTATTCACCCCCATTTCATTAGTACCCAATGTTTGCTTTACATGCAGCAAAACCTTACAGAGTCCCCGTGGATGCATATTTGTGTCAATTGATCTTAAAAATGTAAAAAGTTGCACTTAAAATTATGACCACCTTATATATTCAAGTAACCAGAAACTTAAAACATGAGGATTTTAATTGTTGTGGAACATTGAGACTGATTTAATGAGAAAATTATGGAGACATGCGTCTGCTATTACATGCAAACAATTGGAACTATCAGGTTTTGACTGGTGCATTATTTTACCAGCAAGATTCTTTGCCATGGTGAAAAATATTCAACAATTCACCTTTTGTTCTTACAGTCTGCCACAAAGAACAAACCCTCACTTTCACTCCCTCGCTTAACTACACCTCGTGTCTTTTTCCTCCATGGCGATGTGTTATGTTTCTTTAGAAGAGCCAAGAGACTCAATACAGAGACAGCTAGAACTTATACGAGAGTTTGGTAGAGTGGCAGAGTACAAAATGACGTAACGAAAAACAGCAATAGTGTATGCAAACAGCCCCAAGATATAAAGGGATCTAATCAGCAAGATATCATTCAAAATAACAGAAAACTATGCAATATCTGGGAATAAACCTAACAAAAAATGTAGGAGATCCATTTGAAGAAAACTACAAACTACTTAAAAAATAAATTGAACAAGACCTCAGAAGATGGAGTAACATCCCATGCTCCTGGATAGGTAAAATCAGTATCATTAAAATGTCTATACTACCAAAAGCAATATATACATTCAATGCAATTCCAATCACATCACCCAAAACATTCTTCATGGAACTGGAAACAATGATTCAAAGGTTCATTTGGAAACACAAAAACCCAAGAATAGCTAGAACCATCCTGAAGCACAGGAAGTTAGCAGGGCCAATTACAGTTCCAAACCCCTGGACATACTATGGGGCAGTGGTTATCAAAACAGCCTGGTACTGGCACAAAGATAGAGAGGAAGATCAATGGAGCAGAATAGAAACACCAGAAGGGAACCCACACAGATACAGCCAAATAATCTTTGACAAAAAGACAAACGACAATCCAGGCAAATGGAAAGGTCTGTTCAATAAGTGCTGTTGGGACAACTGGTTGATAGCCTGCAGAAACAAAAAGATAGACCCACATCTCTCACCATACACTAACATCAAATCTACATGGATAAAAGACCTAAACCTATATCCAGAAACCTTCAAACATTTGGAAGAAAATGTTGGAAATACTCTGCAAGATCTAGGGGTAGGTCCCAACTTCCTGAAAAGGACACCAAAAAGAGCAATCAAGACACGAACAAATGAATGTATCTACATCAAACTAAGAAGCTCCTGCACAGCAAGGGAAACAATCAACAAAGTAAAAAAGCAGCCCACAGAATGGGAGAAGATCTTTGCACACTACATAGGTGATATGGGGCTAATCTCCAGAATATACAAACATCTCCAGAACAACCAAAACAAACCACTCAAGAAATGGGCAGACATTTCACAAAGGAACAAACCCAAATGGCAAACAAACATGAAAAAATGCTCAACTTTCCCTGGCAATAAGGGAAGTACAAATTAAGACAACAATGAGATACCACCTAACGCCAGTGAGGATGGCTCACTTACAAAAAACCACCACCAACACTTGCTGGTGAGGATGTGTGGAAAAGGGAACCCTACTCCACTGCTGGTGGGACTGCAGACTTGTACAGCCTCTAGGGGAATCAGTATGGAGAACACTCGAACAATGGAAAGTCTGCATACCATATGATCCAGCAATAGCACTCCTAGGAATATATCCAAAACAACTATTACACGAGAAATCAACATGCACCCCTATGTTCATAGCAGCACAATCAATTGTACAACCATGGAAGTAACCGAAATGCTTATCAGCAGAAGACTGGATAAGAAAGCTATGGTTCATTTACTCCATGAAATACTACTCAGCTTTAAACAAAATGAAAGGCAGTTTTGTAGCCAAATGGGCCCAACTGGAAACCATAATGCTAAGGGAAATGAGCCAATCCCAGAAGGTTAGATACCACATATTTGCCTTAATTTAAGATGAAATGATGCCCGTTCAAAAAACAGTACCTGTAAATTGTAGTATTATTCCAAGCCCAAACAGTCTGTAGCTCATGCAATAAGATATTGTGATGTAACCAATGAACCAACAATCAATGTGAGTCAAACTGCTTATGATCTACATCAAAGAATTGTAAAACCTGATATACTTTTAAGACCCTATGCTACTTGGAAATGGGGTGGGAGAGCAGAGAAATCTTCCATCTGCTTAGAATGTGAGGAAGACGTGAAGTATAACCTGTCAGGAATGGAACAAGTAACTCAAACTACAAAGACATATAGGGGGAATCAAGAGCGATCCTGACAATCTCTTAACAGGTCATACACACAGAGCAGGGGGGCACCCCAGAGTGGAGCAGGTGGCAGGAGGAGGCTTGTATCCCAACCCTGTAGACTCCCGGATCCTCACCAAGGACTATCACTACGGGCACCAAGGACTACATCCCAACCGCCAAGAAGAACATAGGGAATTGGAGTGCCTTCAGAGCCTGAGAATTCTGAGGTCATCCACCCCCATCTGGATCTCCCACATGGGATGGAAGAAGCCCAAATCCTTCCTGACAGGATCCAAGGTCATTGGAACAACAGCCAGGAGACCTGAGCGGTCTGCAGAAACAGAAGAACAGTAAACTTCCTTTGGGACTAGGGAGAGGAGCTTTCTCTGATCCTTATTTAGTTCCAACTTTGGCTCCCCACCCTCTCCTGCAAGGACCAGAGACCCCCCCGCCAAAAAAAATTAGGATAGAGAACAACAAGGAAAGCTTAGAACGAGGAGGAAATGGTCGGCGTGGACTCACACATACCTTACTAGGGAGGACACAAAGATTGGTTACTCCTCACTAAGGCATTGAACATTTCTCTGCACACCCCTCCTAAAACTGGTCTGCACCTCAACTGTTGACAAATGCCTTGTCAGAGTTATAAGCCAGTTTAGACTATCCTAAAATCTGCCAAGTTCAGCAACATTATGTTTTAACACTATAAACTACTAAATACTCCAATGAAAATAGACACGAGACAGCTAGCTGAATAATACCCTATAGCCATTTTAAGGTGTATAGAAGCCGGTTCCGTGCATAAACTAAAATTGAAATGCCAATGAAGTACTCACAGGATGTGGTTAAGAACTTGCATTTTAACGTACTGATTACTCAATACCATGTCAATTAACTCCATCATGTTGTAACTTGTTGCTGATGTTTTGTTGTGGCTTTTAATTGATTGGGATGATATTCTGCCAGCTCTATTTTCAGACCAGAGATGGTCTCCCCAAGAAACCTGGAGTTTATCTGGACAATAAGACGCTAGACATTATGCAAACTACATGGTTGCTATGAAAGAATCTTGACTTAATTTGAACTGTAATACTGGAACAAGGTGGAACAATCCACCATGGGGGGATGGCATGGGGAGGGGTTGGGGGAATCCCAGAGCCTATGAAACTGTCACGTAATGCAACGTACTTCATAAAAAGAAGTGAGGGAATTGTAACTCAAATAATCCACAAGTCTAATTTTCATTGTAGTTAGCCTTCCTCTAGAGCTAATAAGTAGGTCCATTGTCTAATTTGATCATCATTAATTTCCCACTTTTTACCCACAGCTGTCCAAAGAATAAAAATCCAAAACACATCTAGCCAGAAGGCAGGAAATACAAGCTAAAAATTATGGAATTCTCACAAGTTGGGTACTTAACCAGTAACAGCTGTGCTTTTCCTAACATTGGTGAGCTATAGAACTCACATACACTGTCTCTTTCAACCAGTCTTTAAAATGTTTGTGGAGAATGATCATAAAAGCCAACATATGGATTTCAAGTCTGCATGGAAACTTCTCTTTTGACTCCATTTTTACGGACTTTGTGAAGCATCCCACTTCCTACTTCCTCAAACACCTCCACGACGCAGAGAAGCGCCAGACTTTCATCCTTGTCTGATCTTCTCCTATCTCGGTATTGAGCGTTTGAGCATTACTCCCACGTTTGTCTACACGAGGAATGTTGCTGGCCAATGCTGACAAATTAACGTCTAGTCCAACGCACGTGTCAGTTTCTCTACCATGCAGTAACAGTAAATAACTTCGGAAGTACTCTCAACATTATGGCTTTTCTAGAAATCACTTGGTCCCTAAATGATGGAAAACAATCCTTACTGACATGTATGCATAATTCCAGTAAGGCAAATCTCACTTGGAATCCACACAGCTCGTCAGAAGCTCCGAGATCAAGAATGATCTACTAGGTGATGCTAGGGAACGCGGGGCTATGCTTAACAGACGAAGCTGTAACAGCCTAATGGAAAATTGAGACATTTGAATTTTTAGTAGGAAATGAGCTAAAAGCAGCTAACTATTTAAGAACCTTAATGGGGTGAAGTTCATGCTCACACAAGCCATCTTTCTTTACAATTCTTGCTTGCATGTGTGTTTAGGAAGTTTCAGCCCCGTGCATATGGAGTAATTCTGACAGCCTAGTTATCCTTGAAAAAAAGGCCAGCATTGGTTTAGGAATGGGCTACCAACATGGGATATGTTCAGCTCACAATGTACTGGTCTTCAGTATTTTAGTTGGAGAGTTAAGATTTTGGACCTGTTGAGGTGGCCTAGCAGTTAAAGTCCTCGCCTTGAATGTGCAGGAATCCCATATGGGCACTGCGTCTAGTCCTGGCAGTCCCGCTTCCCATCCGGCTCGCTACTTGTGGCCTGGGAAAGCAGTTGAAGATGGCCCAAAGCCTTGGGACCCTGCACCCACGTGGGAGACCTGGAGGAGGACCTGGACTCCTGACTTCAGATCGGTTCAGCTCCAGCTGTTGCGGCCACTTGGCGGAGGAAATCATTGGACAGAAGATTGTCCTCTCTCCTTTCTACATGTCTGGCTTCCCCCAATAAATAAATAAATCTTAAAAAAATATTCTTGCTGTAAAGTCAGATTTACAGAGAGGATGAGGAGACAGAAAAATCTTTCATTTGCTGAGCCACTCCAAGTGATTGCAAGAGTTGGAGCTGAGCCAGGAGCTTCTAGGTCTCCCATGCCAGTACAGGGTCGCAAGGCTTTGGGCTGGCCTTGACTGCTTCCCCAGGTCACAAGCAAGAAGCTGGATGGGAAGTGGAGCAGCCGGGATACAAGTGAGCGAGCAGCCCTGTGGGATCCTGGCACTTGCAAAGGTGTCGACTTTAGTCAGTAGGCTACTGCTCCGGGTCCAGTTGGAGATTTGTCACTCAAATGTTTATGGTTAAAGATCCTGATAAGCCATAGAATGCATTTACATGTAAAATAGTAGCAAGTGAGTACAGCATGGTTTTGCACATGATTTCCTGCACATCTGCAGGTAATTAGTTCAACAGTTGTTCAAATGATAGCAGACACAATCCCTCTGGCAATGTATTTCACTGGAACTGTTCATCTTATTGAGAGTTTCTGGCAGCAAAGCATGATATTCCAACAATTCCTTCATTTTGCTTGACTGAAAAAAAGAAAAAGCTGCCCAGTGACTGCAGTAGACCTTGTTCTTAAGGTAAGATTACCAGGGAACTAAGCAAAAACATACATTCAGAATATTTGATTTGTTGATGTCCGTTTGGCATTGGTAGGGGACTTGTGCATTGTTTTCTGCAATAGAAAACATGGCATCACACAATCAATCTTTCCAAGGCTTCAGGGAACTGGCCTCGCTTCTCCTACCCAACTCTCAGTAGACTGCAACTGAGAATTACAGTCATGTTTTTGGAGTTCTTTGAGGTTAGACAATGTGATTTCAGTCTCTGGCTCTTTCCACAAACCAAAATTTATAGTCAGCACTTATGGATAGTTTTACGCTATTGAATAATTTTCAGTCCTGCAAGATGTCGGAGAGGATGCTGGCAAATGCTTTCCTCCTATACATCACTCCCAAGTTACTTAGCTCCCCTCAGTACCTTCCCGTCAGCATTCCAAGTGCCTCATTTACTCCAACACCCTGGTTTCTGATGAGATGGAAATAGATATTTTAAGAGGATCTTCTCTCTCTCTCTCTCTCTCTCTCTCTCTCTCTCTCTCTCTCTCTCTCACACACACACACACACACACACACACACACACAAGAAGTCATAGTATGTTTCTCCCATGGGAAGGGATGACTGATCAAGAAGGATGGCTGTTTCAAATTTTATTATGTATTTGAAAGAATGGAGGCAAGTAGACACTTGCCTCTTATACTGACTGAAATAAACCAGTCCCCCAAAGACAAATGGTTTCCTTCCTGTTTGTTAGCTAATACAGAGTACAGAAGTGGAATATGACTGAAACTGACACCTTGAGATTTGATTAATGTTTATAACCCTCATCTGTACTCTTGAGAAATAGTGGTTTTTCTACTTACTACTTGTGGAATTCTTTAATGGAGGATTAAACTTGTGGTTATAAACTCAAAGTATGCTGCAGTGAAAAGTTAAACAAAAATTATAAAGGAAGGAGGAGAAAGGGCGAGAGTGTGGCAGAAGGCTAGACAGGTTGGGAAATCTCATTATGCTCTTAACTTTAAGTAAAATACAAGGAATGTATTCCAGTTAAATAAAACTTTACAAAAAAGAGAGGAGAGTAAGAGAATAAAGAAAGATTTTCTATTAACCGATTTAATCTCAAAATGCCTGCCACAGCATGGGCTAGGTCATACCAAAGGCAGCTGTCAGATATCCATCCCCAGGTTGTATGCGGATGGCAGGAACCTAGCTGTTCAGATTATCACTTGGTTACTTCCAGGGTTCATTAAGATGAAGTTAGTATACTTGGCATATGCTTGCTAAGAGGGAATCTCAACTGAACTTGAACTATGGTTACGCAACAAGGTGGAGGAACCCACCATGAGGGGAGGGTGTGGGGAAGTGTGGGGAGAATCCCAGTTCCTATGAAATTACAACACAATGTAATTAATGAATAAATTTAATAAACAAAACAAAACAAAAACAAAACAAAAGCAAAAAAATGATGAAGTTTAGAGCCTGCGGTTGAAGCAGCATTGGAATCCAGACCCATGATAAGGGCTACAGGAGTCCTCCAGCATCATCTTAATCTCTGCCAACATTTGCCTAGGGATGATATTTTAAACAGTTTAACCATAATAGCAGCAGGAACTAACTTAATCACATGCCTTTAGCAAGTAGCAAAACAAAATGTGAAGCCTGGACTTTGCCACCCAACATCCCTCCCCACGACCTCCCCTGCCCTGGCGCTTTACCTTGGGTTCCCTAGTTTCGGTGTTTCTGCTATGTGAAGTAGGATTCGAGTTACAGCTTTTCCATGAGCCAAAATGAGTTATGAGCACTTCATGTATTTGTCAAGAAACTTCTCTGTGCCTTTGTTTCTCATCTGTTGAATAGGATCACTGATTCCTACCTTCTGAAAGTCAGTGATGGTGTGCTTGGTGTAACACTTGGCATGCAGAACGCAGCATTGTTGTTGCCATCTGTGGATCCACTCACAAAGTATTAACCAGAAATTGGATTCCCTACATATTAAGTGAATATTTCTCAAATTTGAAATCTAAGAATATGATGGCTTATCTGTAGGTCCCTTAGTTCATAGACAGTATAAAAAGTACAGGTTCACAAATATTTCTTTCCCACATATATTCTTTATACAATGTTAACATTGTTATGGGAAAATAGCTGAATAGTTCCTTTTGTCCTTGCCAGCAAAGTGACACAACAAGAGGGTAGCAGAGCCGGCATTTCTCAACATGCTCCTCTTTATTTTTCTCTAATTTAAATCTAGGCATCCCAGACTGGACGAGCCACTCTTTATGGACCTAAACTGCTCAAATAGTGGACAATTACTTAATAAATCCTTCTCCAACTCTCTCCCCCATATCCGGCCACATGCTGTGATGCATGACTGCTGGCCTTGTCCGAAGGCTTCTCTAAGCCAGTGACTCACCATAACTCTATTACCATGAAGCCAAAGATCAACAGTCTCCTTATGTACAAACTATCGCTGCAAGTTTGATCAGTTCCTTTATTGCACGAGTAGGTATTGTTTATGACTCGGCCAAAACTTTTCTCATGGCAATAACAAAGACAAATTAAGGATAAAGGGCCCGGTGGTGTGGCCTTGCGGCTAAAGTCCTCACCTTGAAAGCCCCGGGATCCCATATGGGCTCGGTTCAAATCCCGGCAGCTCCACTTCCCATCCAGCTCCCTGCTTGTGGCCCAGGAAAGCAATTGAGAATGGCCCAATGCTTTGGGACCCTGCACCCGCATGGGAGACCTGGAAGAGGTTCCTGGTTCCCGGCTTCGGATTGGCGCACACCAGCCATTGTGGCTCACTTGGGGAGTGAATCATTGGATGGAATATCTTCCTCCCTGTCTCTCCTCCTCTCTGTATATCTGACTTTGCAATAAAAATAAATAAATCTTTAAAAAAGTAATTAAATAAAACAGAAGCCAAGAAGCAGCTCTAGACTTACCAGCCATGCAAAAGGGAGGCGCATGCTTGCAGTCTGCCCTTTGGAATGAATTCAGGACCTTGGGCTGTAATAAAATGAATAAATCTTAAAAAAAATTAAAGATAAAAAGGAACACTCTAAGTAAATGTACTTTTAAACCAAAAACCTTATTTTTTTCCCAACAGTTTTGATAGATTGGCAGGGGAAGAGTCTACAACAATGTTTGTGTGAGTGCACTTCAAGACACCAATGGGAAAAAATGGAAATTAAGTGCAAGTGCAAAAAAACACTTGAAATCTCTGCAGTTTTTTGTAATTTTTTTCAAAAACTTGAAGACCACTGGGTTCATGGATTTTTAGGGCTTTTTCTTTTGCACCAAACTTCTATTTCAATTGCACTTTGCCAGAACTTTTTACCCACTCTTGCAGATGATCTCAAATCCATCAAAGCAAACCATCTCCATGGATTTTTCTTCAACTGAATCTCAGTGGAAGAAAATTCAAGGGTACACAGTACTTACTTCCACCTGATTTTCTAACTTCATAGCAACATTACTATGATACTCAAAATCACCATTACTTTTTCTATTGCTTTAAGATATTGAGATGTGACACCTCATTTCTAGTCAAGTCAGGCTTAATTATTTGGATCTACTCTCACTGATAAGCAGTAAAGCTAAATTTAAAGCATCTTTCTTAGCAACTGTAAAGCTGGCTAAACAGTATCTGGCAAAAACTGACAGGGCAAAGAAGAACCTCATGCGATAAAACCTGAGAGCTGCTTTTGTGGGCTCTGTGACCTGAACACATTTGGAAGTGACGTTTAGGAGAGGGTCAGACATCAGAGCCCTGTGTCTGCTGGAAGTTGAGAAGCTACTAGCAGACACACTCCCAAAAGTTTCCACTGGACATCAGTTAGAATAAATGAGACACAGTAGAGTCCTCATATACCCTTCCAGCCCGAGATTATATAGCTGTATTTTTAAAGATTTTTCTTTGTAAAGGCAGATCTATACAGAGAAGGAAAAATAGGAAGATCCTCCATCTGCTGATAAAGTGACAATGGCCCGAGCGGAGTTGATGCGAAGCCAGGAGTTAGGAGCTTTTTCTGTGTCCCCAGGCTTTGGGCCATCCTATAGTGCTTTCCCAGGCTGCAAACAGGGAGCTGGATGGGCAGTGGAGCAGCAGACACGCAGTGGCACCCATATGGGATCCTGGTGACTTCCAGGCAAGGATTTAGCCACTAGGCCACTGTGCTGGGTCCTTGGGATCATAGTTTAAGGGAATTAATTTCAAGTCCTGAGCATCAATGAGGGGGTCACAGGTGGGTAGGGAAGAGGTAAATCCTCTCCAGAGAGGTTAGTTTTCTGAGACCTCCACATTTATTGCTATATACAAACTTGCAAAATAATCTGTATGAAAGGTTAGGTACACCAGGAAATAGGATATCAAGAGTGAGAAAAAGCAGAAGTAGATCCACGAATTGCACATTGAGAAACAGTAACCATGGGAAATGTGATCAACATTGTCTTTAAAGCAATAAAATACAAGCAGATTTAGAAGCAGAAGCAAAAGACATGGACTTGAAAATGATCTACTAGAACTTCTGGAAATGAAATTTTATACACAAAGTATTACCAAGTCAATAGATTTAGTCAATTAGACATACTTGACATGGACAAAGCAGGCAGGCAGTGAGGGACAGGAAGCTGAATACTGCCAACACCCTAGCCATCCACACTGCCATCTCCTCCAGGCTGTTTCCACATGGCCAAAACCTCAGCGCACCTGCTCTGCATCCTGCAGCCAAGCCTCACTTTGCATCAGGTACCAGGTGTCATTAACCACCATAAGGGGCTCACCACACATACTATAGCTACACTCCTTATGCTAGAAGGAAAATGTAACCCCAGCCAGGTGGGGAAATTGTCCCTTTTGAGATTGCCTGCACACATATCTGAGTGAGGACTGTCCTTTTGTCCTACTGCTCACCTGTCTCTCCTTTGTGTTCTTATTTGTAGAAAGACAAAAGCCTGCAGTTGAAGTCTAGCTGGGGCGGGCGGGTGGGGGTGGGTGGGAGCTGAGCCTCTCCAACTACCTCCAGGGCTCTTGAGCCCTACAACACCACCAGGAGGCTGCATTTCCCACCATTAGTAAACTGAGATCAAACACGTTGTAGAGCATGGAGGTGCAAAACATGTCAAGAGACAAACAGAACTCCTGACATGACAGTTGAAAATGAATCCCAACCTGTTTAATCCGAGTTCTAAGATTTCCAGAAAGAAAGACAAAGAGCAGAGGTAGTCTGAGGTTTCTCCATAGTAACTGTTTACATGTTATTTTAATGCCAGTTATTTCTTCAAAAGCATCTGATTTTCATGAAAACAATCACTGGAAAACTATTTTGTTACTTTAAATAAAAATGACAGCATTGTAAAATAACAGACAACAGTTCCTGGGCTTGGGAAAACATAGCACTACACAGGTGAAACATACATAAAGCATATGATGGGGGACAAGAGGCCCTGACCATAGGAGTATCTTTAGCTCGGCAGCAACGAGCAGACAGCAGTTCCCTGGCTTGGGAAGCATTTTGCACTTGCATAGGTGTTGCACACAAAAAGGCATACGATGGGGTACAAGAGGCCTAGACCCAATCTCACAGCCTCTGCTGTTCCTCTGCCAACAGATCAACCCGCAGTTACAACACAAGGGTGCCCACCCGCTCATGTGCATCAGTAAAGTCCTATTGCTCCATAACTCTGGCAGTCTGTACCGCGACCTTGTTCATTGTCACCAAGGTAACTGGTGGTGGCAGCTGCTGATGTACTGGCCATGGTGGTCGCCACTATGCCAGTCTCTTTTATTCTTTATCAGGCCAACAGAGGCCTCTCCGTCAGTCCCAACAGGCACAGGCAGGATTCAGGGCAGGGGCTGAAGAACAGCAGAATTGCAATTGCCATTCCAGCACGCTGTCAGGGTGCACTGGAACGTGGTGTCATTTACTTCAGAGGTGTTTTCTGTATGTGAGAGAGAAACATGGGGATAACACAGGCAGACACAAGCTTCAAATTCAAGGAGCTGAGGTTCACCCATGTGAGCGAGTCCTCAAGTTCAGAGGAATGATGGAACTAAGAGATTCCACAGGAATCATTGCATTCCTAAAGAAGGGAAAACGGGGTGCTTGCCAGTCATGTCCAAACCCCACAAAGCTGCCACATAGAGAAGGTGGGTATTTTCCCTGTGGTAATAACAGGGGAATGATAAGCAAAAGCACGGGCAGAGATTATGCTATTTATAAAGGGAGGGCCAGACCCCCAACAGCTGGGGTCACACACCAGACAGTCTGATAGTCTGGTTAAAATAGAAACTGGCAGGAAATGTCAGAACCTGGTGCTCATAGCAGGAAGACAAGATAAAGAGAGGGGTGCTTCACAAATACTAACATACTTACATAATATATAAAGGCCTAATATACCTGCCTGAGGGGGAACCTCTCACGGAGGCCCCAGCATAGATGGAGAGGGATTCCGAGGGGGACCCTCGGGCTGAGGACCCAGCAGACGGGTTCCTGAGTGGGACCCTCTCACTGAGGACACAGCACAGAGAGAGGGGATGTCCGAGGGGGACTCTCACTGACGCCCCAGGAGAGAGGGAGGGTGGTCCGAGGGGAAACCTCTTGCTGAGGCCCCAGAAGAGGGGGTCCCAAGGTGGTCCCTCTCTCGCTGAGGCCTCAGGAGAGGTGGTGCCCAGGGGGACCCTCTCGCAGAGGACCCAGCAGAGAGGTAGTGGGAATCATGGGTTCCTCTCCCTGAGGCCCCAGAAGACGGGGTCCTGAGGGGGACCCTCTGGCTGAGTCCCCAACAGAGAGAGGGTCGGTCTCTGATGATCTCTCTCGATGAGTCCCAGGCAGAGAGAGGGAGGCGGGTCTGGGTGGACCCTCTCGCTGAGGCCCCAGCAAAGGGGGTCCCGAGTGGTACTTTCTTGCCTAGGCCCCAGAAGAGAGGTTAGGTGGGTTACCTTCTCGCTGAGGCTCCAGCAGAGAGGGAGGGCGTGTCTGAGGGGGACGCTCTCTCTGAGGTCCCACCAGAGATGGAGTGGTGCTCAGGGGTTCGTCTCGCTGAGGCCACAGCATCTAGTTAGGGGGGCTCTGGGAGTCCCACTTGCTTAGGCCGCAGCAGACGTGGTCCCGAGGGGGACCCTCTCTCAAAGGCCCCAGCAGAGATAGAGGCTCTGGCTGGGAGGGTCCCTCTCGCTGAGGCCCCAGCAAAGAAAGGGTCCCTCTCCCTGAGGCCCCAGCAGAGGGTGTCCCGAGGGGGACAATCTTGCTGTGGCCCGAGTAGAGGTTGTCCCAAGTGGGACCCTCTCACTGAGGCCCCAGCAGTGAGGGAGGGAGGGTCCGAAGGGGACCCTCTCCCTGAGGACCCAGCAGATAAGGAGGGGGGCTCCGGGGGTGCATCTCGCTTAGGACCCAGCACAGGGGGTCCTGAGGGGTATCCTCTCGCTGAGGACCCAACAGAGAGGGTAGATGGCACGAGGGGTACCTCTCACTGAGGCCCCAGCAGAGGGATTCCAGAGGGGGACTCTCTCGCTGAGGCCCCAGCAGCGAGGGAGGGTTTGCCGGGGGTCACTCTAGCTGAAGCCCAGGCAGAGGGGCTCCAGAGGGTAACCCTCTCATTGAGGCTCCAGCAGAGACGGAGGCGGTGTCCGGGGTGGACCCTCTTCCTGAGGCCCGAGGAGAGGAGCCCCGAGGGGTACCTTCTCGTTGAGGCCCCAGCAGAGAGGGAGAGGTGCTGGGGTCAGTATCACTGAGGCCCTAGCAGCGAGGGAGGGGGGCTCTGGGGGTCCCTCTCGCTTAGGTCCTAGCAGGCGGGGTCCCGAAAGGGACCTTGTCTCAGAGGCCTCAGCAGAGATTGAGTCTCTGGCTGGGAGGGTCATTCTCGCTTAGGCCCCAGCAGAGAAAGGGTCCCTCTCGCTGAGGCCCCAGCAGAGGTTGTCCCGAGTGGGACCCTCTTACAGAGGCCCCAGCAGAGGGGCTCCCCACGGTGACCCACTCTCTGAGGCCCCAGCAGCTAGGTAGGGGGGCTGTGGTGGTCCCTCTTGCTGAGTACCCAGCAGTGGAGTCCCGAGGGGGACCCTCTCGCTGAGGTCCCAGCAGAAACAGAGAGAGAGAGGAAGACGAGGGTCCCTCTCGCTGAGGCCCCAGCAGAATGGGTTCGGAGTGGGACCCTCTCGCTGAGGCACCAGCAGCGTGAGGGTCCCTCTTGCTGATGCCCCAGCTGAGAGGGTCCCAAGGGGGACACCCTCGCTGAGGTCCCAGCAGACAGAGATGTGAGGTCCGAGGGGGACCCTCTCACTGAGGCCCCAGCAGAGGAGGTAGCAAGATGGACAATCTCGCTGAGGCCCCAGTACAGGGGGTCCCGAGTGGTCTCTTTTGCTGAGGCCCCAGCAGTGAGGGAGGAGTCGCCAGGGGTCCCTCTCGCTGAGGCCCCAGCAGAGAGAGGGGTCCCTAGGGGTCCTTCACTGAGGCCCCTGCAGAAAGAGGGGGGCGAGGTTCCCGCTCCCTAAGGCCCCAGCAGAGAGAAGGGGAGGTCCAAGTGCTAACTTCTCTCGGGTCCCCAGCAAAGAGAGAGAGAGAGAGGGGTGCCAAGTGTCCCTCTCGCTGAGGCCCCAGCAGCGAGGGAGGTGGCGCCAGGGAACCCTCTCGCTGAGGCCCCAGGAGAGGGTGTCTCAAGGGAGTTCCTCTCGCTGAGGCCCCAGCAGAGACGGAGGGGGTATCCGAGGGGGACCCTCTTCCTGAGGCCCAAGGAGAGGGGGTCCCGAGGAGTACCTTCCTGATGAGGCTTCAGCAGAGATGGAGGGGTGCTCGGCGGTCCGTCTCGCTGAGGCCCCAGCAGCTAGGGAGGGGGGCTCTGAGGGTCCCTCTCGCTTAGGCCGCAGCAGGCGGGGACCCGAGGCAGACCCTCTCTCAGATGCCCAAGCAGAGATAGAGGTTCTGGCTGGGAGGGTCCCTCTCACTGAGGTTCCAGTGCAGAGACAGGGTCCTTCTCACTGAGGCCCGAGTAGAGGTTGTCCTGAGGGAGACCTTCTCGCTGAGGTCCCAGCAGTTAGAGAGGGAGGGTCCGAGAGTGACCCTCTCGCTGAGGCCCCAGTAGAGAGAAAGGGGGGTCTGAGAGGAACCTCTCGCTGACCCCAGCAGAGGGGGTCTCAAGGGAGTCCCTCTCGATGAGGCCCCAACAGATGGGATCCCGAGGGGACGCTCTCGCTGAGGCCCCATCAGAGAGAGAGAGAGAAAGGGGGTGGTTGTGAGTCCCTCTCGCTGAGGCCCCATCAGAGAGAGAGAGAGAAAAGGGGTGGTTGTGAGTCCCTTTCACTGAGGCCCCGGTATTGAGTGAGTGGGGCTCTGGGGTTCCTCTCACAGAGGACCCAGCAGAGAGGTAGTGGGACTCAGGGATCCCTCTCACTGAGGCCCCAGAAGACGGGGTCCTGAGGGGGACCCTCTGGCTGAGTCCTCAACAGAGAGAGGGTCGGGCTCTGATGATCTCTCTCGATGAGTCCCAGGCAGAGAGAGAGGGGGGTCTGGGGGGACCCTCTCGCTGAGGCCCCAGCAGAGAGGGTCCCGAGTGGAATCCTCTCACTGAGGCCACAGCATTGAGAGAGGAGGGGTCCGAGGGGGACACTCTCGCTGAGGCTCCAGCAGAGGGGGTCAAGAGGGGGACCCTTCTGCTGAGGCATCAACAGAGAGGGAAGGGGGCTCCGGGGGTCCATCTCGCTGAGGCCCCAGCAAAGGGGGTCCCGAGTGGTACTTTCTTGCCTAGGCCCCAGTAGAGAGGTTAGGTGCCTCCGGGTGTCCCTCTAGCTGAGGCCCAAGCAAAGGGGGTCGCCGGGGTTCCCCCTCGCTGAGGCCCCAGCAGAGGGGGTTCCAAGGGGGACCCTCTCGCTGAGGCCCCAGCAGAGAGGGAGGGGTCGCCAGGGATCCCCCTCGCTGAGGCCCCAACAGAGGGGGCCCCGAGGGGGTCCCTCTCACTGAGGCCCCAGGAGAGGTGGTTCCCAGGGGCACTCTCTCAAGGAGGACCCAGCAGAGAGAGTGTGGGACTCAGGGGTCCCTCTCACTGAGGCCCCAGAAGACAGGGTCTTGAGGGGGACCCTCTGGCTTAGTCCCCAACACAGAGAGAGTGTCGGGCTCTGAGGCTCTCTCTCGCTGAGGACCCAGCAGAGAGTGTAGGTGGCACCGGGGGTCCCTCTTGCTGAGGCCCCAGCGAGAGGGATTCCAGAGGGGACCCTCTCACTGGGGCCCCAGCAGCGAGGAAGGGGTCGCTAGGGGTCCCACTAGCTGAAGCCCAGGTAGAGAGAGAGGGGGGTCCGACGAGGACCATCTCGCTGAGACCCAGGCAGAGGGGCTCACTAGATGGACCATCTTGCAGATGCCCCAGCAGATAGGGAGGGGATGGAGGGGGGAGCCAAGAGTCCCTCTCACTGAGGCCCCAGCAGAGTGGGTCCCCAGGGGACCGGCTCTTGTGGCTCATTTGGAGAGTGAATCATCGGACGGAAGATCTTTCTCTCTGTCTCTTCTCCTCTCTGTATATTGACTTTGGAATGAAATACATAAATCTGTTTTTAAAAAAAAAAAAGGTAGGGCAGCATGGGGCACCCTCGTGGCCACCAGGACTCACTGCAGGATGCTCATCCAAGGCTCTCCTGCCAAATCAGTGGAAGCACCCCAGCTCAGAGAGGCATTTGTTCTCAAGGACACTCTTTTTAGAGCTTGCACACAAGTCCCATGACGGAAAAAATATGCACGCCCTGGGTGTCTGCATTGACAAACAAAAGCAGTCTAGAGTCACAGCACAGCACACAGCATGCTCCCTCGCAGGAGGCCAGCAACTTTCTGTCTTTTCCTTCCTCCCTCCTGCCTCCCTCTGTCCTCTTTTCTTGGAAGCACAGAGGAACAGAGAGGGAGAGACAGAATCTTTCTTGCATCTGCTGGCTCACATCCCCAAGGACCATCACCAGAGCCAGCTGTGGCTGGGTCAGGACAAGCCCAGGAACCAGGAGCTCCCTCCAGATCTCCCAAAGGGGCACAGGGGCACATGGGCACAGGGGCACAAGCCCCTGCAGCATCCTCCGCTGCTCTCCCAGGAGGATCGGCAGAGAGCTGGACTGCAGGGGAAGCAGGCAGGATTTGAAGCAGCACCCGTACAGGCCATCCACCTGGCAGGCTGAGGCTTGACCCACTGGGACAATACCCTGCACCACACCACACCACACCACACCACACCACACCACACACAACACACACCACACCACACCAATCCTTGCTGGACCCTTCAGCAGCTCCTTCACCAGGCTGCTGAAGGCGCCTGTCCCCCTGGCTTGCACTACTTTTGCCGTTCCGTACTGTGAGAGCAGCCAGTACAGACGAGGGATCCAGGCATGTTGCTACTTTACCTGTCCTGGGGAGAAGGACCTCTGTGAAGAACAGATGTCAGCTGTTGGGATGTCTTGTGGAAGATGGCACATCAGCGGCGGCCAACGGTCCACAGCTGACCAGCAGGAGGAAGAGTCTTGAATCCAGAAGGATCCATGGAGGAGGGTGAAGCACTCCCTGGTGAACAAGAGGGCAGCAGCATCTGGCTGGAGGCTGTGAGGCCAAATTCCTGCCTCCAAAGCACATGACAGGGATGGCTGACCCCTCAAGTGCTAGCTAGAGATAGGAAAGGCAGGTTTCTGCACCCTGTTGTGTGCAGGAAGCACAGGCCCTGAAAGCCTTCCCTTGTGCAGGCCTTGGTGGCTCCCCAGCCATCATCATATGTGCTGGGCAGCAGGGCTGCATGTTGCAGGGTGCTTTCTTTAGCAGCTAGCGCCTGGGACTTCCTATTGCAGATGGCTGGTGACCTCTGGTGCCTACTTGCCCATCCACCTGGCTCCTGGCTTAGGAGCCCACATGCCCAGACACCACTCAGCTAGGCTAAGGCAGGCCGAGTAGTGCATCACCCTAACCACCACCCAACACATGCAAAAATACATGAAGCCGGGGCACATCAGCGTGGCCTAGTGGCCAAAGTCCTTGCCTTGAACGCACCAGGATCCCATATGGGCACCCGTTCTAATCCCGGCTGCTCCACTTCCCATCCAGCTCCCTGCTTGTGGCATGGCAAAGCAGTCGAGGACGGCCCAAAGCTTTGGGACCCTGCAACCACATGGAAGACCCAGAGGAGGTTCCTGGTTCCTGGCTTCAGATTGGCGTGCACCAGCCATTGCGGCTCACTTGGAGAGTGAATCATTGGACGGAAGATCTTCCTCTCTGTCTCTCCTCCTCTCTGTATCTCGGACTTTGTAATAAAAAAAAAAAAGGTCCATGAAGCCCTCTTGGCAGTCCATCAAGGAGCTGCTCCGCTTGCCAAAGAATTCCCGGAGTCTGCATCTCAGGATGCTCTGCGAGGAATGTGGGTGGCGGTAAGGTTTCCCGGGACCTCATCTGGCCAAGTACAACCCCAGTGGGCTGGTGTTTAACACCAGCTCTCAGAGGGCTCTGAGGACGCAGGCATGGGACTCCAGCTCCCTGAGGGCCTGTGGGCATGCTGATGTGGGGTCCATCTCCCAGGGTTCTTTAAGTGCCCTGCTGTTAAAGGCACCCTGACACTTCCTATCACAGAGGCCTGGGCTGATGCTAGGTCCCAAATGTCCTCCACCCCTCCCGGGCTTTGGTATGTGGGCTGTTCGGCCTTGGAGCCCTGATCTTTCAACAGCACGTATACCAGAATACTGTCCGGGACCCCCACCTGATGCAGGATGGCTCGGATTGGACTGTCTAGAGGTGAGAAGGCCTGAGCCCACCAGGGGTAGAAAGGGCAGCTTGGGGCCTGGCGCCATAGCCTAGCAAATAAAGTCCTCGCCTTGAACACGCTGGGATCCCTTATGGGCACCGGTTCTAATCCCGGCTGCTCCACTTCCTATCCAGATCCCTGATTATAGTCTGGGAAAGCAGTAGAGATGGCCCAAAGCTTTGGAAACTTGCACCCACATGGGAGATCCAGAACAGGCTCCAGGTTTCCGGGTTTGGATTGGCGTGCACCAGCCATTGTGGCTCACTTGGGGAGTGACTCATCGGACAGAAGATCTTCCTCTCTGTCTCTCCTCCTCTCTGTATATCTGACCTTGGAATAAAATAAATAAATGTGTAAAAAAAAAAAAAAAAGAAAGAAAAGAAAGAACGAACGGCGGCTTTGGGTGACCTCTCGTGGCCACCAGCACTCAGTGCAGGACACTCATCCAAGGCTCTCCAGCATGGATGAAAGTCCTCTGCTGCCGGACCCCAGCAGGAAGGAGCGTCATCTGCTGGCAGACACAAAAAGAGAGGAGGGTCCTCTGCTGCAGGACCCCAGCAGAAAAGAAGGTCCTCTACTGCCGGACGCCAGCATAGAGGAGGATTCTCGGATGTCAGACCCAACAGAGAGGAGGGTCTTCTGGTGCTGGATCCTAGCAGAGAAGAAGGTCTTCTGGTGCTGGAACTCAGCAGAGAGGAGGGTGCTCCGCTTCTGGACCCTAGCAGCGAGGAGTTTCCTCTGCTGCTGGACCACAGCAGAAGACGAGGCTTCTCTGGTGTTGCACTACAGCAGACAGGAGGGTCCTCTGCTGCCAGACCCCAGCAGAGAGGAAGGTCCTCCGCTGCTGATCCCAGCAGTGAGGAGGGTCCTCTGCTGCTGGACCCAATCAGAGACGGGGGTCCTCTGGTGCCGGGCCCCAGCAGCAGAGGAGGGTAATCTGGTACCAGACGCCAGCAGGGAGGTGGTTCCTGTGGTTCCGGACACCAGCAGAGGGGGGGTCCTCTGCTGCTGGACCCCAGCAGTGAGGAGGGTCCTCTGCTGCTGGACCCAATTAGAGTTGGGGGTCCTCTAGTGCCGGGCCCCAGCAGCACTTGAGGGTCCCTGGCTGCTGGACCCATGCAGAGAGAAGGGTCTTCTGCTGCATTTTACTCGCTGGACCCTAGCACAGACAAGGGTCCTCACGTGCTAGACCCAGCAGAGAGGAACGTCATATGGTGCCGAACCCAGGCAGAGAGGTGGATCCTCTGCTGCTTCCTCTTTGTTTTGGCAGAGCAGAGAGGAGTGTCCTCTGGTGCTGGATCACAGAAGAGAGGAGGGTCCTCTGCTGCTTCCTCCCTGCTGGGGTCCAGCAGAGGAGTTCCACTGCTTCCGGACCCCAGCAGTGAGTGGGTCCTCTGCTCCTGGACCCCAGCAGAGTGAAGGGTCCTCTGTTGCCAGACTACAGCAGAAGAAGAGGGTCCTCTGCTCCCCGACCACAACAGAAGAGGAGGGTCCTCTGCTGCGGCCTCCCTTTGAAGTCCATGAGGAAACAAGGGTCCTTTAGAACTTCTTCTCTGCTGAGGTCGTGCAGCATAGGAGGGTCATCTTCTGCAGGGGTTCAGCAGGAGAGGAGGGTCCTCAGCTGCTGGAAGCAAGGCAAAGTGGAGTGTCCACTGCTGCCAGACCCCAGCAGGGAAGTGGGTCCTCTGCAGCGGTACCCCAGCAATACAGGAGTGTAATCTGCTGCCGGACCCCAGTAAACAAGAGGGTCTTCTTCTGCTGGACCCCAGCAGAGAGGAGGGTCCTCTGTTGCTTCGTCTATACTGTACACCTGCAGTGAGGAGAGTCCTCTGGTGCTGGACCCCAGCAGAGAGGAGAGTACTCTACTGCTGGACTCCAGCAGAGAGGACGGTCCTCTGCTGATTCCTCTCCACAGGGGTCCAAAGGAGAGGAGGGTCCTATTTTTCCAGACCCCAGCAGTAGAGTAGGATCCTCTGCTGCCCAACCCCAGTTGAGGGGTTTTCTCTCGTGCCGGATCCCTGCAGAAGAGGAAAGTTTTCTGCTGCCGGACCCAGCAGAGAGGATGGTCCTCTGCTGCCAGACCCCGCAGTGACGAGTGTCATCTGCTGCCGGACCACAGAAGGAAGGAGGGTCCCCTGTTGCCAGACCCAGCAGAACAGGAGGGTCCCCTGCTGCTTCCTTCTTTATTGTCCAACAGAAGAGGATTGTCCTCTGCTCCTTTCTCTCTGCAGGAAAACAGCAGTGAGGGGGAACCTATGGTGCCAGGCAGCAGCAGAGAGGAGGATCTTGTGCTGCCGGACCCAGCAGAAGAGGATGGTCCTCTGCTGCTGGACGCCAGCAGAGATGAGGGTCCTCCTCTGCACTTCAGCATAGAGGAGGGTCCTCTGCTGCTGCTTCTCTGCTGGACCCCAGCAGAGAGGCGGATCCTCTGGGGATGGACCTCAACAGAGAGGAGGGTCCTCTATTGCTGTACCCCAGTAGAGAGGATGGTCCTCTGCTGATTCCTCTCTGATGGGGTCCAACGGAGACGAGTGTCTAATGCTGCCGGACACCAAAAGCAGAGGATGGGCATCTGCTGCTGGACATCAGTAGCAGATGAGGGTCTTCTGTTGCCGGACCCCAGCAGAGAGGAGGGTACTCTATTGTTGTACCTCAGCAGAGGATTGTCCTCTGCGGCTTCCTCTGTGCTGGGGTCCAGCAGAAAGGAGGGTCTCTGATGCTGGACCCCAGAAGAGAAAAGGGTCATCTGATGCTTTATCTCTGCTGTGTTCCTTCAGCAGAGGAGGATCCTCTGCTGTCCGAATCCAGCAGGAAGGAGAGTCCTCCGCTGCCGGAACACAGCAGGAACGAGGTTCCTCCTTTGCCGGACCCCAGCAGCAGAGGAAGGTCCTCCACTGCTGAACCCCAGCAGGGAGGAGGGTCCTCCACTGCTGAACCCCAGCAGGGAGGAGGGTGCTCTGTTGCCAAACCCCAGCAGAGAGGAGTGTTCTCTGCTGCCAGACCCCAGCAGAGAGCATGGTCCTCTGCTGCCGGACCCCAGCAGAAGAGGAGGTTCCTCTGCCGCATCCTCTCTTTGGGGTCGAACAGGAGTTGAGTGTCCTCTGTACTTCCTCACTGCTGGGGTCCAGCAGCAGAGGAGGGTCCTATGCTGCAGGTGTCCCGCAGGAGAGTAGGAACTCTGCTGCTTAAACCCAGCAGAAGTGGTGTGTCATCTGCTGCAGCACCCCAGCAGAGTGGAGGTTCCTGTGCTGCTTCCTCTGGTGCTGGACTCCAGCAGAGAAGAGGGTCCTCTTGTGCTAGACCCCTGCAGAGAGGGGGTCCTCTGGTGCCGGATCAGAACAGCAGATGATGGTCCTCTGCTGCCGGACCACAGTAGGGAGGAGGGTTCATTCTTCTGGACCTCAGCAGGGACGATGGTCCTTTGCTGCTGGACCCCAGTAGGAGAGGAGGGTCCTCTGCTGCCGGAAACCATCAGAGAGGCAGCTCCTTTGCTGCTACCTCTCTGCTGGGGTCCAACAGAATGGAGGGTCTTCTGTTTCCAGACCCCAGTAGCAGAGCAGGGTGCTCTCGTGCTGGAAAACAGCAGGGAGTAGGGTCCTCTGCTGCCGGCACCATCAGCAGAGGTGGGTTCTCTGGTGTTGTAACCAAGCTACAGAGGGGGTACTCTGATGCTAGACCCCAGCAGCAGTGGAGGGTCCTCTGGTGATGTCGGACCCCAGCAGAGAGGAAGCAGCAGAGGACTCGCCTCTCTGTTCTTGTCCTACAGAGTGAAGGGTCCTCTGCTACCAGACCCCAGCAGCAGTAGAGCATCCTCTTCTGCCGTAAACCAGCAGGGGGAATGGTTCTCTGCTGCCAGTCCCAGCAGCAGAGGAGGGTCTTCTGGTGCCGGACACCAGCAGCAGAGGGGGGGGTCTCTGGTGCGGGACCACAGCAGAGAGTAGGGTCCTGCGCTGCAGGACCCCAGAAGAGAAGGAGGGTCCTCTCATGCTAGACCTCAGGAGAGGAGGGTGCTCTGCGGGGGGAGTCCAGCACGTAGGAGGGTCGTCCTATGCTGGAACCCAGCAGAGAGGGGTGTCATCTGGTAAAACACCCCAGCACAGAGAAAGATCCTCTGTTGCTGGACACCAGCAGAGAGGGAGGTCCTCTGGTGCCAGACCCCAAAAGCAGAGGAGGGTCATCTACTGCCAGACCACAGCAGGGAGGAGTGTCCTCTGCTGTCTGACCTGAGCAGTAGAGGATTGTCCTCTGGTGCCGGGCCCCAGCAGAGATGAAGGTCCTCTGCTGCTCGAGCAAGCTGAGAGGAGGGTCCTCTGGTGCTGGACCCCAGCAGAGAATGGTGTCCTCTGTTGATGGACCCCAGCAACAGAGGAGGGTTCTCTGTTGCTGGACCCCAGCAGAGTTAGGGTGTTGTTGTGCAGGACCTCAGCAGAGAGGAGGGACTCTGCTGCCGTACCAAGGCAGGGAGGAGGGTCCTCAGCTGCAGGAACCCAGCAGAAGGAGGGTCCTGTGCTTCCAGACACCAACAGCAGAGGGAGGAACTCTGCTGCAGGACCCCAGCAGAACATGCGTGTTGTCTGCTGCCAGAACCCAGCATAAGGAGTGTCATTTGCTACCAAACCCCAGCAGGACAAGGGGGTCCTCTGGTACCGAAACCCAGCAGCAGAGGGGGGTTCTTTGCTGCCAGACCCAAACAGCATAAGGGGGTTCTCTGCTGCCAGAATCCAGCAGCACAAGGGGCTCTCTGTTGCTGGAATCCAGCAGAGAGGACTTCCTCTGCTGCTGGACATCAGGAGAGAGGAGGGTCCTCTGCTGCAGGACGCCAGTAGAAGTGTAGGATCCTCTGCGTGTCCTCTCTTCGGGTCCAGAAGGGAACTAGGTTCCTCTGCAACTTCCCCTATGCTGTGGTCCAGCAGCAGAGGCGGGTCCTATGCTGCAGGGGTCCAGCAGGAGAGGAGGGTCCTTTGCTGCTACCTCTCCACTGGGGTCCAGCAGCAGAGGCGGGTCCTCTGCTGCCGCACCCCAGCAGCAGAAGGCGGTCCTCTGGTGCTGGACCCCAGCAGAGTGGAGGGTCCTCTGCCGCTGGACCGCAGTTGAGAGGAGAGTACTTGGGTACTGCACCACAGCAGAACAAGGTGTTCCTCTGTTGCCAGACCCTAGCAGCAGAGGGGAGTTCTCTGCTGCAGGAACCCAGCAGAAGGAGTGTTCTCTGCTGCTAGACTCCAGGAGCATACGGAGGTCCTCTGGTGCTGGACCCCATCAGCAGAGGGGGATCTTCTGGTGCCGGACGCCAGCAGCAGAGGAGGGTCCTCTGGTGGCAGAGGACCCCAGCAGAGAGGGTGGTCATCTGGTTTCAGACAACAGCAGCAGTGGTGGATGCTCTGCTGCTGTACCCAGCAGAGAGGGTGGGTACAGAGGACCACCAGACCCCACCTGGGAGGAGGGCCCTCTTGCCTCCAGAACCCAGCAAGGAGGAGGGTCTTTTGGTGCCGGACACCAGCAGCAGAGGAGGTCCGCTGATGCCAGACCTGAGCAGCAGAAGAGGGTCCTCTGCTGACGGACCCCAGCAGGAAGGAGGGTCCTCTACTGCAGGAACCCAGCAGAAACAGTGTCCTCATCTGTTGGATCCCAGCCGAAGATTAGGGTCCTGTGCTTTGTCCTCTCTTTGGGGTCCAGCAGGAGATGAGTGTCCTCTGCAACTTCCTCTCTGCTGTGGTCCTGTAGCAGAGGAGACTCCTCTAGGCTGGGGTTCAGCAGCTGAGAACCCTCCTCTCTGCTGTGTCAGGCAGGAGATGACGCTGCTCTGCTGCTGGGATCTGACAGCAGGAGAGGAGGGTCCTCTGCTGCTGGAACAGGAAAGAAGAGGAGGGTCCTCTGCTGAAGGACTCCAGCTGAGAGGAACGTCCTCTGCTGCTTCCTTTGTGCTGCACCCCAGCAGAGAGAAGGGTCCTCTCATGCTAGACACCAGCAGATAGGATGGTCCTCTGCTGTTTCCTCTCAGTTGGGGTCCAGCAGAAGAGTAAGGTCCTCTGCAGTCAGACGCAGCAGCAGTGGAGGGTCTTCTAATGCCGGGCCCCAGCAGAGAGGAGGGTATTCTGCTGCTCCACCCCAGCAGAGAGGAGGGTCCTCTGGTGCTGGACCCCAGCAGAGAGGGGTGTCCTCTGGTGCCCGACTCAAGCATCAGAGGGGGTTCTCTTTTGCTGGACCTCATCAGAGAGGAGGGACCTCTGCTGCCAAAACCCAGCAGAAGGATGGTCCTCTGCAGCCAGACCGTAGCAGCAGAGGAGGGTCCTCTGGTACCAGACCCCAGCAGAGAGAAGGGTCCTCTGCTGCCAGACGCCATCACAAGATTAGGTCCTCTGCTGCGTCCTTTCTTTGGGGTCCAGTATGGGACGAGGGCTCTCTGCAACTTCCTCTCTGCTGTGGTCCAGCAGCAAAGGAAGACCTCTGCTGCTAGGTTGCAGCAGCAGAAAAGAGTCCTCTGCTGTGGGACTCCAGCAGCAGAGCAGCATCCTCTGCTGCCAGACCACAGCATCAGAAGGGGATCCACTGCTGTCGGATCATAGCAGCAAAAGCTAGTCTTCTGCTGACGGACGCCAGCAGCAGAGGGAGGTCCTATGCTGCTGGACCCCAGCAGCAGAGAGGGTTCCTACAGTACCGGATGCCAGCAGAGAGGAGGATCCCCTGGTGCCTTCCCCAGCAGCAATTGAGATCCTCTGCTGCGGGACACTAGCCGGATGGAGGATCCGCTGCGGCCAGCAACAGAGGAAGGTCCTCTGGTGCCAGACCCCAGCCGTAGAGGAGTGTCCTATGGGCCCGGAACCCAGCAGCAGGGAGGTGGGTCCTCAGGTGTTGAACCCCAAGAGCGGAAGAGGATCCTCTGGTGCAGGACCACAGAAGAGAGGAGGGTCCTCCACTGCCAGACCTCAGCAGAGAGGAGGGTCCTTTGCTCCCAGACCTCAGCAAAGAAGAGGGTGCTCTGATGCCGAACATCAGCAAAGAGTAGGGTCCTCTGCTGCTGTATCCCAGCATATAGGAGTGTCATTTGCTGCCGGACTCCAGCAGACAGGAGGGACCCTGCTGCTGGACCCAAATCCATCACGGAAGAGTGTCCTCTGGTGCTGGACCCCAGCAGCAGAGGAGGCTCCTATGCTCCTTGACGCTAACACTGAGGAGGGACCTCTGCTGCCGGACCCCAGCAGAACAGGAGTGTCCTCTACTGCTTCCTCTGTTTGATGCCCACGCGGAAAGGAGTGTCCTCTGCAGCTTCCTCTCTGCTGGGGTACAGCAGAGAGTCCACTGGTGCCGGACCCCAGCAGAAGAGGAGTGTATTCTCCTGCGTCCTCTCCCTGGGGTGCAGCATGAGGTGAGGGTCCTCTGCAACTTCTTCTCTGCTGTGGTCTAGTAGCAGGGGAGAACCTCTTTGCAGGGGTCCCGCAGAAGAGGAAGGTCGCCTGCTGTTGGACCCCGGAAGGCAGGAGGTTCCCCGGCTGCCATACCCCAGCAGGGAAGAGAATCCTCTGCTGCCAGACTTCAGCAGCAGAGCAGGATCCTCTGGTGCCAGATCCAAGGAGCAAAGGAGTGTCCTCTTCTTCCAGACCCCAGCATGGCGGAGGATCATCTGCTGCCAGAACCCAGCAGAGAGGAGGATTCTTTGCTACTAGAACCCAGCATCTGAGGGGGGTCGACTTGTGCCGGACCCCAGGAGCAGAGGACAGAAGCCTTACTCACTCCCTTGGTGTCTGCAGTGGCAGACAAAAGCTAGGCAGAGGAAGGCCGAGTGCTGTATCACCCTAACTGCCCTCCCACACATGCAATAATGCACGAAGGCCTCTCTGCAGCCCATCGGGGAGCAGTTGCACTTGCTAAAGAAAGCCCAGGCCCTGTCCCCAAGGGTGCTTTGTGGTGAAAGGGGGTAGTGGCAAGGTTTCCTGTGAGCTCATCTTCCAAAGATCAATGCTAGCCAGTCAGTGAGTAACTCCAGGTACCAGAGGGTCCTTCCGCACACTGACATGGGACTCCAACTCCGAGAGTGCCTGTGGGCACACTGACGTTTGTATCAAGCTCCTACAAGACCCATGGGCACAGTGACATGAGACCCCAATTCCCAACAGGACACATGGGCACGCTGAACTAGGACTCAGTATCCCAGAGGCCCATGTGCACACTGACATGGGTCTCCTGCTCTCAGAGGCCCATGAGCACGCTAATGTGAGTCTCCAGCTCCCATAGGGACTCTGGGCACGCTGACATGGGACTCCATCTACCACAGGGCCTCTGGGTGCCCTAATGTGGAACTCCAGCTCCCAGAGTTCTCCCCATGTCCTATGTGGTACCTTAATGGTGAAGGCACACAGCCACTTCCTAGCACAGAGGTCCAGGATGATGCAAGACCACAATCATCCTCAACCCCCTCCTGGACCTTCGTTTGCAGGCTTTTCAGCCTTACCCCAATCTTCAAGGGACAAGTATCCAGGAACACTCTCCAGGACCCCCACCTGACACTAGGATGGCTGGGGCTTGGCTGTCTAGTGTTCAAAGGGAATGAGCCCAACCAGGGGGAGAAAGGGCAGCTATGCGCCCTCTCATGGACAGCAGGACTCACTGCAGGACGATCCTCCAGGCTCTCCTGCACAAGAGAAACAAACCCGGCCTGAGAGACATTCACTCTCAAGAACACAATTTGGAGAGGTTTCACAGGAGTCTCAGGGCAGAAGCCCTACGCACACCCTTGGGGTCTGCATTGGCAGACAAAAGCAGTCTTCCGTCACAGCACAGCACACAGCACACAGCACACTCCCTGCCAGGAGGCCAATAGCAATCTCTCTCTTCCTGCCTTCTTGCCTGCCTGCCTGAATGTGTCCTGTTTGCTTGGAGCAGGCAGAGAGAGAGAGAGAGAGAGAGAGAGAGAGAGAGAGAGAGAGAGAGAGAGAGAGAGAGAGAGAGAGAGAGAGGCGGCTGATGGTCCTTCTCCCTGAAGCCCCAGCAGACTGGGTCCCGAGGGGAAACCTCTAGCTGAGGTCCGAGCAGCGAGGAAGGGAGGGTCCGAGGGGGACCTTCTCCCTGAAGCCCCAGCAGAGTGGGTCTCAAGGGGGACCCTCTTGCTGAGGCCCCAGCAGAGGAGGTCCCAAGGTGGACGATCTTACTGTGGCACCAGCAGAGATGGTCCCGAGGGAAAACCTCTCACTCTGGACACAGCAGAGGGGGTTGCGAGGGGGACCCTATCTCTGTGGCCCCAGCAGCGAGGGAGGGGAGCGCCGGGGTCCCTTTCACTGAGGCCCAGCAGAGGGGCTCCAGAGTGTGACCCTCTTGTTGAGGCTCCAGCAGAGACAGAGAGGTTATATGAGAGGGGTACCCCCTTCCTGAGGCCCGAGAACATGGGGTCCCGAGGGTTACCTTCCTGCTGAGGCTCCAGCAGAGAGGGAGGGCGTGTCC
Organism: Ochotona princeps; assembly: GCF_030435755.1. Classification (NCBI taxonomy): domain Eukaryota; kingdom Metazoa; phylum Chordata; class Mammalia; order Lagomorpha; family Ochotonidae; genus Ochotona; species Ochotona princeps. The sequence goes on along the minus strand of NC_080832.1, from coordinate 151,985,236 downwards.
GAGGGGGACGCTCTCACTGAGGTCCCACCAGAGATGGAGGGGTGCTCGGGGGTTCGTCTCGCTGAGGCCCCAGCAGCTAGGGAGGGGGGCACTGGGAGACCCATTCGCTTAGGCCGCAGCAGACGGGGTCCCGAGGGGGACCCTCTCTCAGAGGCCCCAGCAGAGATAGAGGCTCTGGCTGGGACGGTCTCTCTGGCTGAGGCCCCAGCAAAGAAAGGGTTCCTCTCACTGAGGCCCCAACAGAGGGGGTCCCGAGGGGGACAATCTTGCTGTGGCCCCAGTAGAGGTTGTTCCGAGTGGGACCCACTCGCTGAGGCCCCAGCTGTGAGGGAGGGAGGGTCCGAAGGGGACCCTCACCCTGAGGCCCCAGCAGATAAGGAGGGGGGCTCCGGGGGTGCATCTCGCTGAGGCCCCAGTACAGGGGGTCCCAAGTGGTCTCTTTTGCTGAGGCCCCAGCAGTGAGGGAGGAGTCGCCAGGGGTCCCTTTCGCTGAGGCCCCAGCAGAGGGGGTCCCTAGGGGGTCCCTCACTGAGCCCCCTGCAGAGAGAGGGGGGTGAGGGTCCCACTCCCTCACTGAGGCCCCAGCAGAGAGGAGTGGGGGTCCAAGTGCTAACTTCTCTTGGGGCCCCAGCAAAGAGAGAGAGAGATGGGTGCCAAGTGTCCCTCTCGCTGAGGCCCCAGTAGAGGGTGTCTCAAGGGAGTTCCTCTCTCTGAGGCCCCAGCAGAGATGGAGGGGGTATCCGAGAGGAACCCTCTTCCTGAGGCCTGAGGCGAGGGGGTCCCGAGGGGTACCTTCCTGTTGAGGCTCCAGCAGAGATGGAGGAAGGCTCGGAGGTCTGTCTCGCTGAGGCCCCAGCAGCTAGGGAGGGGGGCTTTGGGGGTCCCTCTCGCTGAGGCCCCAGCAGAGTGGGTCACCAGGGTGACCCTCTCGCTGAGGCCCCAGCAGAGAGAAAGGGGGGCCTGAGAAGGAACCTCTCGCTGACCCCAGCAGAGGGGGTTCCGAGGTGTACCTTCTCGCTGAGGTTCCAACAGAGAGGGAGGGGTGTCCCGCTGGGGACCCTCTCGCTGTGGCCCCAGCAGAGATGGAGGGGTACTTGGGAGTCCTTCTCGCTTAGGCCGCAGCAGCAGAGGGGGGCGCTGTGGGACCCTCTCGCTGAAACCCCAGCAGATGGGGTCTCAAGGGCATCACTCTCGATGAGGCCCCTGCAGATGGGATCCCGAGGGGACCCTCTCGCTGAGGCCCCATCAGAGAGAGAGAGAAAGGGGGTGGTTATGAGTCCCTCTCGCTGAGGCCCCATCAGAGAGAGAGAGAGAAAGGGGGTGGTTGTGAGTCCATCTCACTGAGGCCCTGGCATCGAGTGAGTGGGGCTCTGGGGTTCCTCTCGCAGAGGACCCAGCAGAGAGGTAGTGGGACTGAGGGGTCCCACTCACTGAGGCCCCAGAAGACGGGGTCCTGAGGGGGACCCTCTGGCTGAGTCCCCAACAGAGAGAGGGTCGGGCTCTGATGATCTCTCTTGATGAGTCCCATGCAGAGAGAGAGGGGGGTCTGGGGGGACCATCTCGCTGAGACCCCAGCAGAGAGGGTCCCGAGTGGAATCCTCTCACCGAGGCCACAGCATTGACAGAGGAGGGGTCGGATGGGGACACTCTCGCTGAGGCTCCAGCAAAGAGGAACCCTAGCGGTACCTTCTCGCCTAGGCCCCAGCAGAGATGGAGCGGTCACCAGGGTTCCCCCTCCCTGAGGCCCCAACAGAGTGGGTCCCGAGGGGGACACTCTCGCTGAGGCTCCAGCACAGAGAGTCCCGAGTGGTCCCTTTTCGCCTAGGCCCCAGCAGAGAGGTTAGGTGGCTCCGGGTGTCCCTCTAGCTGAGGCCCAAGCAAAGGGGGTCGCCGAGGTTCCCCCTCGCTGAGGCCCCAGCAGAGGGGGTCCCAAGGGATATCCTCTCGCTGAGGTCCCAGCAGAGAGGGCGGGGTCGTCAGGGTTCCCCCTCCCTGAGTCCCCAACAGAGGGGGTCCCTCTCACTGAGGCCCCAGCAGAGGGGGTTCCCAGGGTGATCCTCTAATGGAGGACCCAGCAGAGAGAGTGTGGGTCTCAGGGGTCCCTCTCACTGAGGCCCCAGAAGACGGGGTCTAGAGGCTGACCCTCTGGCTGAGTCCCCAACACAGAGAGAGGGTCGGGCTCTGAGGCTCTCTCTCGCAGAGGCCCCAGCAGAGAGTGTAGGTGGCACTGGGGTCAATCTTGCTGAGGGATTCCAAAGGGGACCCTCTCACTGGGGCCCCAGCAGCGAGGAAGGGGTCGCTAGGGGTCCCACTAGCTGAAGCCCAGTAGAGAGAGAGGGGGGTCCAACGAGGACCATCTCACTGAGACCCAGGCAGAGGGGCTCACGAGATGGACCATCTTGCAGATGCCCCAGCAGATAGGGAGGGGATGGAGGGGGGAGCCAAGGGTCCCTCTCACTGAGGCCCCAGCAGAGTGGGTCCCCAGGGGACCGGCTCTTGTGGCTCATTTGGAGAGTGAATCATCGGACGGAAGATCTTTCTCTCTCTCTTCTCCTCTCTGTATATCTGACTTTGGAATAAAATACATAAATCTGTTTAAAAAAAAAAAGGTGGGGCAGCATGGGGCACCCTCGTGGCCACCAGGACTCACTGCAGAATGCTCATCCAAGGCTCTCCTGCCAAATCAATGGAAGCACCCCAGCTCAGAGAGGCATTTGCTCTCAAGGACACTCTTTTTACAGCTTGCACACAAGTCCCATGACGGAAAAAGTATGCATGCCCTGGGGGTCTGCACTGACAGCTAAAAGCAGTCTAGAGTCACAGCACAGCACACAGCATGCTCCCTCGCAGGAGGCCAGCAGCTTTCTGTCTTTTCCTTCCTCCCTCCTGCCTCCCTCTGTCCTCTTTTCTTGGAAGCACAGAGGAACAGAGAGGGAGAGACAGAATCTTTCTTGAATCTGTTGGCTCACATCCCCAACGACCACCACCAGAGCCAGCTGTGGCTGGGTCAGGACAAGCCCAGGAACCAGAAGCTCCCTCCAGATCTCCCACAGGGCACAGGGGCACACGGGCACAGGGGCACAAGCCCCTGCAGCATCCTCCGCTGCTCTCCCAGGAGGATCAGCAGGGAGCTGGACTGCAGGGGAAGCAGCCAGGATTTGAAGCAGCACCCGTACAGGCCATCCACCTGGCAGGCTGAGGCTTGACCCACTGGGACAATACCCTGCACCACACCACACCACACCACACCACACCAATCCTTGCTGGACCCTTCAGCAGCTCCTTCACCAGGCTGCTGAAGGTGCCTGTCCACCTGGCTTGCACAACTTATGCCGTTCCATGCTGTGAGAGCAGCCAGTACAGACGAGGGATCCAGGCATGTTGCTACTTTACCTGTCCTGGGGAGAAGGACCTCTGTGAAGAACAGATGTCAGCTGTTGGGATGTCTTGTGGAAGATGGCACATCAGCAGCAGCCGACGGTCCACAGCTGACCAGCAGGAGGAAGAGTCTTGAATCCAGAAGGATCCCTGGAGGAGGGTGAAGCACTCCCTGGTGAACAAGAGGGCAGCAGCATCTGGCTGGAGGCTGTGAGGCCAAATTCCTGCCTCCAAAGCACATGACAGGGATGGCTGACCCCTCAAGTGCTAGCTAGAGATAGGAAAGGCAGCTTTGTGTACCCTGTTGTGTGCAGGAAGCACAGGCCCTGAAAGCCCTACTTTGTACGGGCCTTGGTGTCTCCCCAGCCATCATCATATGTGCTGGGCAGCAGGGCTGCATGTTGCAGGGTGCTTTCTTTAGCAGCTAGCGCCTGGGACTTCCTATTGCAGATGGCTGGTGACCTCTGGTGCCTACTTGCCCATCCACCTGGCTCCTGGCTTAGGAGCCCACATGCCCAGACACCACTCAGCTAGGCTAAGGCAGGCCGAGTAGTGTATCACCCTAACCACCACCCAACACATGCAAAAATACATGAAGCCGGGGCACATCAGCGTGGCCTAGTGGCCAAAGTCCTTGCCTTGGACTCACCAGGATCCCATATGGGCACCCGTTCTAATCCCGGCTGCTCCACTTCCCATCCAGCTCCCTGCTTGTGGCATGGCAAAGCAGTCGAGGACGGCCCAAAGCTTTGGGACCCTGCACCCACATGGAAGACCCGGAAGAGGTTCCAAGTTCCCAGCTTCACATTGGCGTGCACCAGCCATTGCGGCTCACTTGGAGAGTGAATCATTGGACGGAAGATCTTCCTCTCTGTCTCTCCTCCTCTCTGTATCTCGGACTTTGTAATAAAAAAAAGGTCCATGAAGCCCTCTTGGCAGCCCATCAAGGAGCTTTTCCACTTGCCAAAGAATTCCCGGAGCCTGCATCTCAGGGTGCTCTGCGAGGAATGTGGGTGGCGGTAAGGTTTCCCGGGACCTCATCTGGCCAAGTACAACCCCAGTGGGCTGGTGTTTAACACCAGCTCTCAGAGGGCTCTGAGGACGCAGGCATGGGACTCCAGCTCCCTGAGGGCCTGTGGGCATGCTGACATAGGACACCACCTCCCAGGGTTCTTTAAGTGCCCTGCTGTTAAAGGCACCCTGACACTTCCTATCACAGAGGCCTGGGCTGATGCTAGGCCCCAAACGTCCTCCTCCCTCCCGGGCTTTGGTATGTGGGCTGTTCGGCCTTGGAGCCCTGATCTTTCAACAGCACGTATACCAGAATACTGTCCGGAACCCCCACCTGATGCTAGGATGGCTCTGGTTGGACTGTCTAGAGGTGAGAAGGCCTGAGCCCACCAGGGGTAGAAAGGGCTGGTTGGGGCCCGGCGTCGTGGCCTAGCAACTAAAGTCCTCGCCTTGAACACGCTGGGATCCCATATGGGAGCCGGTTCTAATCCCGGCTGCTCCACTTCCCATCCAGATCCCTGCTTGTGGCCTGGGAAAGCAGTCGAGGACGGCCCAAAGGTTTGGAAACTTGCACCCACATGGGAGACCCAGAAGAGGCTCCAGGTTCCCGGCTTTGGATAGGCGTGCACAAGCCATTGTGGCTCACTTGGGGAGTGACTCATCTGACGGGAGATCTTCCTCTCTGTATATCTGACCTTGGAATAAAATAAATAAATGTGTAAAAAAGAAAAGAGAAAAAAGAAAAGAAAAACGGAGAAGATCTTTGCACATGACTTAGGTGATAGAGGGCTGATCTCCAGAATATACAAAGAGCTACAAAACAACCAAAATGTCAAAACAAACAAGCCACTCAAGAAATGGGCACGGGAAATGGGCAAACACTTCACAAAGGAACAAACCCAAATGGCAAATAAACATATGAAAAAATGCTCAAGTTCCCTGGCAATAAGGGAAATCCAAATTAAAACATCAATGAGGTACCACCTAACGCCAGTAAGACTGGCCCATATGAATAAAAGCACCAACAACACTTGTTGGCGAGGTTGCGGGGAAAAGGGAACCCTACTCCACTGCTGGTGGGGCTGCAGGCTGGTACAGCCTCTATGGAAATCAGTATGGAGAACATTCAAACAACTCAAATTCAACATACCGTATGATCCAGCAATAGCACTCCTAGGAATATATCCAGAACACTTGTTTTATGAGAAACCAACATGCACTCCTATGCTCATAGCAGCACAATCAGTAATTGCAAAGACATGGAAGCAACCAAAATGCCCATCAACAGAGGATTGGATAAGAAAGCTATGGTTCATCTACTCCATGGAATACTACTCAGCTATTAAAAAAAACAAAATGCAGTTCTTTGTGGCCAAATGGGCCAAACTGGAAACCATAATGCTAAGGGAAATGAGCCAATCCCAAAAGGTTAAATACCACATGTTTGCCTTAATTTAAGATGACACGATGTTATGTATAACAAGTTATGTTATGAATGTTATATGTTGTGTATAAACCTAAATTGTAATGTCAATGAGGTGGTCACAGAAGGTGGATAAGAAATCGCATTTACTTTTACCATATTGGTTACTCGTTACTATGTCAATTAATTCCATGGTGATGTAAATTTTTGCTGATGGTATGTTGGAGCTTTTAATTGATCGGGATGATAGTCTGCTGGCTCTGTCTTCAGACCAGAGAGTGTATACCTAAGAAGCCGTTGAACTTATCTGGACAATAAGATGCTGGACTCTATGTTTGGTATATGCTTGCAATGGGGGAATCTCAACTGAACTTGAACTGTGGTTATGCAACAAGGTGGAGGAATCCACCATGGTGGGAGGGTTTGGGGAGGGGTGGGGAGAATCCCAGTACCTATGAAACTGTGTCACATAATACAATGTAATTAATGAATTTAAAATAAAATTAAAAAAAAAAAAAAAAAAAAAAAAAAAAAAAAAAAGAAAAGAAAAACGAACGGCGGCTTTGGGCGACCTCTCGTGGCCACCAGCACTCAGTGCAGGACGCTCATCCAAGGCTCTCCAGCATGAACTAAGGTCCTCTGCTGCCGGACCCCAGCAGAAAAGAGGGTCCTCTACTGCCAGACGCCAGCATAGAGGAGGATACTTGGATGTCGGACCCAACAGAGTGGAGGGTCTTCTGGTGCTGGATCCTAGCAGAGAAGAAGGTCCTCTGGTGCTGGAACTCAGCAGAGAGGAGGGTGCTCTGCTTCTGGACCCCAGCAGAGAGGAGTTTCCTCTGCTGCTGGACCACAGCCAAAGACGAGGCTTCTCTGGTGTTGCACTACAGCAGACAGGAGGGTCCTCTTCTGCCAGACCCCATCAGAGAGGAAGTTCCTCTGCTGCTGGACCCAATTAGAGAGCGGGTCCTCTGCTGCTGGACCCAATCAGAGAGGGGGGTCCTCTGGTGCCGGGCCCCAGCAGCAGTTGAGGGTCCTGTGCTGCAGGACCCATGCAGAGAGGGGGGTCTTCTGGTGCCGGAACCCAGCAGCAGAGGAGGGTAATCTGGTACCAGACGCCAGCAGGGAGGTGGTTCCTGTGGTGCCGGACACCAGCAGAGGGAGGGTCCTCTGCTGCTGGACCCCAGCAGTGAGGAGGTTCCTCTGCTGCTAGACCCAATTAGAGAGGGGGGTCCTCTGGTTCTGGGCCCCAGCAACAGATGAGGGTCCTGTGCTGCAGGACCCATGCAGAGAGGGGAGTCTTTTGGTGCCGGACCCAAGCAGCAGTGGAGGGTACTCTGATGCAGGACCCTAGGAGCAGAGGACGGTCCTCTGGTGCCGGACGACAGCAGGGAGGATGGTCCTGTTGTACTGGACCCCTGCAGCAGAGGAGGATCCTCTGGTGCCGGAACCCAGCAAAGAGAGATTCCACTACTGTCGGACCCCAGCAGAGAGAAGGCTGCTTTGCTGCAGGAACACAGCAGAGAACAGGGTCCTCTGCAGCTGCACCCGAGCAGAGGGGAGGGTACTCTGATGCCAAACACCTGCAGCGGAGGGGGGTCTTCTTCTGCTGTACCCCAGCAGAGACCAGGGTCCTCAGCTGCCTGTCCCCAGCTAGAAGGAGTGTCTTCTGGAGCCTGACCCCAGCAGAGAGGTCCTCTCCTGCTTCCTCTCTTTGGTGTTCAGCAGGATAGGAGGGTCCTTGGCTGCTGGACTCCAGCAGAGAGAAGGGTCCTCTGCAGCATTTTACTCGCTGGACCCTAGCACAGACAAGGGTCCTCACGTGCTAGACCCAGCAGAGAGGAACGTCATATGGTGCCGAACCCAGGCAGAGAGGTGGGTCCTCTGCTGCTTCCTCTTTGTTTTGGCAGAGCAGAGAGGAGAGTCCTCTGGTGCTGCATCAAAGAAGAGAGGAGGGTCCTCTGCTGCTTCCTCCCTGCTGGGGTCCAGCAGGGGAGGTCCACTGCTTCCGGACCCCAGGAGTGAGTGGGTCCTCTGCTCCTGGACCCCAGCAGAGCGAAGGGTCCTCTGTTGCCGGACCCCAGCAGAAGAAGAGGGTCCTCTGCTCCCCGACCACAACAGAAGAGGAGGGTTCTCTGCTGCGGCCTCTCTTTGAAGTCCATGAGGAAACAAGGGTCCTTTAGAACTTCTTTTCTGCTGAGGACGTGCAGCATAGGAGGGTCATCTTCTGCAGGGGTTCAGCAGGAGAGGAGGGTCCTCAGCTGCTGGAAGCAAGGCAAAGTGGAGTGTCCACTGCTGCCAGACCCCAGCAGGGAAGTGGGTCCTCTGCAGCGGTACCCGAGCAATACAGGAGTGTAATCTGCTGCCGGACCCCAGTAAAGAAGTGGGTCTTCTTCTGCTGGACCCCAGCAGAGAGGAGGGTCCTCTGTTGCTTTGTCTATGCGGGACACCCGCAGTGAGGAGAGTCCTCTGGTTCTGGACCCCAGCAGAGAGGAGAGTACTCTACTGCTGGACTCCAGCAGAGAGGACGGTCCTCTGCTGATTCCTCTCCACTGGGGTCCAACGGAGAGGAGGGTCCTATTTTTCCGGACCCCAGCAGTAGAGTAGGACCCTCTGCTGCCCAACCCCAGCAGAGGGGTGTTCTCTGGTGCCGGATCCCTGCAGAAGAGGGAAGTTTTCTGCTGCCGGACCAGCAGAGAGGATGGTCCTCTGCTGCCGGACCCCGCAGTGACGAGTGTCATCTGCTGCCGGACCACAGAAGGAAGGAGGGTCCCCTGTTGCCAGACCCAGCAGAACAGGAGGGTCCCCTGCTGCTTCCTTCTTTATTGTCCAACAGAAGAGGATTGTCCTCTGCTCCTTTCTCTCTGCAGGAAAACAGCAGTGAGGGGGAACCTATGGTGCCAGGCAGCAGCAGAGAGGAGGATCTTGTGTTGCCGGACCCAGCAGAAGAGGATGGTCCTCTGCTGCCGGATGCCAGCAGAGAGGAGGGACCTCTGCTGCCAGACTGCAGCATAGAGGAGGGTCCTCTGCTGCTGCTTCTCTGCTGGACCCCAGCAGAGAGGCGGATCCTCTGGGGATGGACCTCAACAGAGAGGAGGGTCCTCTACTGCTGTACCCCAGTAGAGAGGATGGTCCTCTGCTGATTCCTCTCTGATGGGGTCCAACGGAGACGAGTGTCTAATGCTGCCGGACACCAAAAGCAGAGGATGGGCATCTGCTGCCTGATATCAGCAGCAGATGAGGGTCTTCTGTTGCCGGACCCCAGCAGAGAGGAGGGTACTCTATTGTTGTAACTCAGCAGAGAGGATTGTCCTCTGCGACTTCCTCTGTGCTGGGGTCCAGCAGAAAGGAGGGTCTCTGATGCTGGACCCCAGAAGAGAAAAGCGTCATCTGATGCTTTATCTCTGCTATGTTCCTTTAGTAGAGGAGGTTCCTCTGCTGTCCGAATCCAGCAGGAAGAATCCTCTGCTGCCAGAACACAGCAGGAACGAGGTTCCTCTGTTGCCAGACCCCAGCAGCAGAGGAAGGTCCTCCACTGCTGAACCCCAGCAGGGAGGAGGGTCCTCCACTGCTGAGCCCCAGCAGGGAGGAGGGTCCTCTGTTGCCAGACCCCAGCAGAGAGGAGTGTTCTCTGCTGCCAGACCCCAGCAGAGAGCATGGTCCTCTGCTGCCGGAACCCAGAAGAAGAGGAGGTTCCTCCGCCGCATCCTCTCTTTGGGGTCGAACAGGAGTTGAGTGTCCTCTGTACTTCCTCTCTGCTGGGGCCCAGCAGCAGAGGAGGGTCCTATGCTGCAGGTGTCCCGCAGGAGAGTTAAAAATCTGCTGCTTAAACCCAGCAGAAGTGGTGTGTCATATGCTGCAGGACCCCAGCAGAGTGGAGGTTCCTGTGCTGCTTCCTCTGGTGCTGGACCCCTGCAGAGAAGAGGGTCCTCTTGTGCTAGACCCCTACAGAGAGGGGGTCCTCTGGTGCCGGACCAGAACAGCAGAGGGTGGTCCTCTGCTGCCGGACCACAGCAGGGAGGAGGGTTCATTCTTCTGGACCTCAGTAGGGACGATGGTCCTCTGCTGCCGGACCCCAGTAGGAGAGGAGGGTCCTCTGCTGCCTGAAACCATCAGAGAGGCGCCTCATTTGCTGCTACCTCTCTGCTGGGGTCCAACAGAGTGGAGGGTCCTCTGTTTCCAGACCACATCAGCAGCAGAGCAGGGTGCTCAGTGCTGGAAAACAGCAGGGAGTAGGGTCCTCTGCTGCCGGCACCATCAGCAGAGGTGGGTCCTCTGGTGCCGGAACCAACCTACAGAGCGGGGTACTCTGATGCTAGACCCCAGCAGCAGTGGAGGGTCCTCTGGTGCTGTCGGACACCAGCAGAGAGGAAGCAGCAGAGGACTCGCCTCTCTGCTGGGGTCCTACAGAGTGAAGGGTCCTCTGCTACCAGACCCCAGCAGCAGTAGAGCATCCTGTTCTGCAGTAAACCAGCAGGGAGAATGGTTCTCTGCTGCCAGTCCCAGCAGCAAAGGAGGGTCTTCTGGTGCCAGACACCAGCAGCAGAGGGGGGTGTCTCTGGTGCGGGACCACAGCAGAGAGGGAGGTACTCTGCTGCCAGACCCCAGCAGAGAGCAGGGTCCTGCGCTGCAGGACCCCAGAAGAGAAGGAGGGTCCTCTCGTGCTAGACCCCAGGAGACGAGGGTGCTCTACTGGGGGAATCCAGCACATAGGAGGGTCGTCCTGTGCTGGACCCTAGCAGAGAGGGGTGTCATCTGGTGAAACACCCCAGCACAGAGAAAGATCCTCTGTTGCTGGACCCCAGCAGAGAGGAAGGTCCTCTGGTGCCAGACCCCAAAAGCAGAGGAGTGTCCTCTGCTGCCAGACCACAGCAGGGAGGAGTGTCCTCTGCTGTCTGACCTGAGCAGTAGAGGATTGAACTCTGGTGCTGGGCCCCAGCAGAGATGAAGGTCCTCTGCTGCTCGAGCAAGCTGAGAGGAGGGTCCTCTGGTGCTGGACCCCAGCAGAGAATGGTGTCCTCTGCTGATGGACCCCAGCAACAGAGGAGGGTTCTCTGTTGCTGGACCCCAGCAGAATGTAGGGTGTTGTTGTGCCGGACCCCAGCAGAGAGGAGGGACTCTGCTGCCGTACCAAGGCAGGGAGGAGGGTCCTCAGCTGCAGGAACCCAGCAGAAGGAGGGTCCTCTGCTGCCAAACCCCAGCAGCAGAGGAGGTCCTCTGGGGCCGGACCCTAGCATCAGAGGGGGGTCCTGTGCTTCCAGACACCAACAGCAGAGGGAGGAACTCTGCTGTTGGACCCCAGCAGAACATGGGTGTTGTCTGCTGCCAGAACCCAGCATAAGGAGTGTCATTTGCTACCAAACCCCAGCAGGACAAGGGGGTCCTCTGGTACCGAAACCCAGCAGCAGAGGGGGGTTCTTTGCTGCCAGACCCAAACAGCATAAGGGGGTTCTCTGCTGCCAGAATCCAGCAGCACAAGGGGCTCTCTGTTGCTGGAATCCAGCAGAGAGGACTTCCTCTGAAGCCGGACATCAGGAGAGGAGGGTCCTCTGCTGCAGGACGCCAGTAGAAGTGTAGGATCCTCTGTGTGTCCTCTCTTTGTGGTCCAGTAGGGAACAAGGTTCCTCTGCAACTTCCCCTATGCTGTGGTCCAGCAGCAGAGGTGGGTCCTCTGCTGCAGGGGTCCAGCAGGAGAGGAGGGTCGTTTGCTGCTACCTCTCCACTGGGGTCCAGTAGCAGAGGTGGTTCCTCTGCTGCCGCACCCCAGCAGCAGAAGGGGGTAATCTGGTGCTGACCCCAGCAGAATGGACGGTCCTCTGCCACTGGACCCCAGTAGGAGAGGAGAGTACTTGGGTACTGCACCACAGCAGGACAAGGTGTTCCTCTGGTGCCGGACCCTAGCAGCAGAGGGGTGTTCTCTGGTGCAGGAACCCAGCAGAAGGAGTGTTCTCTGCTGCCAGACCCCAGGAGCATACGGAGGTCCTCTGGTGCTGGATCCCATCAGCAGAGGGGAATCTTCTGATGCCGGACGCCAGCAGCAGAGGAGGGTCCTCTGGTGCTAGACCCCAGCAGAGAGTGTTGTCATCTGGTTTCAGACAACAGCAGCAGTGGTGGATGCTCTGCTGCTGTACCGAGCAGAGAGGGTGGGTACAGAGGACCACCAGACCCCACCTGGGAGGAGGGCCCTCTTGCCTCCAGAACCCAGCAGGGAGGAGGTCCGCTGTTGCCGGAACACTGCAGAAGGAGGGTCCTCTGCTGCCAGATCGCAGCAGCAGAAAAGGGTCATGTGGTGCCGGACACCAGCAAGAGAGGGGGTCCTCTGGTGCCGGACCCCACCAACACACGAGGGTCTTCTGCAGCCGGACCACAGCAGGGAGGAGGGTTCTCTCATTCCGGACTTCAGCAGGGACGATGGTCCTCTGCTGCTGGACCCCAGCAGCAGGGGATTGTCATCTGGTACCACACCCGAGCAGCAGATGAGGGTCCTCTGCTGCCATATCCCTGCAGGGAGGAGGGTCCTCTGCTACCAGAACACAGCAGAAGGAAGGTCCTCTGGTGCCAGACCCCAACAGCTGAGGGGGGTCATCTGGTGCCAGATCCCAACAGCTCAGGGGGGTCCTCTGGTGCCCGACCACAGCAGCAGAGGGAGGACCTCCACTCTGGGACACCAGCACAAGAGGGGGGTCCTCTGCTGCCAGACCCAGTAGCAGAGGCGGGTCCTTTGGTGTCGGATCCCAAGAGCAGAGGGGGTTCTCTGCTGCCGCACCCCAGCAGCAGAAGGCGGTAATCTGGTGCTGGACCCCAGCAGAGTGGAGGGTCCTCTGCTGCTCGACCCCAGCAGGAGAGGAGAGTCCTCGGGTACCGGACCACAGCAGCACAAGTGGTTCCTCTGGTGCCTGTCCCCAGCAGGGGGGTTCCTCTGGTGCCGGAACCCAGAAGCAGTGAGGGGTCCTCTGGTGCCAGAAACAGCAGCAGAGGGAGGACCTCTGCTTCCGGACTCCAGCAGCAGAGAGGGGTCCTCTGCTGCAGGAAACCAGCAGAAGGAGGTTTCTTTGCTGTAGGACACCAGGAGCATAGGGGAGTCCTCTGGTGCTGGACCCCAGCAACAAAGGGGGGTCTTCTGTTGCCGGATGCTAGCAGCAGAGGAGGGTCTTCTGCTGCCGAACGCCATTAGAACAGGGTCTGTTCTTTGGGGCCCAGTCGGGGACGAGCGTCCTCTTCAACTTCCTCTGTGCTGTGGTCCAGCACCCCAGTAGAAGAGTAGGGTCCTCTGTAGTGTCCTCTCTTTGGGGTCCAGTTGGCAATGAGGGCCCTCTGCAACTTCCCCTCTGCTGTAGTCCAGCAGCAGAGGACGGAGTCCATCAGAGGAGGGTCCTTTGCTGCTACCTCTCCGCTGGGGTCCAGCAGCAGAGGAGGGTCCTCTGCTGCTGGACCCCAGAAGCAGAAGGCAGTCCTCTGGTACTGGACCCCACCAGCAGGGGACGTTCCTCTGCTGCCGGACCACAGCAGAAAGGAGGGTCCTAGGCTTCCAGACCCCAGCAAAGAGGATCGTCCTGTGCTGCCGGAACTTTGCAGAAGAAGGTGATCCTCTGCTGCCGGACGCCAGTAGAAGAGGAGGGTCCTCTGCTGCTTCCTCTCTGCTGAGATCCAATAAATAGGCGGGTCCTCAGGTACTGGACCCCAGGAGAGAGGAGGGTCCTCTGCTGTCTGACCCCAGCAGAGGGGGGAGGTTCTCTTCTGCCAAACAACAGCACAGAGGATAGTCCTCTGGTGCTGGACCACTGCAGACAGGAGGGTCCTCTGCTGCTGGAGCCAGCAGAAGAGGTTGGTATTCTGCTTCTGGACACCAGTAGAAGAGGAATGTCCTCTGCTGCGTCCTCTCTTTGGGGTCCAGCAGGGAGAAGGGTCCTCTGCTGCAGGGGTGCAGGGTCCTCTGCTGCCAAACCCCAGGAGCAGACGGGGGTCCTCTGGTGCCGGACCCCAACAGAGAGGAGTGTCCTCTGCTGCTTCCTCCTTGCTGGGGTTCAACAGAGGAGGACCTCTGTACCAGACCCCAGCTGCTTAGGAGGGTCTTCTGGTGCCAGACCCCAGCAGAAGGGGGGTGGTCTCTGCTGCCGCACCCCTTAGCAGAGGAAGGTCCTATGCTGCCAGACCACAGCAGAGGAGTTTTCTCTACTGCCGGAACCCAGCAGAGAGGAGGGTCCTCCTCTTTGTCCTCTCTTAGGGGTCCAGCAGGAGACGAGTGTCCTCTGTAACTTACTCTCTGCTGTGGTCCAGCAGCAGAGCATGATCCTCGGAGGCAGGGGTCCAGCAGTAGAGGAGGATTCTCTCCTGCTGGAACACAGCAGAAGAGGAAGGTCCTCTGCTGCGGGACCCCAGCTGAGTAAAGGCTCCTCTTCTGCTTTCTCTCTGCTGTGCCACAGCAGAGAGGAGGGTCCTTTGCTGCTGGACCAAAGCAGAGAGTAGGGCCCTTTGCTGCTTCCTTTCTGCTGGAGTTCCTAAGCAGAGGAGGGTCCTGTGCTATCGGACACAACAGCAGTGGAGGGTCCTCTGCTGCAGGACTACAGCAGAGAGGAGGGTCTTTCGTACTAGTCCCCAGCAGAGAAAATGGTCCTCTGCTGCCTGACCCCAGCCGGGAGGAGGGGCCTCTGCTGCCAGACCCCAGCAGAGAGGAGTCTTCTGATGCCAGACCCCAGCAGCAGAGGAGGTTCCTCTGATGCCAGAATAGAAGCAAACGAGGGTCATCGGCTGTCAGACCCCAGATGGCAGGAGGGTCCTCTGCTGTATGAACTTAGCAGCAGAGCAGCGTCCTCTACTGCTGGACCCCAGGAGTAAGGAGGGTCCCTGCTGCTCGACCCCAGCAAAGACTAGGGTACTCTGGTTTCGGACCTCAGCAGAGAGGGGTGTCCTCTGGTGTCGGACCCCAGCAGCAGAGGATGGTCCTCTTCTGCGGTACCCGAGCAGGGAGGAGGGTCCTCTGCTGCCGTACCATAGCAAGGAGGAAGTACCTTTGTGGCCGGACCCCAGCAGCAGAGTTGGGTCCTCTGGTGCCCGACCCGAGCAACCTACTAGGGTCTTCTGGTGCAGGACCTCAGAAGGGAGAGAGGTCCTCTGCTGCCAGACCACAGCAGCAGAGAGGGGTACTCTGGTTCCGGATTCTAGCAGCAGAGTGGGTGTCCTCTGCTGCCAGACAATAGCAGCAGAGGGGGATCCTCTGATGCTGGAACCCAGCAATAGAGGGGGGTACTCTGCTGCCAGACAGCAGAAGCATAGGGGGATCCTATGGTTTCAGAACCCAGCAAAGAAGGGGAGTCCTCTCCTGCTGGATCCCAACAGCTGAGGAGTGTCCTCTGGTACCAGAACCCAGCAGAGAGAAGGGTCCTCTGCTGCCAAACGCCATCACAAGATTAGGTCCTCTGCTACGTCCTTTCTTTAGGGTCCAGTATGGGACAAGGGCTCCCTGCAACTTCCTCTCTGCTGTGGTCGAGCAGCAAAGGAAGGCCTGTGCTGCAAGGTTGCAGCAGCAGAAAAGAGTCCTCTGCTGTGGGACCCCAGCAGCAGAGCAGCATCCTCTGCTGCCAGACCACAGCATCAGAAGGGGATCCACTGCTATTCGATACCAGCAGCAGAAGCTAGTGTTCTGCTGACGGACGCCAGCAGCAGAGGGAGGTCCTATGCTGCTGGACCCCAGCAGCAGAGGGGGTTCCTACAGTATCGGATGCCAGCAGATGAGGGGGGTCCTCTGGTACCGGATCCCAGCCGAGAGGAAGGTCCTCTGGTGCCAGACCCCAGCAGTAGAGGAGTGTCCTATGGGCCCGGAACCCAGCAGCAGGGAGGTGGGTCCTCTGGTGTGGAACCCCAGGAGCTGAAGAGGATCCTCTGGTGCAGGACCACAGAAGAGTGGAGGGTCCACCACTGCCGGACCCCAGCAGAGAGGAGGGTCCTTTGCTCCCAGACCTCAGCAAAGAAGAGGGTGCTCTGCTTCCGAACATCAGCAGAGAGTAGGGTCCTCTGCTGCTGTATCCCAGCAGAGAATAGGGTCATTTGTTGCCGGACTCCAGCAGACAGGAGGGACCCTGCTGCTAGACCCAAGTACATCAGGGAAGAGTGTCCTCTGGTGCTTGACCCTAGTAGGAAAGGAGGCTCCTATGCTCCCTGACGCTAACACTGAGGAGGGACCTCTGCTGCCAGACCCCAGCAGAACAGGAGTGTCCTCTACTGCTTCCTCTGTTTGATGCCCACCCGGAGAGGAGTGTCCTCTGCAGCTTCCTCTCTGCTGGGGTACAGCAGAGAGGAGAGTCCACTGGTGCCGGACCCCAGCAGAAGAGGAGTGTATTCTCCTGCGTCCTCTCCCTGGGGTGCAGCATGAGGTGAGGGTCCTCTGCAACTTCTTCTCTGCTGTGGTCTAGTAGCAGGGGAGAACCTCATTGCAGGGGTCCCGCAGAAGAGGAGGGTCATCTGCTGTTGGACCCCGGAAGGCAGGAGGTTCCCCGGCTGCCATACCCCAGCAGGGAGGAAAATCCTCTGCTGCCCCCCTCAGCAGCAGAGGAGGATCCTCTGGTGCCAGATCCCAGGAGCAGAGGAGTGTCCTCTGCTTCCAGACCCCAGCATGGAGGAGGGTCCTCTGTTGCCGGAACCCAGCAGAGAGGAGGATTCTTTGCTACCAGAACCCAGCATCTGAGGGGGTTCCACTTTTGCCAGACCCCAGCAGGGGAGGAGTGTCCTCTGCTTCCAGACCCCAGCATGGAGGAGGGTCCTCTGTTGCTGGAACCCAGTTGAGAGGAGGGTTCTCTGCTGTCGGATCCCAGCAGGGAAGAGGGTCCTCTGCTGCCTGACCCCAGCAGGGAGGAGTCCTCTGCTGCCAGACCCCAGCAGAGAGCAGGGATCTCTGCTTCATCCTCTCTTTGGGGTCCAGCAGGAAACGTGGATCCTCTGCATCTTCCTCTCTGCTGAGGTCCAGCTGCAGAGGAGGGTCCTCTGCGCCTGGACCACAGCATGGAGGAGGTATCTATGCTACTTCCTCTCTGCTCCACCCCAGCACTGTGGAAGTTCCTCTGCTGCCAAACAACAACAGGTTGGAGGGTCTTCTGCTTCCAGACCCCAGCAGAGAGGAGGGTCCTCTGCTGCCAGACCGCAGCAGAACAGGAGGTTCCTCTGCTGCTTCCTCTCTTTGGTGTCCAGTAGGAGAGGAGGGTCGTCTGCTGCTTCCTCTCTGCTGGGGTCCATCAGCAGACGAAGTCCTCTGCTGCTGAAATCCAGAAGGAAAGGAGGGTCCTCTGCTGCCAGACTCCTGCAGAGGCAGGGTCCTCTATTGCTTTCTCTCTGCTGGAAACTAGCAGAGACGAGTGTCCTGTCATGCTAGACCCCAGCAGAAAAAAGGGTCCTCTGCTGATGGACCAAAGCAGCTGAGGAGGCTCCATTGTTGCCGGACTCCAACAGCAGAGGAGGGTCTTCTGTCTGCACCGAAGCAGCATAGGATGGTCCTCTGCGGATGGACCCCACCAGCAGAGGAGGGTCCTCTGGCCCCAGAACCCAGCAGCAAGGAGGGTCTTCTTCTACCGGACCCCAGAAGCAGAGTAGGTCCTGTGGTTCCAGACACCAGCTGCAGAGGAGGGTCCTCTGTGGCTGCTGGACCCCAGCAGCAGAGAGGAGGGTCCTCTGCGGCTTCCTCTCTGCTGCAGTCCAGCAGAGAGGTTGGTCCTTTGGTGCTGGACCACAGCAGAGAGAAGGACCTCTGATGCTTACTCTCTGCTGGTGTCCGTCAGCAGGGATGAGGGTCCTCTGTTGCTGGAACTTACAGGGATTAGGGTCCTCTGCTGCCGCACCCAAGCAGGGTGGAGGGTCGTCTGCTGCCGGTCCCCAACAGGCAGGATGGTCCTCTGCTGCTGAACCCCAGCAGGGAGGAGGTTCCTCTGCTTCCGGATTCCGGAAAGTTTTCTGGGTACCTCATCTGCGAACCATCAGTGCTAGTCAGCTGGTGTGTAATTCCAGTCTCAGAGGGTCCATGGACACGCTGACGTGGGACCCTACATTCCACTGGGATTGGGGAATGCTGAATTAGGATCAAGGTCCAAGAGGGATCGTGGGTACACAGACATGGACCCAAGGTCTCACGGGGCCCATGGGCACACTGATGTGGGATTCCAGCTCCCAGAGGGTCCGTGTGCACACTCACATGGGATTCCAGCTCCAATAGGGCTCGTGGGCTTACTGACAGGGACTCCACATCCCTCAGGGCCTCTGGGGACCGTGACGTGCAACTCCAGCTTCTAGTTCTCCTTGTGCCCTAGGTTGTACCTTACTGGTGAAGACAGACAGCCACTTCCTAGCACAGAGACCTGGTCTGATGCAAGGCCACAAGCGTCCTCCACCCCCTCCTGATCCTTCATATGCGGGCTGTTTGGCCTTGGAGCCCAATCTTCAAGGGACACATATAAAGGAATTCTGTCCAGGATTCCCACCTGACACTAGGATGGCTGGGGCAGGACCTCTAGTGCTCAAAATGCCTCAGCCAACCAGGGGTAGAAAGGGCAGCTTATGCGTCCTCTCATGGACAGCAGGACTCACTGCAGGACGCTCCTCCAGGCTCTCCTGCACAAACAAGGGAAACAATCCCAGCCTAAGAGAAATTCACTCTCAAGGACACACTTTGGAGATCTTGCACAGAAGTCACAGGACAGAAGCCCTACGCACACCCTTGGGGTCTGCATTGGCAGACAAAAGCAGTCTAGAGCCACAGCACCCTCCCTACCTCCCAGGACAGCAGCTTTCTTTCACTTCCTTCCCTCCTGCATGCCTGTCTGGATCTGTACTGTTTTGTTTGAAGCACAAAGGAACAGACAGGGAGAGACAGAATCTTTCTTGCATCTGCTGCCTCACTTCCACCAGGACCACCACCACAGCCAGATGTGGCTGGGCCAGGACAAGCCTGGACACCAGCAGCTTCCTCCACATGTCCCACAGTGGCACAGCACACAGGGGCACAAGCCCATGCGCCATCCTCCACTACTCTCCCAGCACCATCGGCAGGGAGCTAGATTGCAGGGGAAGCAGTCAGGACTTGAAGCAGCACCCATACAGGCCATCTTCCTGGCAGGCTGAGGCTTGAGGCACTCGGACACCACGTAGCACCACACCAACCCGCTCCAACGATTCCACCCCTAGCTGCATTCTTCAGCAGCCCCTTCACCAGGCCCGTGAATGTACTTGTCCTCCAGTCTTGCATAACTTTTGCTGTTGCGTGATGAGAGAGCAGAGGGCACCAACATGGCATGCAGGCATGCTGCTACTCTACCTGTCTAATGAGATGGACCTCTGTGGAGAGTACACGTCAGCTGTTGAGGTGTCTTGTGGCAGGTGGCACATCAGTGGCAGCTGATGGTCCCCAGGTGGCCTGCAAGAGAAAGAGTCTTGAATCCAGGATGCTCCTGGAGGATGGTGAAGCATTCCCTGGTGAACGAAAGGCCAACGGCATTTGGTAGGGGGTTGTGGGGCCAAATTCCTGCCTCCAATGCACACGATGGCGATGCCTGACCCCCCTCCCCCAAGTGTTTCCTAGGATGCCCTGAAGAAGACAAAATGGTTCTCATGAGCCCATGCCTGCCCATGGCATGGGAGGGCCTATTTTGTGCAGGCCTTGGTTGCTCCCAGGCCACCGTCCTACCTGATGGAAAGTGGGACTGCATGTCCCAGGGTGCTCTCGCAGAAGCTAACGCCTGGGACTTCCTATTCCAGATGACTGGTGTCCTTTGGTGCTTACTCGTCCTTCCATTGTTCCATTCTTTGGATCGCACAAGCCCAGACACCACCCAGCTAGGCAGAGGAAGGCCGAGTGCTGTATCACCCTAACTGCCACCCCACACATGCAATAATACACGAAGGCCTCTCTGCAGCCCATCGGGGAGCAGTTGCACTTGCTAACGAAAGCCCAGGCCCTGTTCCCAAGGGTGCTTTGTGAT
Organism: Ochotona princeps; assembly: GCF_030435755.1. Taxonomy (NCBI): domain Eukaryota; kingdom Metazoa; phylum Chordata; class Mammalia; order Lagomorpha; family Ochotonidae; genus Ochotona; species Ochotona princeps. Next base: position 151,965,469 of record NC_080832.1, on the reverse strand, counting down.
GAAGGGGTGTAGTGGCAAGGTTTCCTGTGAGCTCATCCACGAAAGATCAATGCTAGCCAGTCAGTGAGTAACTCCAGGTACCAGAGGGTCCTTCTGCACACTGACGTGGGACTCCAACACCCAGAGTGCCTGTGGGCACACTGACGTTTGTATCAAGCTCCTACAAGACCCATGGGCACAGTGACATGAGACCCCAACTCCCAACAGGACACATGGACACGCTGAACTAGGACTCAGTCCCAGAGGGCCCATGTGCACACTGACATGGGTCTCCTGCTCTCAGAGGCCCATGAGCACGCTAATGTGAGTCTCCAGCTCCCATAGGGACTCTGGGCACGCTGACATGGGACTCCATCTACCACAGGGCCTCTGGGTGCCCTAATGTGGAACTCCAGCTCCCAGCACTCTCCCCATGTCCTATGTGGTATCTTAATGGTGAAGGCACACAGCCACTTCCTAGCACAGAGATCCAGGCTGATGCAAGACCACAATCATCCTCAACGCCCTCCTGGACCTTCGTTTGCAGGCTTTTCAGCCTTACCCCAATGTTCAAAGGACAAGTATTCAGGAACACTCTCCAGGACCCCCACCTGACACTAGGATGGCTGGGGCTTGGCTGTCTAGTGTTCAAAGGGAATGAGCCCAACCAGGGGGAGAAAGGGCAGCTTATGCACCCTCTCATGGACAGCAGGACTCACTGCAGGACGATCCTCCAGGCTCTCCTGCACAAGAGAAACAAACCCGGCCTGAGAGATATTCACTCTAAAGAACACACTTTGGAGATGTTTCACAGGAGTCTCAGGGCAGAAGCCCTACGCACACCCTTGGGGTCTGCATTGGCAGACAAAAGCAGTCTTCAGTCACAGCACAGCACACAGCACACAGCACACAGCACACTGCCTGCCAGGAGGCCAATAGCAATCTCTCTCTTCCTGCCTTCTTGCCTGCCTGCCTGAATCTGTCCTGTTTGCTTGGAGCACACAGGAACAGAGAGGGAGAGAGAGAGAGAGCAATCTTTCTTGCATCTGCTGCTTCTCTTCCCCAGGGACAACCACCAGAGCTAGATGTGGCTGGGCCAGGACAAGCCCAGGAACCAAGAGCTTCCTCCACATGTCCCACAGGGGCACAGGGCCACAGGGGCACAAGCCCCTGCGCCATCCTCTGTTGCTCTCCCAGCACCATCGGCAGGGAGCTGGACTGCAGAGGATGCTGTCAGGTCTTGAAGCAGCACCCATACGGCTGAACTGCACACAAGCCTCACAGGCTGAGGCTTGACACTTAGAACCCCTCCCCAACCACAGAAACCCGCACCACCCGACTCCATCCCTTACCAGTTTCTTCAGCACCTCCTTCAACAGGCCGGTGAATGTACCTGTCCCCCTTGCTGGCACAACTCTGCCTATTCCGTGCTGAGAGAGCAGCGGGCACCAACAAGGCATTCAGGCATGATGCTGCTCTACCTCTCTTGGTGAGAAAGCCTCTGTGGAGAAGACACGTCAGCTGTTGGGGTTTCTTGGTTCAGGTGGCACATCAGTGGCAGCTGATGATGCCCAGGTGGCGTGCAGGAGAAAGGGTCTTGAATCCAGGATGGTCCTGGAGGAGGGTGAAGCATTCCCTGGTGAACGAGAGGGCAATTGCATTTGACATGGAACTCTGGGACCAAATTCCTGCCTCCAATGCACACGACACATGTTTAATATGATGCCTGTAGAATGGGATATGGTTCCTGTGATCCCATTCTTGAAGATGGCATGGAAGGCCCTCCATTTTGCAGGTTTGGTGGCTCCCCATCCACCATCTCTGCTAGACAGTGAGAATGCATGTCCAGGGTGCTCTTGCAGCAGCTAAGGCCTGGGACTTCCTATTCCAGATGACTGGTGACCTCTGGTGCTTACTTACCAGCCACCTGCTCCTGGCTTAGGAGCCCACATGCCCAGATTCCACCCAGCTAAGCAGAAGAAGGCCGAGTGGTGTATCACACTAACTGCCACTCCACAAATGCAAAAATGCACAAAGGCCTCTATGCAGCCCATCAGGGAGCTTCACCACTTGCTAAAGAACACCTAGTTCCTGCCCCTAATGGTGCTCTGTGAGGAAAGAGAGTGGTGTAAATGTTTCCAAGGATCTCATCTGCGAAAGACCAGTGCTAGTCAGCTGTTGAGTAACTCCAGGTCCCAGAGGGTCCATGGGCACACTGACGTGGGACACTAGCACACAGAGGGCACGTGGACACAATGACCTAGGATTTCAACTCTCAGAGGGACCATGGACAAACTGATGTGAGTCTCCATGTTTCAGAGGGCCCTTGGAGAGACTGATGTGGGACTCCAGCTCCCACAGGGCCTCTGGGTGCCCTGACGTGGAACTCCAGCTCGCAGGTTTCCCCAGTGCCCTCTGATGTTCCTTGCTGGTGAAGGCACACAGCCACCTCCTAGCACAGAGGCCTGGGCTGATGCAAGGACACAGGCATCCTATACACACACCTGGACCTTGGTATGCGGGCTGTTCTGCCTTGGACCCCAATATTCCAGCATTCTGTGTCCAGGAACACTGTCCGGGAGCACCATCTGACGCTAGGATGCCTTGGGCCAGGCTGTCTTGTGCTCAAAAGGCCTGAGCCCACAAGGGGTAGAAAGGCAGCTTTGCATGCTCTCTCGTGTACAGATGAACTCACGGCAGGACGCTCTTCCAGTCTCTCCTGCCCAGACATGGGAATCAAACCTGGCCTGAGAGAAATTCACTATCAAGGACACTTTTTGAAGAGGTTTCACAGGAGTGCCAGGACGGAAGACCTACGTATGCCCTTGGGGTCTGCATTGGCAGACAAAAGCAGTCTAGAACCACAGGACACAGCACACAGCACACACCCACCGAGCTAGGCAGAGGAATGCCGCGTGTTGTATCACCATAACTGCCACTCCACACATGCAAAAACACATGAAGGCCTCTCCGCAGCCCATCAGGGAGCTGCTCCACTTGGTAAAGAAAGCCAAGGGCCTACCTAGGGTTGTTCAGCTAGGAAAGGAGGTGGTGTAAATGTTTCTGGGGACCACATCTGTGAAAAATCAGGGCTTGTCAGCCTGTGTGTAACTCCAGGTCCCAGAGGGTCTGTTGGCATGCTGATGTGGGACTCCAGCTCTCAGAGGGCCTGTGGGCACGCTGATGTGGGACTCCAGCTCCCAGGTTTCTCCCCGTGCCCTAGGTTGTACCTTGCTGGTGAAGGCACACAGCCACTTCCTAGCACAGAGCCCAGGCTGATGCAAAGCTACAAGTGTCCTCCAAACCATCCTGGACCTTGGTATGAGGGCTGTTCTGCCTTGGACCCCAATCTTCCAGCGACACATATCCAGGAACACTGTAATGGACCCCCACCTAACACTAGGATGGCTCTGGCTGGGCCATCTTGTGCTCAAAAGGCCTGAGGACAACCAAGGGTAGAAAGGGCAGCTTTACGCACCCTCTCATGGTCAGCAGGACTCATTGCATGACGCTCCTCCAGTCTCTACTGCACAAACAAGGGAAACAAACCTGGTTTGAGAGACATTCACTCTCAAGGACATTCTTCGGAGAGGTTGCACAGGAGTCCCAGGACTGAAACACTACACATGTCCTTGGGGTCTGCGTTGGCAGACAAAAGCAGTCTAGAGCCACAGACAGCACACAGCACACTCCCTCCCAGGAAGCCAGCAGTTTTCTTTCTCTTCCTTCCTGCCTGCCTGTATCCCTCTGTCCTGTTTGCTTTGAAGCACAGAGGAACAGAGAGTGAGACAGAGCAAACTTTCTTGCATCTGCTGGCTCACTTCCACCAGAGCCAGCTGTGGCAGGGCCAGGACAAGCCCAGGAACCAGGAGCTCCATTCACATGTCATAAAGGTTCACGGGGAACAGGGGCACAACCCCTGCACCATCCTCCACTGCTCTCCCAGTATCATCAGCAGGGAGCCTGATTGCAGGGGAAACAACCAGGACTTGAAGCAGCACCTATACAGGCCATCTGCCTGGCAGGCTGAGGCTTGACACCCTTGGACACCACACTGAGGCCCCAGAAGACAGGGTTCCTGAGGTGGACCCTCTCGCTGAGGCCCCAAAAGAGAGAGAAGGTCAGGTAATGAGGATCTCTCTCGATGAGGCCCCAGCAGAGGGGTTCCAAGGGGGACCCTCCCATTGAGGCCACAGTAGAGAGAGAGGAGGTGTCCGAGAGGAGCACTCTCACTGAGGCTCCCGCAGAGGGCGTCCCGAGGGGTACCTCTTACTGAGGCCCCAGCAGCCAGGGAGGGGTCGCCAGGATTCCACCTCGCTGAGGCCCAATCAGAGGGTGTCCCGAGAGGGACCCTCTCACTGAGGCCCCAGCAGCCAGGGAGGGGTTTGCCGGGGTTTCCTCTTGCTGAGGCCCCAGCAGAGGGTCTCCTGAGATGGACCTTCTCATAGATGCCTCTGGGGATAGGGATGGAAGAGTGGGGGCAAAGGGTCCCTCTCACTGAGGTCCAAGCAGAAGGGGTCCGAGGGGGACCCTCTCGTTGAGGCCCTAGCAGAGTGGGTTTCTAGTGGGACTCTCTCGCTGAGGCCCAAACAGAAAGAACGGGTCCGAGGGGGAACCTCTCGCTGAGGCCACAGCACAGTGGGTCCCGAGTGGACTCTCTCGCTGAGGCCACAGCAGAGACAGAGGGGGAGTATGAGGGGGACCCTCTTGCTGAGGCCCCTGCAGAGAGGGTGGGGGGTGCCAGCGTTCCCTCTCGTTGAGGCCCTAGCAGAGTGGGTCCCTAGTGGCGGCAAAGGCAGAGGAGGGGGGTCCGAGTGGGACCCACTTGCTAAGGTCACAGCAGATAGGGAGAGGGGCTTTGGGTGTCCCTCTCGCTGAGGCCCCAGCAGAAGGGGACCCGAGGGGGACCCTCTCGCTGAGGCCCCAGCAGAGATAGAGGGAGGGATCCGAGGGGGACAATCTCACTGAGGCCCCAGCAGAGTGGGTCCCAGGGGGACCCTCTTGCTGAGGCCTCAGCAGAGAGAGAGAGAGGGGGTCCGATGGGGACTGTCTCGCTGAGACCCCAGCAGAGGAGGTCCCAAGGTGGATGATCTCACTGAGGCCCCAGCAGAGTTTGTCCCGTGTGGGACCATCTTGCTGAGGACATAGCAGAGAGAGGAGGCTCCACGGAACACCCTCTCGCAGAGAGCCCAGCAGAGGAGCTCCCGAGGGGGACCCCATCGCCGAGGCCCCAGCAGAGAGGGAGGCAAGCTCCAGGGGTCCCTCTCACTTAGGCCCAAGCTGAGGGGCTCCCGAGGGGGACACTTTCGCTGAGGCCCCAGCAGGGAGAGACAGAGAGAGGGCTGCCGAGGGTCCCTCTCTCTGAAGCCCCAGCAGAGAAGAGAGAGAGAGAGGGGTGCCAATGGTCCCTCTCGCTGAAGCCCCAAGAGAGAGTGGGGGTCCCGAGGAGGACCCTCTCACTGAGGCCCTAGCAGAAACAGACAGAGAGAGAGAGGGTGACGAGGTTCCCTATTGCTAAGGCCCCAGCAGAATGGGTTCAGAGTGGGACCCTCTCGCTGAGGCACCAGCAGCTTGAGGGTCCCTCTTGCTGAGGCTTCAGCTGAGGGGGTCCCAATGGGTACCCTCTTGCTGAGGTCCCAGCAGACAGAGATGGGTGGTCTGAGGGGGACCCTCCCACTGAGGCCCCAGCAGGGGAGGTCCCAAGGTGGACAATCTCGCTGAGGCCCTAGTAGAGGGGTTCCCGAGTGGTCTCTTTTGCTAAGGCCCAGCAGCGAGGGAGGAGTCCCCAGGGGTCCCTTTCGCTTTGGCCCCAGCAGAGGGGGTCCGTAGGGGATCCCCCGCTGAGGCCCCAGCAGAGAGAGGGGGCCGAGTGTCCCACTCCCTGAGGCCCCAGCAGTGAGAAGCGGGGGTCCAAGGGCTAACTTCCTTCAGAGGCCCAACAGAAGAGAGAGGAGGGTGCCAAGGGTCCCTCTAGCTGAGGCCCCAGCAGAGGGGGTCCCGAGGGGGACCCTCTCGCTGAGGCCCCAGCAGTGAGGGAGGGGGCTCCGGGGAGCCCTCTCGCTGAGGCCCCAACAGAGGGTGTCTTGAGGTAGTTCCTCTCGATGAGGCCCCAGCAGATGGGGACCAGAGGATGACCCTCTCGCTGAGGCTCCAGCAGAGACGGAGGGGGTCCCGAGGGGGAGCCTCTTCCTGAGGCCTGAGGAGAGGGTGTCCCGAGGGGTACCTTCTCACTGAGGCTCCAGCAGAGAGAGAGGGGGTGTCCAAGGGGGACCCTCTCACTGAGGCCCCAGCAGAGATGGAGGGATGCTTGGTGGTCCGTGTCACTGAGGCCCCAGCAGCTAGGGAGGGGGTTCCAGTGGTCCCTCTTACTTAGGCCCCAGCAGACGGGATCCCGAGGGGGACCCTCTCTCAGATGCCCAAGCAGAGATAGAGGCTCTGGCTCAGAGGGTCCCTCTCACTGAGGCCCCATCAGAGAGAGAGAGAGAAAGGGGTGGTTGTGAGTCCCTCTCGCTGAGGCCCCAGCAGAGAGAGAGGTGGGGTACAAGTGGCACCCTCGTGATGAGATCCCACCAGAGAAGAACAGAGAGAGAGGGCAGCAGATGGTCCCTCTCCCTGAAGCCCCCACAGAGGGGGACCCGAGGGGAACCTCTTGCTGAGGCCCCAGCAGAAAGAGAAAGAGAGAGAGAAAAAGGAGGGCGAAGGGTCCCTCTCACTGAGACCATAGCAGAGAGAGAGGGGGGTTTGGGGTTCCCTCAAAGATCCCAGCATCGAGGGAGTGGGGCTACAGCTGTCCCTCTCGCTGAGGCCCCAGCAGAGGGGGTCCCGAGGGTGACCCTCTCGTTGAGGCCCCAGCAGCGAAGAATGCGGTTCCGAGGGGGACCCTCCCGCTGAGGCCCTAGCAGACTGGGTCACGAGGGGACCGGCTTTTGCAGCTCACTTGGAGAGTGAATCATCGGACAGAAGATCTTCCTCTCTGTCTCTCCTCCTCTCTGTATCTCGGACTCTGAAATGAAAAAAAAGAAACGTCCATGAAGCCCTCTTGGTAGCTCATCAGAGAGATGCTCCACTTGCCAAAGAATGCCCAGAGCCTGCATCTCAGGATGCTCTGCAAGGAATGGAGGTGGCAGTAAGGTTTCCCAGGACCTCATCTGGCACAGTACAACCCCAGTGGGCTGTTATGTAACACCAGCTCACAGAGGGCCTGTGGGACGCAGGTGCAGGATTCCAGCTCTCAGGGCCTCCAGGATGCTGGTGTTGGACTCCAGCTCCCAGAGGGCCTGTGGGCATGCTGACATAGGACACCACCTCCCAGGGTTCTTTAAGTGCCTTGCTCTTAAAGGCACCCTGACACTTCCTATCACAGAGGCCCGGGCTGATGCTAGGCCCCAAGCGTCCTCCACCCCTCCCGGGCTTTGGTATGTGGGCTGTTCGGCCTTGGAGCCCTGATCTTTCAACAACAGGTGTACCAGAATACTGTCTGTGACCCCCATCTGACCCTAGGATGGCTCGGGTTGGACTGTCTAGAGCTCAGAAGGCCTGAGCTCACCAGGGGTAGAAAGGGCAGCTTGGGGCCCAGCGCCGTAGCCTAGCAACTAAAGTCCTCGCCTTGAACGAGCCAGGATCCCATATGGGCACCTGTTCTAATCCCGGCTGCTCCACTTCCCAACCAGATCCCTGCTTCTGGCCTGGGAAAGCAGTCGAGGATGGCCCAAAGCTTTGGAAACTTGCACTCACATGGGAGACCCAGAAGAGGCTCCAGGTTCCCAGCTTTGGATCAGCGTGCACCAGCCATTGTGTCTCACTTGGGGAGTGAATCATCGGAGGGAAGATCTTCTCTGTCTCTCCTCCTCTCTGTATATCTGACTTTGGAATAAAATAAATAAACCTGTAAAGAAAACAAAAGGAAAAGAAAAGAAAAGGAAAAAAGAAAAGAAAGAATGGCGGCTTTGTGCGCCCTCTCGTGGCCATCAGCACTCAGTGCGGGACGCTCATCCAAGGCTCTCCAGCATGGATCAAGGTCCTCTGCTGCCGGACCCCAGCAGGGATGAGCATCCTCTGCTGGCAGACTCAAAAAAAGAGGAGGGTCCTCTACTGCTGGCCGCCAGCACAGAGAAGGGTCCTCGGATGTTGGACCCCAACAGAGAGGAGGTCATCTGGTGCTGGATCCTAGCAGAGAAGAAGGTCCTCTAGTGCTAAAGCTCAGCAGAGACGAGGGTGCTCTGCTTCTGGACCCCAGCAGAGAGGAGTTTCCTCTGCTGCTGGACCACAGCAGAAGACAAGGCTCCCCTGGTGCTGCACTACACCAGTGAGGAGGGTCCTCTGCTGCTGAACCCAGAAGAAGAGGAAGTTCCTCTGCTACGGGACTCCAGCAGGAGAGGAGGGTCCTCTTCTGCTTCCTTTCTGCTGGACCCCAGCAGAGAGATGGGTCCTCTCATGCTAGACACCAGCAGAGAGGATGGTTCTCTGCTGCTTCCTCTCTGCTGGGGTCCAGCAGAAGAAGAGGGTCCTCTGCTGTCGGACGCAGCAGCAGTGTAGGGTCCTCTACTGCCCGACCCAGACAGAGAGGAGAATTTTCTGCTGATCCACATCAGCAGAGACGAGGCACCTCTGGTGGTGTACTCCAACAGAGAGGGGTGTCCTCTGGTGCCGGGCCTAAGATCATAGAGGGTTCTTTTTTGCTGGACCCAAGCAGCAGAGGGGGGTCCTTTTCTGCCTGACCCCAAGAGCAGAGGAAGGTCCTCTACTGCTGGACTGCAGCAGGAAAGTGTCCTCTGCTGCCGGATTCCAGCAGGGAGTAGGGTCGTCTGCTGCCGGAACCCAGCAGAAGGAGGGTCCTCTGCTGCCAGACCCCAGCAGCAGCAGAGGGGTGTCTTCTAGTGCCATACCCCAGCAGCAGAGGGGGGGTCCTCTGGTACCAGAAAACAGCAGCAGAGGAGGGTCCTCTGGTACCGGACTCCAAGAGCATAGGAGGTTCCTCTGCTGCCGGACCACAGCAGGGAGGAGGGTCCTTTTCTTCCGGATACAGGCAGGGAAGACGATTGTCTGCTGCTGAACCACAACAGCAGAAGAGGATCCTCTGGTGCCGGACCCGAGCAGTGGTTGAGAGTCCTCTTTTGCCGGAAACAGCAGGGAGGAGGGTCCTCTGCTGCAGGACGCCAGTAGAAGAGTAGGGTCCTCTGCTGTGTCCTCTCTTTGGGGTCCAGTAGGGAATGAGGGTCCTCTGCAACTTCCCCTATGCTGTGGTCCAGCAGCAGATAATGGTCCTCTGCTGCAGGGGTCCAGCAGTAGGGGAGGGTCCTTTGCAGCTTCCTAACAGCTGGGGTCCAGCAGCAGAGGCAGGTCCTCTGCTGCCGCACCCGAGCAGCAGAAGGCGGTCCTCTTGTGCTGGACCCCAGCAGAGTAGAGGGTCCTCTGGTGCTGAACCGCAGCAGGAGAGAAGAGTCCTCGGGTACCGGACCCTAGCAGCACAAGTGGTTCCTCTGGTGCCGGACCCCAGCAGCAGAGGGGGGTCCTCTGTTGCTGGACCTCAGCACAAAGGGGAGTCCTCTGGTTCTGGACCTCAGCAGCAGTGGAGGCTCCTCTGCTTCCGTACCCAAGCAGCGGAGGATTGTCCTCTGCTGTAGGACACCAGCAGCAAAGCAGTGTCCTCTGCTGCTGGACCCAACAGAGGAGGGTCCCCTGCTGTTGGACCCCAGCAGAGAAGAGAGTTCTCTGCTGCTGTAGGACCCGAGCAGCAAAGCAGTGTCCTCTGCCGTTGGACCAAGCAGAGAGGAGTTTCCTCTGCTCCTGGACCCCAGCAGAAGAGGATTATTCTCTGCTGCATCCTCTCTTTGGGGTCCAGTAGTGGACGATGTTCCTCTGCAACTTCTTCTCTTCTGTGGTTCAGATGCAGAGGAGTGTCCTCTGCTGCAGGGGTCCAGCAGGAGAGGAGGGTCCTCTGCTGTTGGAAACAAGCATAAAAGGAGGGTTCTCTGCTGCAGGACCATGGAAGAGAGGAGGGTCGTCTGCTGCTGGACCCCAGCATTGAGGAGGGTCCTCTTGTGCTGGACCTCAGCAGAGAGGTGTGCCTCTGGTTCCAGACTCCAGCAGCAGATGGGGGTCCTCTGGTGCTGGACCCCAGCAGTAGAGGAGGCTCCTCTGTTACTGGACACAGTAGAGAGGGGAGTCCTGTGGTGCGGTCAGACCCCAGCAGGGAGCAGGGTCCTCTATTGCTGGACCCCAGCAGGGAGGAGGGTCCTCTACTGAAGGACCCCAGCAGGAGGGAGAATCTTCTGCTGCCAGACAACAGCAGGGGAGGATGGTCCTCGGTGCTGGACTCCAGCAGAGGAGGCGGGTTCTCTGGTGCAGGACCACAGCAGCAGAGGGGTTTTCTCTGGTGCTGGACCACATCAGAAGAGGGAGTCCTCTGCTGCCAGACCCCAGTAGCAAAGATGGGTCCTCTGCTGCCGGACGCCAGCAGAAGAGGAGGTCTTCCTCTGTGTCCTATTTTGGCGTCCATAAAAAGGATGAGGCTCCTCTGCATTTTTTCTCTGCTGATGTCCAGCAGCAGAGGAACATCCTCTGCTGCTGGACCTCAACAGCAGTGGAAGGTCCTCTGCTGCCAGACCCCAGCAGGAGATTGTTGTTCTCTGCTGTCGGTCCCCAGCATCAAAGCAGTGTCCTCTGCTTCCAGAACCCACAGAGGGTCCTCTGATGGCGGACCCGAGGAGCAGAGGAGTGTCCTGTGTTGTCAGACCCCAGCAGAGAGCATAGCCGTGTCCTCTGCTGTTGGACACAGCCGAGAGGAGGGTCCAGTGCTGCTGGACCCCCTCAGAGAGCAGTGTTCTCTGGTGCTAGACCCTAGCAGAGAGTTGTGTCCTCTGGTGCTGGACCGCAGCAGCAGAGGAGGGTCCTCTGTTTCCAGACCCCAGCAGCTGAGGAGGGTCCTCTCATGACGGTCCCCAAGAGAGAGGAGGGTACTTTTCTCCCAGACCGCTTCAGAGAGGGGAGTTCTCTGCTACCTGGCCGCAGCAGAGAGGAGAGTCCTCTGCTGCCGGACCCCAGCAGAAGATGATGGTCCTCTGCTTCTTCCTCTCTTTGGGGTCCAGCAGAAGACGAGGGTCCTCTGCATCTTGCTCTCTTCTGTGGTCCAGCAACATAGAAGGGTCCTCTGCTGCAGTGGTGCAGTGTGAGAATAGGGTCCTCTGCTGCTGAAACCCAGTAGGCAGGAGGGTCCTCAGCTGCTGGACACCAGAAGGGAGAGGCGTCCTCTGCTTCCAGACCCGAGCAGCGCAGGGAGGTCCTGTGCTGTCAGTCCCCAGCAGCGCAGGGAGGTCCTCTGCTATCAGACCCCAGCAGCAGAGGGGGTCCTCTGCTGCCAGACCCCAGCAGAGAGTAAGGTCTTCTACTGCTGGACTACCGCAAATAGGAGGGAATTCTGCTGCCACACCACAGTAAAGAGTAGGGTCCTCTGCGGATGGAACCTAGCAGAGAGGAGGGTACTCTGCTGCCGGACCCCAGTAGAAGAGAAGGGTCCTCTGCTGCTGGACCCCAGTAGAGAGAGGAGTCTTCTGGTGCCACACCCCAGCACGGAGGAGGGTCCTTTGTTGCCGGACGCCAGCTGGGAGTGTCCTCTGGTGTCAGAGCCCAGCAGCAGAAGAGGGTCCTCTGTTGCTGGACCCCAATAGCAAAGGGGGTTCCTCTGGTGCCGGACCCAAGCAAAAGATCTTCCTCTTCTGCCAGACACCAGTAGCAGAGGGGGGGCCCTCTATTGCTGGACCCCAATAGCACAGGGGTGTTCTCTGGTGCAAGATACCTGCAGCAGAAGGGGGTCATCTGCTGCCGGACCCTAGTGGGGTCGAGGGTCCAATGCTGCCGGACCCCAGCAGGGAGGAGTGTCCTCTGCTGCCAGACCACAGCAGAGAGGATGGTCCTCTGCTTCCGGACACCAGCAGAACAGTATGGTCCTCTGCTACTTCCTCTCTTTGGTGTTAGGCAGGAGAGGAGGCTCCTCTGAAGCTTCCTCTCTGCTGGGGTCCAGTAGCAGTAGCAGAAGAGTTTCCTCTTCTGCAGGGATCCAGCAGAAGAGGAGGGTCCTCTCCTGCTGGACCCCAGCAGAGAGGAAGGTCCTGTACTGCTCCCTCTCTGCTGGACCCTAGCAGAGACAAGCGCCTTCTCCTGCTAGACCCCAACAGAGAGGAAGGTCCTATGGTGCTGGACCACAGCAGAGAATAGGGTCCTCTGGTACTGGACCCCAGCAGAGAGGGGAGTCCTTTGCAACTTCCTCTCTGCAGGGGTAGAGAGGATAGGAGGGTCCTCTGGTTTCGGACCCCAGCAGCAGAGGATGGTCCTCTGGTTCCAGATGCCAGCAGTGAGTATGGTCCTCTGGTCCCTGACCCCAGCAGAAGAGGAGGGTCCTCTGGTGCCGGACGCCAGCAGAAAGGAGGGTCCTCTGCTATTGTACCCCAGCAGAGAGGAGGATCAGTGACTGCCAGACCCCATCAGACAGGGTGTTCTGCTGTTGGACATCTGCAGAGAGGAGGGTAATCTGCTGCCGGACCCAAGCAGATAAGAGGGTACTCTGCTGCTGGACCCCAACAGACAGGATGGTCCTCTGCTGTTGGACCCCAGTCCATTAGAGAGGAGGGTCCTCTTGCTACTGGGTTCCATTAGGAGAGAAGGGTCCTGTGCTGTTTGACGCCAGCAGGAGAGGACGGTCTTCTGCTGCTGGACACCAGTTGAGAGGAGAGTCTTCTTCTACTTCCTCTCTGCTGGAATCCAGAAGACAGGGGGTTCCTCTGCTGCAGGACCCCAGCAGAGAGTAGGGTCCACTACTGCTGGACCCCAGCAGCAGAGCAGGGTCCTCTGCTCACGGAACCCAACAGAGTACAGGGGCTTCTGCTGCCGGACCCGAGCAGAGGGGTGTCCTCTACTGCCGGACTCCTGCAGAGGAGGTCGGTCCTCGGGTGCCGGATTCGAACAATGAGGAGGGTCAGTGGCTGCCGGATTCCTGCACTGAGGCTCCTCTGCTGCAGGATCCCAGCAGGAAGCAGTGTCCTCTAATGCCGGACTTCAGCAGAGAGGAGGGTATTATGGTGCTGGACCCCAGGAGAGAGGAGGGTCTTCTGGTGCCGGACTTCAGCAGAGAGGAGGGTCCTCTGCTGCTTCCTCTGAGCTGTGGGAGAGCACAGAGGAGGATCCTCTGGTGCTGGACCCCAGCAGAGAGGAGGGTCCTCCGTTGCTCAACCCAAGCAAATAGGAGGGTCCTCTGCTGCTTTCTCTCTGCTGGGGTCCAGCAGAGGAGGGTCCACTGCAGCCGGACCCCAGCAGCAGAACAGGGCCCACTTCTTCTGGACTCCAGCAGCAGAGGATGGACCTCTGCTCAAGGACCCCAGCAGCAGAGGATGGTCCTCTGCTGCCGGACGCCAGAAGCACAGGAGGGTCCACTGCTGCTGGACAGTAGCAGAGAGGAGGGTCCTCTGCGGCTTCCTTTCTGCTGTTGTGCAGCAGAGAGGAGGGTCCTCTGCAGCTGGACCCCAGTCCATCAGAGAGGAGGGTCTTCTGCAACTGGGTTCCAGTAGGAGAGTAGTGTCCTCTGCTGCCATAACACAGGAGGGATGAGGGTTATTTGCCGCCAGACCCCAGCAGCAGAGGAGGGTCCTCCACTGCTGAACCCCAGCAGGGAGGTGGGTTTTCTGCTGCCGGACCGCATCAGAGACGAGGTTCCACTGCTGCCAGACCCCAGCAGAGAAGAGGGTCCTCTGCTGCCAGACCCCAGCAGAGAGGAGGGTCCTCCTGTGCTGGACCCCAGCCAAGAATATGGTTCTTTGCTGGCATACCTGAGCAGAGACAAAGGTTCTATGCTGTCGACCCCACCAGAAGCAGAGTGTCCTCTGCTGCCAGACCCCAGTAGCAGGAGTGTGTCCTCTGCTGCTGGACACCAGTAGCAGAGGAGGGTTCACTGCATCCGGATCCCTGCAGAGATGACTGTCTTCTGCTGCTGGACCGCAGCAGAGTGGAGGGTCCCCAGGTGCTGGACCCCAGCAGAGAGGTGGGTCCTCTGGTGCCGTCCCCAGCAGCAGTAGAGAACCTTCGCTGCGGGACCCCTCCTGGGAGAAGGATCCGCTGCTGCCAGACCCCAGCAACAGAAGAAGGTCCTCTGGTGCCAGACCCCAGCTGTAGAGGAGTGTCCTCTGGGCCCGGACCACAGTAACAGGGAGGTGGGTCCTCTGGTGTGGAACCCCAGGAGCGGAAGATGATCCTCTGGTGCAGGACCACAGAAGAGAGGAGGGTCCTCCACTGCCAGACCCCAGCAGAGAGGAGGGTCCATTGCTCCCAGACTTTAGCAAAGAAGAGGGTGCTCTGGTGCCGAACATCAGCAGAGATTAGGGTCCTCTGCTGCTGGACCCAAACAGGGAGGAGGTACCTTAGGTGCTGGAGCCCAGCAGAGAGGAGGATCATCTGCTTCTTCCTCTCGGCTTGGGAAAGGCAGCAGAGGAGTGTCCTCTGCTGCCGATTCCCAGCATCAGACTAGGGTCCTCTGCTGCAGAACCCCAGCAGGGTGGAGGCTCCTTTTGTGCCCGAACCCCGCAGAAGAGAAGGGTCCTCTGGTGTCAGACCACAGAAGGAGAGGAGGGTCCTCTTGTGTTGGACCCTAGTAGGAGGATGGTCCTCCGCTGCCAGACCCCAGCAGAGAGGAGGGTCCTCTGATGCTTCCTCTCTGCTGGGGTCCAACAGTAGTGGTGGGTGCCCTACTGCTGGACCCCAGCAGAATAGGATGGTCCTCTGGTGCCAGACCCCAGGAGAGAGAAGAATCCTCTGCTGCCAAACCCCTGCAGAGGGGTGTCCTCTGGTACCGGACACCTGCACCGGAGGGGGCTCCACTCTTGTCGGACCCCAGCACTGAGTGGGTCCTCTGCTGCCAGACCCCAGCGGGGTGGAGGGTCCTCTGAGGCAGGACCCCAGCAGAGAGGAGGGTCCTCTGCTGCCAGACCCCAGCAGGAAAGAGTGTCCCCTGCTGCTGAACCTCAGCAGGGAGAACGGTTATCTGCTGCCAGACCCCAGCTGGGAGGAGTGTCCTCTGCTGCCGGACACGAGCAGCAGAGCAAGGCCCTCTGCTGCTGGACCCCAGCAGGGTGGAGGATCCTCTGCTGCTGGACCCCAGCAGGGTGGAGGATCCTCTGCTGCTGGATCCCGGAAAGGTTTCCGGTGACCTCATCTGCAAAAGATCACTGGTAGTCAGCTGGTGTGTAACTCCAGGTCTCCGAGGGTCCATGGCCACGCTGAGGTGGGACTCCAGATTCCCCAGAGATTGGGGGATGTTGAATTAGGATCGAGGTCAAAGAGATCCCGTGGGCATGCAGACATGGGACTCCAGGTCCCACAGGGCAATAGGGCACACTGATGTGGGACTCCAGCACCCAGAATGTCTGTGGGCACGCTCACATGGGACTCCAGCTCCCATAGGGCTCGTGTGCTTGCTGACGTTGGGACTCCACTTCCCACAGGGCCTCTGGGAACCGTGACGTGGAAGTCCAGCTTTTAGTTTTCTCCCTGTGCCCTAGGTTCTACCTTGCTGGTGAAGACAGACAGCCACTTCCTAGCACAGTGACCTGGCCTGATGCAAGGTCACAAGCATCCTCCACCCCCTCTTGATCCTTCGTATGCAGGCTGTTTGGCCTTGGAGCCCAATCTTCAAGGGCACATATAAAGGAATTCTGTCCGGGATTCCCACCTGACACTAGGATGGCTGGGGCAGGACCTTCTAGTGCTCAAAATGCCTCAGCCAACCAGGGGTAGAAAGGGCAGCTTAGGCGCCCTGTCGTAGACAGCAAGACTCACTGCAGGACGCTCCTCCAGGCTCTCCTGCACAAACAAGGGAAGCAAACCCAGCCTAAGAGAAATTCACTCTCAAGGACACGCTTTGGAGAGGTTGCACAGAAGTCCCAGGACAGAAGCCCTACACACACCCTTGGGGTGTGCATTGACAGACAAAAGCAGTCTAGAGCCACAGCACAGCACAGCACACTCCCTACCACCCAGGACAGCAGCTTTCTTTTGCTTCCTTCCTTCTTGCCTGAGTGCCTGCCTGAATCTGTCATATTTTGTTTGAAACACAAAGGAACAGAGAGGGAGAGAGCAATCTTTCTTGCATCTGCTGCCTCACTTCCCCAGGGACCACCACCAGAGCCAGATGTGGCTGGGCCAGGACAAGCCTGGACACCAGAAGCTTCCTCCACATGTCCCACAGGGGCACAGGGCCACAGGGGCCCAGGGGCACAAGCTCCTGCAGCATCCTCCGCTGCTCTCCCAGCATCATCAGCAGGGAGCTGGACTGCAGAGGATGCTGTCAGGTCTTGAAGCAGCACCCATACAGCTGAACTGCCTCACAGGCTGAGGCTTGGCACCTTAGGACTCCTCCCCAACCACCAAAACCCGCACCACCCAACTCCATCCCTTACCAGTTTCTTCGGCAGCTCCTTCAACAGGCCGGTGAAAGTACCTGTTCCCTTGCTGGCACAACTTTAGCTGTTCCGTGCTGAGAGAGCAGCAGGCACCAACAAGGCATCCAGGCATGCTGCTACTCTACCTCTCCTGGTGAGAAAGCCTCTGTGGAGAAGACACGTCAGCTGTTGGGGTTTCTTGGTTCAGGTGGCACATCAGTGGCAGCTGATGGTCCATAGGTGGTCCACAGCAGAAAGTGTCTTGAATCCAGGATGCCCCTGGAGGAGGGTGAAGCATTCCTTGGTGGGGCTTAGCGGGGCTTCCCTGCTCAGAAGGGCCTCTGCTGCTGTGCTGCTCTGCTGCTCTGCTGCTCTGCTCAGTGAACCCACCCCCTCCTCGCGGGGCCTCCCGGCTCAGAAGGGGCTCTGCTGGAGGACCATGGCCCACTCCTCGGGTTTCCGCCCCACTCTGAAGGGGCTCAGCTGCTATTCTGCTCTTCTGTTCTCCTGCTCTGCTCCACTGAGCTCCACAACCCTCGCCACCTCCTTGCCATGCCGCCCTGCTCCAATGTGGCTCTGCTGCTCTGCTGCTCTGAGGCTCAGCTGTGCGACACCGGCCCCCTCCTTACGGGATCCCCCCTGACTCTGCTTCACTCCGCAACCTCCCACTCTGCTAAGTTCCGGGGCTCTGCTCCCCTCCACTCACGGGACCCCCCTCTCTGCTCTGCTCAGGAGCTCCCCTCCAGGGCTCCCCTCCCGCACAGGCCCCCCCAGTCTGCTCAGATCCGCTCTCCGGCTCCCCTTCCCTCCAGCCACGGGGCCCCACTCTGCTCTGCTCCACTCCCTGGCTCCCATCCCCTCCCTTGCAGTCGCTCTGCTCCTGGACCCTGGCCACCTCCTCGGGGGGGGGGGGCGCCTCGCTTGGAAGGGACTCTGCTGCTCTGCTGCTCTGCTGCTCTGGTCTGCTGCGAGACCCCAGCCCCCTCCTTGCGGGATGCCCCCCACTCAGCTCAGCTCCGTGACCTCCCCTCCAAACTGCAGCTCCCCTCCTGTGGGCCCCCCCAGTCTGCTCCGATCTGCTCCCAGGCTCCCCTCCCCTCCCCTCCCGCCGAGGGGCCCCACTCTGCTCTGCTCCCTGGCTCCCCTCCCCTCCAGCCGAGGCCCCCCCCACTTTGCTCCCCTGCCCTCCACCCGAGGCAGCTCCCCACTCTGCTCCTCCCCTCCACCCCTGCCCCCTCCTCGCTCCTCCTGAGTGAAGCACATCCTCACACAAGTTGTGGTTCTTCAGGTCGCCTTCTTCTCTTGGGACTCACCTTTAGTGCTGTAATCCTCCTGTCGAGCTGTAGTGTACTCTGCGTAAGTGACCCTTGGCACCCCACAGCTCTGCACGAAGGTGGTCACATACACCCCCACCCATTCCCAGCTTATCTCCAGTCGAATCCCTTGACAGCTTGAAGTTAAGGTAGGTGATAGGGAAAAAGACAATGCTGCGCCTAACCTCTCATCTCCTGCTTTGAGAGATGGCCTTGGATGCATGGCTCTGGGGTGAACTTGTGTGAGGACTGGCGGTTTCTGTCCAATGTGACATTTGGGCGTTACCCAAAACTCTGCACACAATCTCCTTGGCCCGGCAACCCGACTGGGTATTCGAGGGCCACTCTCCTCTACTGTCCTTAAACATGGGCAGTAATGGTGAGGAACCTGATCATCCTGAGCTTAAGGCGCTAAATTACATGCTGAAGTTTAGAGGGTTAGAAATCCTAGGTGCTCAGGCACTCAAGGTCTGAGGGATCCTGGTCAGATTGGCACCCGTCGGTAACATTGGTTAATTTATTTTCCCACAATGCTTGGCAAGGGAAGAGCAAAACTGATGCTCAGGACATTGGCCCTGGCCCACCTCAGCCGCCCCAACCAGAGCTTCTGGGCAGCTCAGAGGGCAGGAAACCACCCCCAGCTCAAGGGGAGTCAGAGCACAGCACCAGTTGCAAGCATTCTGTTTGGGCAGCGTGAGGTACTCCAGGACTTTCCCATTAGGGTTATCCCTGAAGAGAACTGCCCAGCGGAGTGTGATTCCTGGAATGCAGGACTTAAAGCCATGCCAGGAGCGAGCCTAACTCTCCCTGGGCCAAGGCTACTTGCTCATTATTGCCCTAAGAAATTGTTTCATGTGTGAACATTTTCAAATTCTTTCATGCTTATGGCTGCCCTTGTCCAGGAGGGCAGTCCCCTCCAGTGGGTGCATTTGTCTGTTGGAGGGGTGCCCAGAGCTTATACTTACCTTCTGAATTAGATCTGCCAATTGATCAGGGTCAGAGAAATAGCCTTTAGGTGTGAAGACTGAACCAGCAAAGCTTGTTGTCCCTTCTTGAATGAGTGATTTTTTTTAAAGATTTTATTATTATTGGAAAGCCGGATATACATAGAGGAGAGACAGAGAGGAAGATCTTCCATCCAATGATTCACTCCCCAACTAGGCCACAACGGGCTGGTGCGTGCCAATCCGATGCCGGGAACCAGGAACCTCTTCCAGGTCTCCCACGCGGGTGCAGGGTCCCAAAGCTTTGGGCCATCCTCGACTGCTTTCCCAGGCCACAAGTAGAGAGCTGGATGGGAAGTGGAGCTGTCGGGATTAGAACCGGTGTCCATATGGGATCCCGGCACGTTAAAGGTGAGGACTTTAGCCGCTAGGCCACGCCGCCGGGCCCGAATGAATGATTTTGAATGGGTTCGAAGAAACAGCAACAGGCTGGCAGCCTCCCTTCAAGGTTACCTCAGCACCATTTACCGCCATTATGGGCCATAGAAGTGGGTCACCTCTTTCAATCGCTTGGATTGGGAAAATCCTTCCCTTGTACCAACAAACCATGAGGAAGGAAGAGGGGCTGCAGCAGACGTTTTTCTGTACAATCTTGTCTATGTAACCTATTTTGAGCCATGTCAACGATCAGCACAGTAGAAGGAACTATTTGCTGTAGTTTTAGCAAACCTTTAGGTGAAAGGATTCTTTTTGCGAGATCTCCGACAGCCTTTTTTGGTGTACATTTGCTCCTAGCATTGGCTCAGGCATATGTAAGGCTGGATGATAATCCCATCACCCCATGATCCTGCCTTGCTGCGAGGGCGGGCCCATCCCCCTGTCTGAAGATCTCCATTTGCTCTCCTCACTGGGTAGCACACAGATTTCCTCTCCATTGTAGCCACTTTCACCTTTGCCCTTATCTGCTTTTCCACTTTCTCTTGACCTCACCCAGGCCACCCTTAGGGCCTAAATTTCTCTAGCTCTACCTCATAGCCCTAATCCCTAGCTGGGAGGGACAGGGTAAGACATAAGCAATGTAACATTCATAAGAAAAAAATGGAAACTTGTTCTGTAACTTCATCTAGCAGTTATACATAAAAGTAACCAGTGGACCAAATCCACTGTTAAATTAACACTAAGCATGAGATGAACCTATGTGCTTGCTATACGAAACATTTCCAGGTTGAAGTATGTCAAAGAAGAGGTTGGAAGTCACAAAAGGTTGAATTTTATGTCTGTTCTGACGTGTGTAGTGATTGTGCATGTTTGTTTAGTCAGTTAGAGTCCTATTACTTCTATCCAGACAAGACTTCTATCTGTGTCATGAATTTAGTTGTTCTTGTTCAGAATTGGGTCTGTGTATGACTGACAGACAAGATGGGACGGACCACAACTGGCCCCCTTTCTCTCTCCTGGTATGTAATTTGAGAGAGGTCTAACTCATCTAACAGGACTTGGTCAGACCCGACTCCCCACCTCTACTGGGCTAAGGCTCCTATACCGTTTTCTTGCTGCTTAGTCTTCAGCTTACAGTGTTGTCCTGGCACTGATCAGGTCTAAAATTCAGTATCCATTCACATATTCAGTCACATGTTAAGTGTACTTTAATTTACACCTCAATTCTTCAGAGTTTGAAACCAAGTCTCCTGACTTTGAAAGTTCTAGTAGGATCCCTAGAACCTTCAAAGTTTGAGACAGAACTTGGAAAATATAATTGTCATTTAAAATAATTTGATTGTAATCTCACAATATTATAAAATAGCATATGAGGCATCAAATTTAGCATAAAGTAAATGAGTATTTATGTTCACTGGTCAAAATGTTTCCTAATCATGAAATTGGTCCAGATTTTAAATTATTTGTTCTTATTTAGAAAGAAGTGAGATTTTGCCTTACAGGAAAAACAGTTTGAAATTAAACAGTGAAATTGGTTATGATGTGTATAATTTCTGAATTTTCCTGTAAGACAATGGAATTGAAGTCTGATTCCTTGTGAAGAACAACAGTGTTTTAACATCTCCTTTTAAGTGATTTTCATCTTATTAATAAAAGAATATCTAGGAATGTATTAGTTAAGACAACAGCCAAATAGAAATTTTTTGGTTCTCTTGAATTCAATAAAACAGAAGCGGACCCGGCGGCGTGGCCTAGCAGCTAAAGTCCTCGCCTTGAACGCCCTGGGATCCCATATGGACGCCAGTTCTAATCCCGGCAGCTCCACTTTCCATCCAGCTCCCTGCTTGTGGCCCGGGAAAGCAGTTGAGGATGGCCCAAAGCTTTGGGACCCTGCACCCGCGTGGGAGACCCAGAGGAGGTTCCTGGTTCCCGGCTTCAGATTGGCGCGCACCAGCCATTGCGGCTCAGTTGGGGAGTGAATCATTGGATGGAAGATCTTCCTCCCTGTCTCTCCTCCTCTCTGTATATCTGACTTTGCAATAAAAATAAATAAATCTTTTAAAAAGTAATAAAATAAAACAGAAGCCAAGAAGCATCTCCAGACTTACCAGACATGCAAAAGGGAGGCGCATGCTTGCAGTCTGCCCTTTGGAATGAATTCAGGACCTTGGGCTCCTTCAGGTCCTCATTGTGATTCTCACCTGCCATTTGAGAAGGGGAAATTCCCTCATCAGCAAGACGGTTATTGGAAAAACTTCTCATTCCCAGTTTTGAGGCAGGTTTGTGTTAAAACGTGTTTCTACAAATTGGGAGAAATGGGTAAGACTTGCTTAAAGCAATAGTATTTAAAATGTGGTATGTTTTAATTTATAGAATGTCTTAATTTGGAGTCTTACATGATTGTTTCAAAATGTAAATCGAGCAAATAAGCAGGTTATTAAGGAAGAGAATTGCTTGTAGAATATTGTCCTACAGAAGTATGGCTATCGTAGAATGGAAAAGCTCGGACAAAATACTAAAGGCTTAAGCATGTTGAGAAATGAACCTTGCAAGTTTTACATATAGAATTGTTTATACTATAAGATACTACTCCCACATTGTTGAAGTGTTTAACATTAATACCTAGTGTACACCGACATTAGAATTAAGGGTGCATACATAGGAATGCTAGTAAATTTGAGAAGTTACAGGGAAGAGGTCTGGCGCAATAGCTTGGCAGTTAAGGGGTCTGGTGCAGTAGCCTAGTAGCTAAAGTCCTCACTTCGACCATGCTGGGATCCCATTTGGACACTGGTTCTAATACTGAATGCTTTGCTTCCCACCCAGCTCCCTGCTTGTGGCCTGGGAAATCAGTAGAGGACAGCCTAAAGCCTTGGGACTGTGCACCCATGAGGGAGATCTGGAAGAAGCCCCTGGCTTTGGATTGGCTCAGCTCTGGCCATTCTGGACACTGGGTGAATAAGCCAGTGGATGGAAGATATTTCTGTGTCTCTGCTTCTCTCTGTAAACCTGCATTTCCAATAAAATAAAGAATCCAAAAAGAATGATGTGGAACACTCAAAAAGACATAAGACACTTCGGAGGAGACTCGCAAGATGGCCGACATAGGAGGAAGACTGTGAGAGAGTTCACAGACAGAGAGGGCTAGAACGCGACAAAAGCGTAAGTGGAGCAGCATAGAACTACAGGGAGAAGAACGTGAAGTTCCCTGGACAGTGTGGAACCAAAAAAATCCACACAACTCGGAAGAGCAACCAGGGAAAAACAAAACAAAGGACAGGGAAGACGCCTTTCCGCTCCTGACCTGCTGAAACACTAACACAATGGGAAGAAATACCAGAAAAGGTAATGATCCTGATGAGAGTGCCAACACCCTACCAATAAAGGATCAAAAGCCAATGTCTATTTCGGAGATGCGAGATGAAGACATAGAAGATCTACCAGACCAGGAATTCAAAAAAATAATGTTAAAATATGTCAGAGACAATGAGAAGAATTGGGAGGACTTCAAGGAATTCAAGAACCACATAGCCTCAGAAATACAACAAATGAAAAGTAAAATCCTTGACTTAGAGCACAAAATTGAGAGCCTAACCAACAGAACAAATACAGCAGAAGAGAGGATCTCTGAAACGGAAGACACACAAAACGAGCATACCCAGTTCATTAAACAGCTGGAGACAAGTCTGAACAAAGCCAATAAGACCATACAAGAAATGAAAGACAACCTCAGAAAATCGAATATTAGGATTATTGGCCTTCCTGAAGGAGCGGAAAAAGAGTCAGGAATGCAAATGGTGCTCGACAAAATTATACAGGAAAACTTTCAAAACACTTGGAACATGAACCCAGCCCAAATACAGGATGGTCAGAGGACTCCCAGCAGATATGACCCAAAGCGATCTTCACCCAGACATATGGTGCTCAAGTTCCACTCCAACGAAGACAAAGAAAGAATCCTAAGACAAGTACGAAGCAGAGAAAAGATCACATACCGGGGAAAACCAATCAGGATCACTGCTGACTTCTCTGAAGAGACTTTACAAGCAAGAAGAGAATGGACAAAGATCTTCCAAATCCTGAATCAGAACAACTGTCAACCAAGAATATTGTACCCAGCAAAGATCTCATTCGTATTTGAGAACGAAATCAAATACTTTCACAGCAAAGAGAAATTAGAAGAATATGCCAGCACAAAACCAGCTCTACAAAATCTCCTTAGAAATGCACTAAATCCAGAAAAAAAGGAGGTGAATCATAAGCAAAGATGGCAAACAGGAAGATCTCCCCACTAAAGTCCACACAAGGAAGGGCAATTACACAGATATCAACACCCACAAAAACAAGTATGGCAGGGCAAAATCACAACCTCTCAATTTTAACTCTTAACACAAATGGCCTGAACTCACCAATCAAAAGGCATAGATTAACAGAATGGATTATCAAACAGCACCCAACTATCTGTTGCCTACAAGAGACACATCTAACCAGAAGAGATTCGAAGAAGCTGAAAGTGAAAGGATGGAAACAGATATTTCATGCCAACGGACGAGAAAAAAAGGCTGGGGTAGCTGTCTTAATTTCAGATGATACAGACTTCAATCTGACACACATCAAAAAGGACAGGGAAGGACATTATATATTGGTGAAGGGACTGATCCATCAGGAAGTAATTACCATTGTGAACATATATGCACCAAATTCAAACGCACCTAGCTACGTGAAGCAATTACTCACGGACTTAAGGGGAGACATAGATATGCACACAATAATAGTGGGCGATCTTAACACCCCACTAACAACAATAGACAGATCAACAAAACAAAAACTCAACAAAGAAACAACAGAGCTCATACAAACAATAGAACAACTGGACTTGGTTGACATTTATAGAATTTTTTACCCTAAGGCCATAGATTATACATTTTTTTCAGCAGTGCATGGCACCTTCTCCAGGATCGACCACATGATAGGACACAAAGCAAACCTAAATAACTTCAAAAAGATAGGAATCATACCATGTACCCTCTCAGACCACCACGGAATGAAGCTGGAAATCAGCAATTCAAAATGCCCAAGGAAATACAGAAACTCCTGGAGGCTGAACAATATGCTATTAAACGAACAATGGATCAGAGAAGAAATTGAAGATGAGATCAAAAAATTTATGGAAACCAATGAAAACTCTGACACAACATTCCAAAATTTGTGGGACACTGCCAAAGCAGTGTTACGGGGTAAACTCATCGCAATTGGAGCTCATGTCAAGGCCCAAGAGAGGCGCCAAATACAGGAACTAACCACACACCTCCAGGAATTGGAAAAGCAGCAGCAGATGAGCCCCACACACAATAGGAAACAAGAAATCATCAAAACAAGGGAGGAAATCAACCAGATAGAAATAAAAAAACCATACACAAAATCAATGAATCAAAAAGCTGGTTTTTTGAGAAGATAAACAAGATAGACACCCCACTGGCCCGACTGACAAAGAAAAAACAAGAGAAGGCAAGAATTAATAGCATCAAAGATGAAAAAGGCAACATAACAACAGACACCGCATCCATTAAGGCCATAATTAGAAATTACTACAAAGCACTGTACTCCAACAAATCAGAAGATCACCAAGAAATGGAAAAGTTCTTAGACTCACACAACCTGCCAAAACTTAGCCCAGAGGCAACAAACGACCTGAACAAACCCATAACTGAAGCAGAGATTGAATCAGTGATTAAAGACCTCCCAACAAAGAAAAGCCCAGGCCCAGATGGCTTCACTCCAGAATTCTACAAAACATTCCGAACAGAACTGACCCCAAACCTCTACAAACTCTTCAAAACAATAGAAAAAGAGGCAACCCTTCCAGACTCATTCTATGAAGCCAACATTACCTTAATCCCAAAACCGGGCAGAGATCCTACAGAGAAGGAAAACTACAGACCTATCTCTTTGATGAACATTGATGCTAAGATTCTCAACAAAATCCTAGCCAACAGAATTCAAAAACACATCAGACAGATCGTTCATCCAGATCAAGTAGGATTCATCCCTGGAATGCAGGGATGGTTCAACATTCAGAAATCTATAAATGTGATACACCACATCCAAAAACTGAAAAACAAGAATCACATGATAGTATCAATAGATGCAGAAAAAGCTTTCGACAAAATCCAACAAAACTTCCTACTAAAAACCCTAACCAAGGTAGGCATAGATGGAAAACTCCACAACATAATTAAAGCCATATACGAAAAACCCAACGCCAGCATCATACTGAATGGAGAAAAGCTGGAACCCTTCCCACTGAGATCTGGAACAAGACAGGGATGTCCACTTTCTCCACTACTATTCAACATAGTCCTAGAGGTACTCGCTGAGGCCATAAGACAAGAAAAAGAAATCAGAGGAATCCAAATGGGAAACGAAGAAGTCAAACTCTCACTATATGCAGATGATATGATTCTTTATGTAGAAGAGCCAAGAGACTCAATACAGAGACAGCTAGAACTTGTACGAGAGTTTGGTAGAGTGGCAGGGTACAAAATTAATGAACAAAAATCAACAGCCATAGTGTATGCGAACAGCCCCAAGATGGAAGAAGACTTAACCAGCAAGGTACCATTCAAAATAACAGAGAAAAGTATGAAATATCTGGGAATAAATCTAACCAAAAATGTAGGAGACTTATTTGAAGAAAACTACAAACTACTTAAAAAAGAAATTGAACAAGACCTCAAAAGATGGAGTAACATCCCATGCTCCTGGATAGGTAAAATCAATATCATTAAAATGTCTATACTGCCAAAAGCAATATATACATTCAATGCAATTCCAATCAAATTACCCAAAACATTCCTCATGGAACTGGAAACAATGATTCAAAGGTTCATGTGGAAGCACAAAAAAACCACGGATAGCTAGAACCATCCTGAAGAACAGGAAGTTAGCAGGGGGAATCACAGTCCCAGACCTCTGGACATACTATGGGGCAGTGGTTATCAAAACAGCCTGGTACTGGCACAAAGATAGAGAGGAAGATCAATGGAGCAGAATAGAAACACCAGAAGGAAACCCACACAGATACAGCCAAATAATCTTTGACAAAAAGACAAATGACAACCCAGGCAAATGGGAAGGTCTGTTCAATAAATGCTGTTGGGACAACTGGTTAATAGCCTGCAGAAACAAAAAAATAGATCCACATCTCTCACCATACACTAACATCAGATCTAAATGGATAACAGATTTAAACCTACATCCAGAAACCTTCAAACGTTTGGAAGAAAATGTTGGAAACACACTGGAACACTTAGGGGTAGGCCCTCACTTCCTAAAAAAGACTCCAAATGCAGTAGAAATCGAGACCAAAATAAACAATTGGGACCTCATCAAACTAAGAAGCTTCTGTACAGCTAAAGAAACAATCAACAAAGTAAAAAGGCAACCCACAGAATGGGAGAAGATCTTCGCACACAACATAGGTGATAGAGGGCTGATCTCCAGAATATACAAAGAGCTACAAAACAACCAAAATGTCAAAACAAACAAGCCACTCAAGAAATGGGCACGGGAAATGGGCAAACACTTCACAAAGGAACAAACCCAAATGGCAAATAAACATATGAAAAAATGCTCAAGTTCCCTGGCAATAAGGGAAATCCAAATTAAAACATCAATGAGGTACCACCTAATACCAGTAAGACTGGCCCACATGAATAAAAGCACCAACGACACTTGTTGGCGAGGTTGCGGGGAAAAGGGAACCCTACTCCACTGCTGGTGGGGCTGCAGGCTGGTACAGCCTCTATGGAAATCAGTATGGAGAATATTCAAACAACTCAAATTCAACATACCGTATGATCCAGCAATAGCACTATAGGAATATAACCAGAACAATTGTTTTATGAGAAACCAACATGCACACCTATGCTCATAGCAGCACAATCAGTAATTGCAAAAACATGGAAGCAACCAAAATGCCCATCAACAGAGGATTGGATAAGAAAGCTATGGTTCATCTACTCCATGGAATACTACTCAGCTATTAAAAAAAAAAAATGCAGTTCTTTGTGGCCAAATGGGCCAAACTGGAAACCATAATGCTAAGGGAAATGAGCCAATCCCAAAAGGTTAAATACCACATGTTTGCCTTAATTTAAGATGATATGATGTTATGTATAACAAGTTATGTTTTGAATGTTATATGTTGTGTATAAACTAAAATTGAAGTATAGGTGAGGTGGTCACAGAAGGTGGCTGGGAACTCGCATTTACTTTTAACATATTGGTTACTCATTACTATGTCAATTAATTCCATAATGATGTAAATTTTTGCTGATGGTATGTTGGAGCTTTCAATTGACTGGGATGATACTCTGCTGGCTTTGTCTTCAGATCAGAGAGGGTATACCTAAGAAGCCGCTGAACTTGACTGGACAATAAGATGTTGGACTCTATGTTTGGTATACACTTGCAATGGGGTAATCTCAACTGAACTTGAGCTGTGGTTATGCAACAAGGTGGAGGAATCCACCATGGTGGGAGGGTTTGGGGAGGGGTGGGGAGAACCCAAGTATCTATGTAACTGTGTCACATAATACAATGTAATTAATGAAGTTAAATAATAAATAATTAAAAAAAATATTGAACTAAAAAAAAAAGACATAAGACACTTCAACAGAAAATGAAATTAGAAAATCAATGCATGATATGAGAAATTTGGCAAGGACTCACCTTGAGGAATTGAACAGATATTACAAAATCAACTGTGGACTGGTTCTTGTGAGCAGCTGGCTGAGCTACTGCCTGTGTACTGATCTCCTATGAACTCCGATTCAAGTCTTGGCCATTCTACCTTGGATCCAGATGTCTGCTAATATGTCTGCAGAGGCAGCAGAAGAGGGCAGAGGAACTTGGGTCCCTGTCATCTACAAGAGGGACAGAGCTCCAGGCTCCTGGCTATCCAGTGGCCCAGGCCTTGATGTCAGCCATTGAGATGGAGAATCTGTCTCCCCCTCTTTATCTACCTTGCAAATCAAGTATTTCTTAAAGAAAAATTAAAAATGAAAATAGTTGAAAGTCAAGATAAATGAGGATCAACAGAATTAAAAAATATTTGAACTTGAAGACAGGTTCAATATTTTCTAGCCAGCTTTTAAAAAAATGTGAGAAAGGGAATGAAAGCAGCCCGAGAGCTTTGAGACCTTACTGAAATGAACACTTTCTTGGAATTCCTGAGAGGAAGAGAGTATGCCGCATATTCGATGAAACAGCTCAGAACTTCCCTGATCTTAATAAGTACACCTCCAAGTACAGAAGGCCCATAGGATGTCAATTGACAGAATCAGAAAAGATCCACGTTCCCTTGACCTATTGTGGTCCAGCTCTTTTAAGTACAAACAATTGTTCATTCTCAAAAGGAAAGCACTGTCGTTTTCAAGGGGACCTCCACTAAACGAACAACATTGTCAAACAGAAATTTTATAGGCCAAGAGGGAATTGAATGGTTTATTTCAAGTTGTGAAGAAAAAGTAAGCCTATCAGCCAAAAATACTTGGCTGAGTAGAACTATCCTTTATAACTTAAATACTCTCCAAAATGAGTGAAAGTCAGGAAACTCATCAGAATCAACTGGCCTCCTAAAACTTGTTTGAGGAAAATGTACAGACAGAAGCAAATAAAAGGTAGCAGGCTAGCATCATGAGAACATGCAAAACTTCTATTTATTCTCATTACAAAGTCAGATATACAGAGAGGAGAGACAGAGAGGAAGATCTTCCGTCCGACAGCTCACTCCAAGTGGCCGCAATGGCTGGAGCTCAGTCAGTCCGAAGCCAGGAGCGCGGGCCCCCCATCTGGGTGCAGGGTCCCAAGGCTGTGGGTCATCCTTGACTGCTTTCCCAGGCCACAAGCAGGGAGCTGGATGGCAAGCAGAGCCACCGGGATTAGAACCGGTGTCCATATGTGATCCCGGCACGTTAAAGGCGAGGACTTTAACCACTACGCTAGTGTGCTGGGCCCCAAATGGAAAACTTTGAAGCTCACCCATAACTGGATGAAGAATACTCAGAAGAAACCAACTAATTTTTAAGTGGATAGATTACTTACTAATAACAGCTACTTACTGTTACTACTTATTAGCAACAGCTTTGAAAGTCAATGGACCACACTCCCAGGTAAGATAGAGTTTGGCTAAATGGATTAAAAAATAACCAAGGATATGTACCTTAAGAAACTCATTAGTAAAGACACACACTGGTGAAAAGATGGAAAAAAGTGTTCTATCTAAGTGGAAACCTAAAGCAAGCAGGAGTAGTGCATTAGACAAAATACACTTCAGCCAAAAGCTATAAAAAGATACAAAGATCATCAGATAGTGATCAAGGAATTAATTCAAAAACAAGACAGGACAGATTGGGTACCATATATCCAATGCCACAGCATGTCATTTTCTTAAAAAGCCTTATTATATCTAAAGGGAGGGCCCGGCAGTGTGGCCTAGTGTTAAAGTCCTCGCCTTGAATGCCCCGGGATCCCATATGGATGCCAGCTCTTATCCCAGCAGCTCCACTTTCCATCCAGCTCCCTGCTTGCGCTCTGGGAAAACAGTTGAGGACAGCCCAATGCCTTGGGACCCTGCACCTGCGTGGTATACCTGGAGGAGGTTCCTGGTTGGATCCGCGCAGTACCAGCCGTTGTGCTCACTTGGGGAGTAAACATCAGATGAAAGATCTTCCTCCGTCTCTCCTCCTCTCTGTATATCTGATTTTGTAAAAAAATAAATCTTTTAAAAAAACACAAACATATCTAAAGGGAGAGTCAAGCTCCAGATCAAGAAAAGTGGAGTTAAGGAATCAACTAACATGTCAGTCAAGCCAAAAAAAAAAAAAAAAAACAACAACAACAACAAAAAAAAAAAAACAAAAAGAAAAAACACAGTTCTAGGGTATACAGACACTGACACAGCATTCATTGCAATAGCTTTAGAATATGTACTTGAATACACTAAACTTCCTCTAAGACCACATATTAAACCACAACAAAAAGTACATCATATCTTTTCTAATCACAAAAATATAAATCCAGACAAATTTGGTAATATGAAGCCATAGATTGAGGGGCCGGCCCTGTGGCTCAAGAGGCTAATCTTCCACCTTGCACACCGGCATCCATGTGGGCACTGGTTCATGTTCCGGCGGCCTCACTTCCCATCTAGCCCTCAACTTATGGCCTGCAAAAGCAGTGGAGGATAGTTCTCGTGCTTGGACCCTGCACCTGTGTGGAAGACCTCAAAGAAGCTCCTGGCTCTTGGCTTGGGATTGGTTCAGCTCCGGCCATTGCAGCCATTTGGAGAGTGAACCAGTGGACAGAAAATCTTCTCTTTGTAACATCTGCCTTTCAAATAAATCTTGAAAACAAAACCATCTGCAGATCAAATATTATGATCCTGAAATCCAAAGAAGAAATGTGGAAGAAATCCAAAAGAAAACTTAAAAATTGAATGAAATGAAAATACAGCATTTCAAAACTTACAGAAGACATCTAAAGAAATACTAAGTAAAGGTTGAAGCATTAAATGCCTACATAAAAAAATGGAAAGGTTTCAAACAGGTTAGGTGTATTTGGGTATCTAGAGAAGGCAGAATAAACTAAATCCCAAAGTTAGTAAAGAAATAAAGATCAAACGAGCAAATGAAGAGAAAAACATGAAAGATCAGTGAAACAAAGGTTATTTCAAAAAGAAATAAAACCAGCAAACTTATAGACTAACCTAGAAACAAATCAGCTGGGCCCGGCGGTGTGGCCTAGCAGCTAAGGTCTTTGCCTTGAGCGCTCCAGGATCCTGTATGGGTGCCGGTTCTAATCCCAGCAGCTCCACTTTCCATCCAGCTCCCCGCTTGTGGCTTGGGAAAGCAGTCAAAGACAGCCCAAAGCCTTGGTACCCTGCACTCACATGGGACACCTGGAAGCAGCTCCAGGCACCTGGCTTCGGATCGGTGCAGCACGGGCCATTGTACTCACTTGGGGAATGAATCATCGGATGGGACATCTTCCTCTGTCTCTCCTCCTCTCTGTATATCTGACTTTGTAATGAAAATAAAATAAATGTTAAAAACAGAGAAAAGAAATTAGAGGAGAGCTGAGAAACGAAATCTAACCAACACTAGAGGAAGGTGAAAGGTCACTAGGGACTATTGTGGAGACCTGTATTTGCATTCATGGTGTTCATTTTACGAAAAACACAAATTTTAAGACCTTTTTCATCAAGATAAACAGATCTTTAATTCTGTCTTCTACAAACTTTTTGAAACATTGTTTGGAATTTAAAGTTGATCTCATGTGAATTTAGAATAATATCACAGATTGGGGGGAGGAAAGGAGAGGGATAGAAAAATGGGAGAAGTCTGACGGACAAGTTGAAAGTAATGGCTGGGTAGAAGAACTAAGTTCTGGTGTTCTGTAGTATGACAAGGTGATGACAGTTACCAATAACATGCTGTGTGTACATACATATGTGGACACGTCTACACATTATATATAACATACAGTTAACACATATAAAGCTAGATGGAAGGAATTTGAGTGTTTCACCACATAGAAATTATCCAAGGAACTACATAACTAGATCTATTCACCCCCATTTCATCAGTACCCAATGTTTGCTTTACATGCAGCAAAACCTTACAGAGTCCCCGTGGATGCATATTTGTGTCAATTGATCTTAAAAATGTAAAAAGTTGCACTTAAAATTATGACCACCTTATATATTCAAGTAACCAGAAACTTAAAACATGAGGATTTTAATTGTTGTGGAACATTGAGACTGACTTAATGAGAAAATTATGGAGACATGCGTCTGCTAACTATTACATGCAAACAATTGGAACTATCAGGTTTTGATTGGTGCATTATTTTACCAGCAAGATTCTTTGCAATGGTGAAAAATATTCAAAAATTCACCTTTTGTTCTTACAGTCTGCCACAAAGAACAAACCCTCACTTTCACTCCCTCGCTTAACTACACCTCGTGTCTTTTTCCTCCATGGCGATGTGTTATGTTTCTTTAGAAGAGCCAAGAGACTCAATACAGAGACAGCTAGAACTTATACGAGAGTTTGGTAGAGTGGCAGAGTACAAAAAGACGTAACGAAAAACAGCAATAGTGTATGCAAACAGCCCCAAGATGGAAAGGGATCTAATCAGCAAGATATCATTCAAAATAACAGAAAACTATGAAGTATCTGGGAATAAACCTAACCAAAAATGTAGGAGACCCATTTGAAGAAAACTACAAACTACTTAAAAAATAAATTGAACAAGATCTAGAAAGATGGAGTAACATCCCATGCTCCTGGATAGGTAAAATCAGTATCATTAAAATGTCTATACTACCAAAAGCAATATATACATTCAATGCAATTCCAATCACATTACCCAAAACATTCTTCATGGAACTGGAAACAATGATTCAAAGGTTCATTTGGAAACACAAAAACCACGAATAGCTAGAACCATCCTGAAGCACAGGAAGTTAGCAGGGCCAATTACAGTTCCGAACCCCTGGACATACTATGAGGCAGTGGTTATCAAAACAGCCTGGTACTGGCACAAAGATAGAGAGGAAGATCAATGGAGCAGAATAGAAACACCAGAAGGGAACCCACACAGATACAGCCAAATAATCTTTGACAAAAAGACAAATGACAATCCAGGCAAATGGAAAGTTCTGTTCAATAAATGCTGTTGGGACAACTGGTTGATAGCCTGCAGAAACAAAAAGATAGACCCACATCTCTCACCATACACTAACATCAAATCTACACGGATAAAAGACCTAAACCTATATCCAGAAACCTTCAAATATTTGGAAGAAAATGTTGGAAATACTCTGCAAGATCTAGGGGTAGGTCCCGACTTCCTGAAAAGGACACCAAAAACAGCAATCAAGGCACGAACAAATGAATGTATCTACATCAAACTAAGAAGCTTCTGCACAGCAAGGGAAACAATCAACAAAGTAAAAAAGCAGCCCACAGAATGGGAGAAGATCTTTGCACACTACATAGGTGACATGGGGCTAATCTCCAGAATATACAAAGATCTCCAGAACAACCAAAACAAACCACTCAAGAAATGGGCAGACATTTCACAAAGGAACAAACCCAAATGGCAAACAAACATGAAAAAACGCTCAACTTTCCCTGGCAATAAGGGAAGTACAAATTAAGACATCAATGAGGTACCACCTAACGCCAGTGAGGATGGCTCACATACAAAAAACCACCACCAACACTTGCTGGCGAGGATGTGTGGAAAAGGGAACCCTACTCCACTGCTGGTGGGACTGCAGACTTGTACAGCCTCTATGGAAATCAGTATGGAGAACACTCGAACAACGGAAAGTCTGCATACCATATGATCCAGCAATAGCACTCCTAGGAATATATCCAAAACAACTATTACACGAGAAACCAACATGCACTACTATTTTCATAGCAGCACAATCAATTGTACAACCATGGAAGTAACCGAAATGCTTATCAGCAGAAGACTGGATAAGAAAGCTATGGCTCATCTACTCCATGGAATACTACTCAGCTTTAAACAAAATGAAAGGCAGTTTTGTAGCCAAATGGTCCCAACTGGGAATTGTTTTGTTTTTTTTTTTTTTTTTTTTTTTTTGGCACCAACTAAAATTTTCTTTTGAGTTTATATTGTAAATATTTTGATTGACCTTACAATAGCACAGACAATGCTATAACAAAAGCAATTCTTAAATGCCTTGAAAAATAAATCAGAGAGTGATTAGTTCTGCTGTTGCGGGTGTGGAAGAGTCAAAGAAATCACCAGGATTGGGTGACTTTGGAGCAGGGTCTTGAAGAAGGAACGTGAAGTATGTCTGAGGCACTTCATAGTCTAAATGACCCCTGCAATGAAGCATTTTGAGTGCTTGGGTGCAATGATCTTTTCTTTCATTTTCTCTCAGTATTCCAGATAAGCAGATTAGGCTTACATTTTTAGTGATGTTTGGTTAGCTCTTTTTTTTTTTTAATTTTATTTTAAATTCATTAATTACATTGTATTATGTGACACAGTTTCATAGGTACTGGGATTCTCCCCACCCCTCCCCAAACCCTCCCACCATGGTGGATTCCTCCACCTTGTTGCATAACCACAGTTCAAGTTCAGTTGAGATTCCCCCATTGCAAGCGTATACCAAACATAGAGTCCAGCATCTTATTGTCTAGTCAAGTTCAACGGCTTCTTAGGTATACCCTCTCTGGTCTGAAGACAGAGCCAGCAGAGTATCATCCCGATCAATTTAAAGCTCCAACATACCATCAGCAAAAATTTACATCATTATGGAATTAATTGACATAGTAATGAGTAACCAATATGGTAAAAGTAAATGCAATTTCTTATCCACCTTCTGTGACCACCTCATTGACATTTCAATTTTGGTTTATACACAACATATAACATTCATAACATAACTTGTTATACATAACATCATATCAAATTAAGGCAAACATGTGGTATTTAACCTTTTGGGATTGGCTCATTTCCCTTAGCATTATGGTTTCCAGTTTGGCCCATTTGGCCACAAAGAACTGCATTTTTTTTTTTTAATAGCTGAGTAGTATTCCATGGAGTAGATGAACCATAGCTTTCTTATCCAATCCTCTGTTGATGGGCATTTTGGCTGCTTCCATGTTTTTGCAATTACTGATTGTGCTGCTATGAACATAGGAGTGCATGTTGGTTTCTCATAAAACAAGTGTTCTGGATATATTCCTAGGAGTGCTATTGCTGGGTCATACGGTATGTTGTATTTGAGTTGTTTGAATGTTCTCCATACTGATTTCCATAGAGGCTGTACCAGCCTGCAGCCCCACCAGCAGTGGAGTAGGGTTCCCTTTTCCCCGCAACCTCGCCAACAAGTGTTGTTGGTGCTTTTATTCATGTGGGCCAGTCTTACTGGCGTTAGGTGGTACCTCATTGATGTTTTAATTTGAATTTCCCTTACTGCCAGGGAACTTGAGCATTTTTTCATATGTTTATTTGCCATTTGGGTTTGTTCCTTTGTGAAGTGTTTGCCCATTTCCCGTGCCCATTTCTTGAGTGGCTTGTTTGTTTTGACATTTTGGTTGTTTTGTAGCTCTTTGTATATTCTGGAGATCAGCCCTCTATCACCTAAGTCGTGTGCGAAGATATTCTCCCATTCTGTGGGTTGCCTTTTTACTTTGTTGATTGTTTCTCTAGCTGTACAGAAGCTTCTTAGTTTGATGAGGTCCCACTTGTTTATTTTGGTCTTGATTTCTACTGCATTTGGAGTCTTTTTTAGGAAGTGAGGGCCTACCCCTAAGTGTTCCAGTGTGTTTCCAACATTTTCTTCCAAACGTTTGAAGGTTTCTGGATGTAGGTTTAAATCTTTTATCCATTTGGATTTGATCTTAGTATATGGTGAGAGATGTGGGTCTATCTTTTTGTTTCTGCAGGCTATCAACCAGTTGTCCCAACAGCATTTATTGAACAGACCTTCCCATTTGCCTGGGTTGTCGTTTGTCTTTTTGTCAAAGATTATTTGGCTGTATTTGTGTGGGTTCCCATCTGGTGTTTCTATTCTGCTCCATTGATCTTCTTCTCTATTTTTTTGCCAGTACCAGGCTGTTTTGATAACCACTGCCCTATAGTATGTCCAGAGGTCTGGGACTGTGATTCCCCCTGCTAACTTCCAGTTCTTGAGAATGGTTCTAGCTATTCGTGGTTTTTTGTGTTTCCAGATGAACCTTTGAATCATTGTTTCCAGATCTGTGAAGAATGTTTTGGGCAATTTGATTGGGATTGCGTTGAATGTATATATTGCCTTTGGCAGTATAGACATTTTAATGATATTGATTTTACCTATCCAGGAGCATGGGATGTTACTCCATCTTTCTAGATCTTGTTCAATTTCTTTTTTAAGTAGTTTGTAGTTTTCCTCAAATAGGTCTCCAACATTTTTGGTTAGGTTAATTCCCAGATACTTCATGCTTTCCTTTGTTACTTTGAATGGTATCTTGCTGGTTAGATCTTTTTCCAACTTGGGGCTGTTAGCATACACTATGGCTGTTGATTTTTGTTCATTAATTTTGTACCCTGCCACTCTACCGAACTCTCGTATAAGTTCTAGTAGTCTCTGTGTTGAGCCTTTTGGCTCTTCCATATAAAGAATCATGTCATCTGCATATAGTGAAAGCTTGACTTCTTCATTTCCCATTTGGATTCCTTTGATTTCTTTTTCTTGTCTTATGGCCTCAGCGAGTACCTCTAGAACTATGTTGAATAGCAGCGGAGAAAGCGGACATCCCTGTCTTGTTCCAGATCTCAGTGGGAAGGGTTCCAGTTTTTCTCCATTCAGTATGATGCTGGCATTGGGTTTTGCATATATTGCTTTGATTATGTTGTGGATTTTTCCATCTATGCCTACCTTGGTTATGGTCTTTAGCAGGAAGTTGTGCTGGATTTTGTCGAAAGCTTTTTCTGCATCTATTGATACTATCATGTGATTCTTGTTTTTCAGTTTTTGGATGTGGTGTATCACATTTATAGATTTCTGAATGTTGAACCATCCCTGCATTCCAGGGATGAATCCTACTTGATCTGGATGAATGATCTGTCTGATGTGTTTTTGAATTCTGTTGGCTAGGATTTTGTTGAGAATCTTAGCATCAATGTTCATCAAAGAGATAGGTCTGTAGTTTTCCTTCTCTGTAGGATCTCTGCCCGGTTTTGGGATTAAGGTAATGTTGGCTTCATAGAATGAGTTTGGAAGGGTTGCTTCCTTTTCTATTGTTTTGAAGAGTTTGTAGAGGTTTGGGGTCAGTTCTGTTCGGAATGTTTTGTAGAATTCTGGAGTGAAGCCATCTGGGCCTGGGCTTTTCTTTGTTGGGAGGTCTTTAATCACTGATTCAATCTCTGCTTCAGTTATGGGTTTGTTCAGGTTGATTGTTGCCTCTGGGCTAAGTTTTGGCAGGTTGTGTGAGTCTAAGAACTTTTCCATTTCTTGGTGGTCTTCTGATTTGTTGGAGTACAGTGCTTTGTAGTAATTTCTGATTATGTTCTTAATGGTTGTAATGTCTGTTGTTATGTTGCCTTTTTCATCTTTGATGCTGTTAATTCTTGCTTTCTCTTGTTTTTTCTTTGTCAGTCGGGCCAGCGGGGTGTCTATTTTGTTTATCTTTTCAAAAAACCAGCTTTTTGATTTGTTGATTTTGTGTATGTTTTTTTTTTTATTTCTATCTGGTTGATTTCCTCCCTTGTTTTGATGATTTCTTGTTTCCTATTGTGTGTGGGGCTCATCTGCTGCTGCTTTTCCAATTCCTGGAGGTGTGTGGTTAGTTCCTGTATTTGGCGCCTCTCTTGGGCCTTGACATGAGCTCCAATTGCGATGAGTTTACCCCGTAGCACTGCTTTGGCAGTGTCCCACAAGTTTTGGAATGTTGTATCAGAGTTTTCATTGGTTTCCATAAATTTTTTGATCTCATCTTTAATTTCTTCCCTGACCCATTGTTCGTTCAATAGCATATTGTTCAACCTCCAAGAGTTTCTATATTTCCTTGGGCATTTTGAATTGCTGATTTCCAGTTTCATTCCGTGGTGGTCTGAGAGGGTACATGGTATGATTTCTATTTTTTTGAAGTTATTTAGATTTGCTTTGTGTCCTATCATGTGGTCGATCCTGGAGAAGGTGCCATGTACTGCTGAAAAAAATGTATAATCTGTGGTCTTAGGATAAAAAATTCTATAAATGTCTACCAAGTCCAGTTGTTCTAATGTTTGTACGAGCTCTGTTGTTTCTTTGTTGAGTTTTTGTTTTGTTGATCTGTCTATAGTTGTTAGCGGGGTGTTAAGATCGCCCACTATTATTGTGTGTGTATCTATGTCTCCCCTTAAGTCTGTAAGTAGTTGCTTCACGAAGCTAGGCACATTGGAATTAGGTGCATATATGTTCACGATTGTAATTACTTCTTGATGGATCAGTCCCTTCACCAATATATAATGTCCTTCCCTGTCCTTTTTGATGTCTGTCAGCTTGAAGTCTAGGTCATCTGAGATTAGAACAGCTACGCCAGCCTTTTTTTCTCGTCCATTGGCATGAAATGTCTTTTTCCATCCTTTCACTTTAAATTTCTCACAGGATTTTCTGGTTAGATGTGTCTCTTGTAGGCAACATATAGTTGGGTGCTGTTTGATGATCCATTCCGTTAATCTATGCCTTTTGATTGGTGAGTTTAAGCCATTTGTGTTTAGAGATAATATTGAGAGGAATTGGTTTTGGGCTGCCATGAGTGTAAGTGTGCAAGTGTGTATTTGCGACTATTAGAGTTTTTGATTGGTTGACTTTTCTTGTATGGATTTTAGTGGGGAGGTCTTCCCATTTGCCATCTTTGATTTTGGTTTGTATTTTTTCTTTCTGGGTTTAGCACCTTCCTGAGGAGATTTTCCAGAGCTGGTTTCGTGTTGATGTATTCTTCGAGTTTCTCTTTACTGTTGAAGTATTTGATTTCATTCTCAAATATAAATGAGAGCTTTGCTGGGTACATTATTCTTGGTTGGCAGTTGTTATGTTTCAGGATTTGATAGGTTTTACCCCATTCTCTCCTTGCTTGGAGCGTTTCTTCTGATAGGTCGGCTGTGATCCTGATTTCCCTTTCCCTGAAAGTAATCTTATCCTTTTTTCTTACTTGTCTTAGAATGGTTTCCTTGTATTCACTTGAAGGTAGCTTGAGGACCACATGTCTGGGAGACGATTTGTTTGGGTCGTATCTACTGGGGGTTCTTTGTCCTTCCTGGATTTGTGCTAGATTTATATTTCCAGTATTCTGGAAGTTCTCCTGTATTATCTCATTGAGCACTCGTTGCAAGCCTGTCTCCTTTTCCACTCCTTCGGGAAGGCCTATTATTCTAATATTTGATTTTTTGAGGTTGTCTTTCATTTCCTGTATGGACCTATTGGCTTTCTCTAGATTTGTCTCCAACTGTTTGATGAGCTGCTGCCTTTCATTCTGATTGTCTTCCAATTCTGATATTCTGTCTTCTGCTGTGTTCATTCTGTTGGTTAGGCTTTCAATTTTGTTCTCTATATCAAGGATTCCCTTTTTGACTTGATTTATTTCTGCAGTGATATGGTTTTCGAATGCCTTAGACTCTTCCCAGCGCTTTTCACTCTCTCTGACGAATTTCATCATTAGCTTCTTAAAGTCCTTATCTGATAGTTCCTCTATGTCTTCATCTTGCATCTCAGATATTGGGATTAGTTTTTGGTTGTATTGGGAGGGAGTGCTTGATCTTTCCTCTGGGTCATTGCTTTTTCTGATACTTCTCCTCATTGTGTTTTTACTTCTTGTTGTTTTGAGATTTTAGCGGTGATTCAGCTGAGCCGGCTCTGGTTTGGGGTCTCCGGCTGAGCCCAGCAGGGCTTACTGCCTGAGTCACCAGCTGCTTTCAGGGTCTGTAGATCACAGCCCCGGGTTGGGTCAGGAGGCTTTGTGGGCCAGCCCTAGTGCCAGGCCCCTTCCCCTGTGGCTCCCTCTCAAAGGCAGTGCCCTACAGATTCACTCTGCCGAGCCGCGCCTGGGCTTTGGGTCGCAAGGCTAATACAGCGGGGGTCTCTGCCTCAGTGCTGAGCCGAGACTCTCCTTCAGGGCTTGAGGTTAGCACAGCAAGGGCTCCTGCTGCTCGGAGCCTAAAATCCCCAACCCCGGCCTGTGCTGGGTTGGAAATCTCCGCGGCCCCAGTGCCAAACTCGGAAGCGCTGCTCCACTGAGGGCTGCAACACCACAGGCAGGTCTTTCAGAGCGGGCTCCTGCTGGGAAAACCTGTCCGGCCAGTTCAGCTGAGTCCGCTCCTGTCTGGCCTCTCTAGCTGAGCCCAGCTGGGGACTCCGCCCTGAAGAAGCCACTTCCTCAGCTGCACTCTCTCAAGGATGGAAGCGGATCTCTGAGAGGCACAGAGCCCTTTAGGTGAGACGTGCCCCCACTAGTCTGCTCCTCTGCCCAGGACGTGAGGCCCTGTCGAGCGTTGCCCAGCCTCTGGGACTCAGGGCGAGTCCAGCAACAGGATCCACTGACTCTCCCGCAGCCAGTCCACAGCTCGGAGCCGATATGGGGATCTCTGAGCCCCAGTCCCACAGCGCTGCTCCTGTTCCCTCTGCACTCTCCCAGAGCCGCTGAGCAGCGGGTAGGCAAGCCTCTGGGAAATCTCCCCAGCTTTTCCTCCACTTCTGCAGGGATAATGCACCCAATGATCAGTCCAGTAGCCTCCTCTGGGGGCTCCTGCCTTCCAGGGGACTGGTGCCCCTGTCGGTGTGGGCGCCTATCCTTCCAGCCGCCTCTGTTTTCCCTGGGGCGGTTGAGCCTCTGCCGCCTTCCCCCTGCCTGGGATCGTGACTCACCAGGTTTCTCACGGCGTGCTGTATTTTCTTTCCTACTTTTTGCTGCTGTTCCTTCACGCTGTGTAGATCTTCTTGCTTTAGTGAACTCCAGTGACCTTCTCGCTCTTCTCCCTACAGTTTCATGCCTCCTGGCCTGTTTCTCTGCTGGATCGGCTCCCCTCCTTCCCTACTTCACCCTACACCAGCTCTCTGCAGTCGGCCATCTTTTTCAGTCTTTCCAACTGGGAATTGTAACTCAAATAATCCACAAGTCTAATTTTCATTGCAGTTAGACTTCCTCTAGAGCTAATAAGTAGGTCCATTGTCTAATTTGATCATCATCAATTTCCCACTTTTTACCCACAGCTGTCCAAAGAATAAAAATCCAAAACACATCTAGCCAGAAGGCAGAAAATACAAGCTAAAAATTATGGAATTCTCACAAGTTGGGTACTTAGCCTGTAACAGGTGTACTTTTCCTAACATTGGTGAGCTATAGAACTCACATACACTGTCTCTTTCAACCAGTCTTTAAAATGATTGTGGAGAATGATCATGAAAGCCAACATATGGATTTCAAGTCTGCATGGAAACTTCTCTTTTGACTCCATTTTTACGGACTTTGTGAAGCATTCCACTTCCTACTTCCTCAAACACCTCCACGACGCAGAGAAGCGCCAGACTTTCATCCTTGTCTGATCTTCTCCTATCTCGGTATTGAGCGTTTGAGCATTACTTCCACGTTTGTCTACACGAGGAATTTTGCTGGCCAATGCTGACAAATTAACGTCTAGTCCAACGCACGTGTCAGTTTCTCTACCATGCCGTAACAGTAAATAACTTCAGAAGTACTCTCAACATTATACCTTTTCTAGAAATCACTTGGTCCCTAAATGATGGAAAACAATCCTTACTGACATGTATGCATAATTCCAGTAAGGCAAA
Source organism: Ochotona princeps (assembly GCF_030435755.1). Classification (NCBI taxonomy): domain Eukaryota; kingdom Metazoa; phylum Chordata; class Mammalia; order Lagomorpha; family Ochotonidae; genus Ochotona; species Ochotona princeps. The sequence goes on along the minus strand of NC_080832.1, from coordinate 151,924,014 downwards.
TCTCACTTGGAATCCACACAGCTCATCAGAAGCTCCGAGATCAAGAATGATCTACTAGGTGATGCTAGGGAACGCGGGGCTATGCTTAACAGACGAAGCTGTAACAGCCTAATGGAAAATTGAGACATTTGAATTTTTAGTAGGAAATGAGCTAAAAGCAGATAACTATTGAAGAACCTTAATGGGGTGAAGTTCATGCTCACACAAGCCATCTTTCTTTACAATTCTTGCTTGTGTGTGTGTTTAGGAAGTTTCAGCCCCGTGCATATGGAGTAATTCTGACAGCCTAGTTATCCTTGAAAAAAAGGCCAGCATTGGTTTAGGAATGGGCTACCAACATGGGATATGTTCAGCTCACAATGTACTGGCCTTCAGTATTTTAGTAGGAGAGTTAAGATTTTGGAGCTGGTGAGGTGGCCTAGCAGTTAAAGTCCTCGCCTTGAATGTGCAGGAATCCCATATGGGCACTGCGTCTAGTCCTAGCAGTCCCGGTTCCCATCCGGCTCGCTACTTGTGGCCTGGGAAAGCAGTTGAAGATGGCCCAAAGCCTTGGGACCCTGCACCCACGTGGGAGACCTGGAGGAGGACCTGGGCTCCTGGCTTCAGATCGGCTCAGCTCCAGCTGTTGTGGCCACTTGGCGGAGGGAATCATTGGACAGAAGATTGTCCTCTCTCCTTTCTACATGTCTGGCTTCCCCCAATAAATAAATAAATCTTTAAAAAAATATTCTTACTGTAAAGTCAGATTTACACAGAGGATGAGGAGACAGAAAAATCTTTCATTTGCTGAGCCACTCCAAGTGATTGCAAGAGTTGGAGCTGAGCCAGGAGCTTCTAGGTCTCCCATGCCAGTACAGGGTCGCAAGGCTTTGGGCTGGCCTGACTGCTTCCCCAGGTCACAAGCAAGAAGCTGGATGGGAAGTGGAGCAGCCGGGATACAAGTGAGCGAGCAGCCCTGTGGGATCCTGGCACTTGCAAAGGTGTCGACTTTAATCAGTAGGCTACTGCTCCTGTTGGAGATTTGTCACTCAAATGTTTACGGTTAAAGATCCTGATAAGCCATAGAATGCATTTACATGTAAAATAGTAGCAAGTGAGTACAGCATGGTTTTGCACATGATTTCCTGCACATCTGCAGGTAATTAGTTCAACAGTTGTTCAAACGATAGCAGACACAATCCCTCTGGCAATGTATTTCACTGGAACTGTTCATCTTATTGAGAGTTTCTGGCAACAAAGCATGATATTCCAACAATTCCTTCATTTTGCTTGGCTGAAAAAAAGAAAAAGCTGCCCAGTGACTGCAGTAGACCTTGTTCTTAAGGTAAGATTACCAGGGAACTAAGCAAAAACATACATTCAGAATATTTGATTTGTTGATGTCCGTTTGGCATTGGTAGGGGACTTGTGCATTGTTTTCTGCAATAGAAAACATGGCATCACACAGTCAATCTTTCCAAGGCTTCAGGGAACTGGCCTCACTTCTCCTACCCAACTCTCAGTAGACTGCAACTGAGAATTACAGTCATGTTTTTGGAGTTCTTTGAGGTTAGACAATGTGATTTCAGTCTCTGGCTCTTTCCACAAACCAAAATTTATAGTCAGCACTTATGGATAGTTTTACGCTATTGAATAATTTTCAGTCCTGCAAGACGTTGGAGAGGATGCTGGCAAATGCTTTCCTCCTATACATCACTCCCAAGTTACTTAGCTCCCCTCAGTACCTTCCCGTCAGCATTCCAAGTGCCTCATTTATTCCAACACCCTGGTTTCTGATGAGATGGAAATAGATATTTTAAGAGGATCTTCTCTCTCTCTCTCTCTCTCTCTCTGTCTCTCTCTCACACACACATACAAGAAGTCATAGTATATTTCTCCCATGGGAAGGGATGACTGATCAAGAAGGATGGCTGTTTTAAATTTTATTATTTATTTGAAAGAATGGAGGCAAGTAGACACTTGCCTCTTATACTGACTGAAATAAACCAGTCCCCCAAAGACAAATGGTTTCCTTCCTGTTTGTTAGCTAATACAGAGTACAAAAGTGGAATATGGCTGAAACTGACACCTTAAGATTTGATTAATGTATATAACCTTCATCTGTACTCTTGAGAAATAGTGGTTTTTCTACTTACTACTTGTGGAATTCTTTAATGGAGGATTAAACTTGTGGTTATAAACTCAAAGTATGCTGCAGTGAAAAGTTAAACAAAAATTATATAGGAAGGAGGAGAAAGGGCGAGAGTGTGGCAGAAGGCTAGACAGGTTGGGAAATCTCATTATGCTCTTAACTTTAAGTAAAATACAAGGAATGTATTCCAGTTAAAAAAACTTTACAAAAAAGAGAGGAGAGTAAGAGAATAGAGAAAGATTTTCTATTAACCAATTTAATCTCAAAATGCCTGCCACAGCATGGGCTAGGTCATACCAAAGGCAGCTGTCAGATATCCATCCCCAGGTGTATGCGGATGGCAGGAACCTAGCTGTTCAGATTATCACTTGGTTACTTCCAGGGTTCATTAAGATGAAGTTAGTATACTTGGCATATGCTTGCTAAGAGGGAATCTCAACTGAACTTGAACTATGGTTACGCAACAAGGTGGAGGAACCCACCATGGGAGGAGGATGTGGGGAAGTGTGGGGAGAATCCCAGTTCCTATGAAATTACAACACAATGTAATTAATGAATAAATTTAATAAAAAAAAAACAAAAACAAAACAAAAGCAAAAAAAAAGATGAAGTTTAGAGCCCGCAGTTGAAGCGGCATTGGAATCCAGACCCCATGATATGGGCTACAGGAGTCCTCCAGCATCATCTTAATCTCTGCCAACATTTGCCTAGGGATGATATTTTAAACAGTTTAACCATAATAGTAGCAGGAACTAACTTAATCACATGCCTTTAGCAAGTAGGAAAACAAAATGTGAAGCCTGGACTTTGCCACCCAACATCCCTCCCCACGACCTCCCCTGCCCTGGCGCTTTACCTTGGGTTCCCTAGTTTTGGTGTTTCTGCTATGTGAAGTAGGATTCGAGTTACAGCTTTTCCATGAGCCAAAATGAGTTATGAGCACTTCATGTATTTGTCAAGAAACTTCTCTGTGCCTTTGTTTCTCATTTGTTGAATAGGATCACTGATTCCTACCTTCTGAAAGTCAGTGATAGTGTGCTTGGTGTAACACTTGGCATGCAGAACGTAGCATTGTTGTTGCCATCTGTGGATCCACTTGCAAAGTATTAATCAGAAATTGGATTCCCTACATATTACGTGAATATTTCTCAAATTTGAAATCTAAGAATAGGATGGCTTATCTGTAGGTCCCTTAGTTTAGGGACCGCTATGCTGCTGGTTTGACCTACGCACATAGAATGTACATATCAATATGTAATATTGTACAAAAAGACACACTGATAACCCAGGCTCAGAAATGACTAATCAAATCCTCAAACAGCATCAAGTGCTCATATAGACAGTATGAAAAGTACAGGTTCACAAATATTTCTTTTCCACATATATTCTTTATACAATGTTAACATTGTTATGGGAAAACAGCTGAATAGTTCCTTTTGTCCTTGCCAGCAAAGTGACACAACAAGAGGGTAACAGAGCCGGCATTTCTCAACATGCTCCTCTTTATTTTTCTCTAATTTAAATCTAGGCACCCCAGACTGGACGAGTCACTCTTTATGGACCTAAACTGCTCAAATAGTAGACAATTACTTAATAAATCCTTCTCCAACTCTCTCCCCCATATCCGGCCACATGCTGTGATGCATGACTGCTGGCCTTGTCCGAAGGCTTCTCTAAGCCAGTGACTCACCATAGCTCTATTACCATGAAGCCAAAGATCAGCAGTCTCCTTATGTACAAACTATCGCTGCAAGTTTGATCAGTTCTTTTATTGCACGAGTAGGCATTGTTTATGACTCGGCCAAACCTTTTCTCATGGCAATAACAAAGACAAATTAAGGATAAAGGGCCCGGTGGTGTGGCCTAGCGGCTAAAGTCCTCGCCTTGAAAGCCCCGGGATCCCATATGGGCACCGGTTCTAATCCCGGCAGCTCCACTTCCCATCCAGCTCCCTGCTTGTGGCCCGGGAAATAAGTTGAGGATGGTCCAATGCTTTGGGACCCTGCACCCGCATGGGAGACCTGGAAGAGGTTCCTGGTTCCCGGCTTCGGATTGGCGCGCACCGCCCATTGTGGCTCACTTGGGGAGTGAATCATTGGATGGAAGATCTTCCTCCCTGCCTCTCCTCCTCTCTGTATATCTGACTTTGCAATAAAAATAAATAAATCTTTAAAAAAATAATAAAATAAAACAGAAGCCAAGAAGCAGCTCTAGACTTACCAGCCATGCAAAAGGGAGGCGCATGCTTGCAGTTTGCCCTTTGGAATGAATTCAGGACCTTGGGCTGTAATAAAATGAATAAATCTTTTTTAAAAAAATTAAAGATAAAAAGGAACACTCTAAGTCAATGTACTTTTAAACCAAAAACCTTATTTTTTTCCCAACAGTTTTGATAGGATGGCAGGGGAAGAGTCTACAACAATGTTTGTGTGAGTGCACTTCAAGACACCAATGGGAAAAAATGGAAATTAAGCGCAAGTGCAAAAAAACACTTGAAATCTCTGCAGTTTTTTGTAATTTTTTTCAAAAACTTGAAGACCACTGGGTTCATGGATTTTAGGGCTTTTTCTTTTGCACCAAACTTCTATTTCAATTGCACTTTGCCAGAACTTTTTACCCACTCTTGCAGATGATCTCAAATCCATCAAAGCAAACCATCTCCATGGATTTTTCTTCAACTGAATCTCAGTGGAAGAAAATCCAAGGGTACACAGTACTTACTTCCACCTGATTTTCTAACTTCATAGCAACATTACTATGATACTCAAAATCACCATTACTTTTTCTATTGCTTTAAGATATTGAGCTGTGACATCTCATTTCTAGTCAAGTCAGGCTTAATTATTTGGATCTACTCTCACTGATCAGCAGTAAAGCTAAATTTAAAGCATCTTTCTTAGCAACTGAAAAGCTGGCAAAACAGTATCTGGCAAAAACTGACAGGACAAAAAAGAACCTCATGCGATAAAACCTGAGAGCTGCTTTTGTGGGCTCTGTGACCTGAACACATTTGGAAGTGACATTTAGGAGAGGGTCAGACATCAGAGCCCTGTGTCTGCTGGAAGTTGAGAAGCTACTAGCAGACACACTCCCAAAAGTTTCCACTGGACATCAGTTAGAATAAATGAGACACAGTAGAGTCCTCATATACCCTTCCAGCCCGAGATTATATAGATGTATTTTTAAAGATTTTTCTTTGTAAAGGCAGATCTATACAGAGAAGGAAAAATAGGAAATCCTCCATCTGCTGATAAAGTGACAATGGCCGGAGCAGAGTTGATGCGAAGCCAGGAGTTAGGAGCTTTTTCTGTGTCCCCAGGCTTTGGGCCATCCTATAGTGCTTTCCCAGGCTGCAAACAGGGAGCTGGATGGGCAGTGGAGCAGCAGACACGCAGTGGCACCCATATGGGATCCTGGTGACTTCCAGGCAAGGATTTAGCCACTAGGCCACTGTGCTGGGTCCTCGGGATCATAGTTTAAGGGAATTAATTTCAAGTCCTGAGCATGAATGAGGGGGTCGCAGGTGGGTAGGGAAGAGGTAAATCCTCTCCAGAGAGGTTAGTTTTCTGAGACCTCCACATTTATTGCTATATACAAACTTGCAAAATAATCTGTATGAAAGATTAGGTACACCAGGAAATAGGATATCAAGAGTGAGGAAAAGCAGAAGTAGATCCACGAATTGCACATTGAGAAACAGTAACCATGGGAAATGTGATCAACATTGTCTTTAAAGCAATAAAATACAAGCAGATTTAGAAGCAGAAGCAAAAGACATGGACTTGAAAATGATCTACTAGAACTTCTGGAAATGAAATTTTATACACAAAGTATTACCAAGTCAATAGATTTAGTCAATTAGACATACTTGACATGGACAAAGCAGGCAGGCAGTGAGGGACAGGAAGCTGAATACTGCCAACACCCTAGCCATCCACACTGCCATCTCCTCCAGGCTGTTTCCACATGGCCAAAACCTCAGCACACCTGCTCTGCATCCTGCAGCTAAGCCTCACTTTGCATCAGGTACCAGGTGTCATTAACCACCATAAGGAGCTCACCACACATACTATAGCTACACTCCTTATGCTAGAAGGAAAATGTAACCCCAGCCAGGTGGGGAAATTGTCCCTTTTGAGATTGCCTGCACACATATCTGAGTGAGGACTGTCCTTTTGTCCTACTGCTCACCTGTCTCTCCTTTGTGTTCTTACTTGTAGAATGACAAAAGCCTGCAGTTTAAGTCTAGCTGGGGCGGGCGGGTGCGGGGGCGCTCCGGTGGGGGGGGCGGGACCTGAGCCTCTCCAACTACCTCCAGGTCTCCTGAGCCCTACAACACCACCAGGAGGCTGCATTTCCCACCATTAGTAAACTGAGATCAAAGACGTTGTAGAGCATGGAGGTGCAAAACATGTCAAGAGACAAACAGAACTCCTGACATGACAGTTGAAAATGAATCCCAACCTGTTTAATCCGAGTTCTAGGATTTCCAGAAAGAAAGACAATGAGCAGAGGTAGTCTGAGGTTTCTCCAGAGTAACTGTCTACACGTTTTTTTAATGCCAGTTATTTCTTCAAATCACTGGAAAACCATTTTGTTACTTTAAATAAAAATGACAGCATTGTAAAATAACAGACAACAGTTCCTGAGCTTGGGAAAACATAGCACTACACAAGTGAAACATACATAAAGCATATGATGGGGAACAAGAGGCCCTGACCATAGGAGTATCTTTAGCTCGGTAGCAACGAGCAGACAGCAGTTCCCGGGCTTGGGAAGCATTTTGCACTTGCATAGGTGTTGCACACAAAAAGGCATACGATGGGGTACAAGAGGCCTAGACCCAATCTCACAGCCTCTGCTGTTCCTCTGCCAACAGATCAACCCACAGTTACAACACAAGGGTGCCCACCCGCTCATGTGCATCAGTAAAGTCCTATTGTTCCATAACTCTGGCAGTCTGTACCGCAACCTTGCTCATTGTCACCAAGGTAACTGGTGGTGGCAGCTGCTGATGTACTGGCTATGGTGGTCGCCACTATGCCAGTCTCTTTTATTCTTTATCAGGCCAACAGAGGCCTCTCCGTCAGTCCCAACAGGCACAGGCAGGATTCAGCGCAGAGGCTGAAGAACAGCAGAATTGCAATTGCCATTCCAGCACGCTGTCAGGGTGCACTGGAACGTGGTGTCATTTACTTCAGAGGTGTTTTCTGTATGTGAGAGAGAAACATGGGGATAACACAGGCAGACACAAGCTTCAAATTCAAGGAGCTGAAGTTCACCCATGTGAGCGAGTCCTCAAGTTCAGAGGAATGATGGAACTAAGAGATTCCACAGGAATCATTGCATTCCTAAAGAAGGGAAAACGGGGTGCTTGCCAGTCATGTCCAAACCCCACAAAGCTGCCACGTAGAGAAGGTGGGTATTTTCCCTGTGGTAATAACAGGGGAATGATAAGCAAAAGCACGGGCAGAGATTATGCTATTTATAAAGGGAGGGCCAGACCCCCAACAGCTGGGGTCACACACCAGACAGTCTGATAGTCTGGTTAAAATAGAAACTGGCAGGAAATGTCAGAACCTGGTGCTCATAGCAGGAAGACAAGATAAAGAGGGGGTGCTTCACAAATACTAACATACTTACATAATATATAAAGGCCTAATATACCTGCCTGAGGGGGAACCTCTAACGGAGGCCAAAGCAGAGATGAGAGGGATTCTGAAGGGGACCCTTGAGCTGAGGACCCAGCAGAGGGGTTCCTGAGTGGGACCCTCTCTCTGGACACAGCACAGAGAGAGGGGAGGTCCGAGGGGGACTCTCGCTGAGGCAAGAGCAGAGGGGGTCCCAAGAGGGACCCTCTTGCTGAGGCCCCAGCAGATAGGGAGGGTGGTCCGAGGGGAAACCTCTTGCTGATGCCCCAGCAGAGGGGGTCCCGAGGTGGTCCCTCTCTCACTGAGGCCCCAGGAGAGGTGGTGCCCAGGGGGAACCTCTCACAGAGGACCCAGCAGAGAGGTAGTGGGACTCATGGGTTCCTCTCACTGAGGCCCCAGAAGACGGGGTCCTGAGGGGGACCCTCTGGCTGAGTTCCCAACAGAGAGAGGATCGGGCTCTGATGATCTCTCTCGATGAGTCCCAGGCAGAGAGAGAGAGGAGTGTCTGGGGGGACACTCTCGCTGAGGCCGCAGCAGAGAGGGTCCTGAGTAGAATCTTTTCGCTGAGGCCACAGCATTGAGAGAGGAAGGGTCTGGTGGGGACACTCTCACAGAGGCTCCAGCAGAGGGGGTCCCGTGTGGGATCCTCCTGCTGAGGCTTCAACAGAGAGGGAAGGGGGCTCCGGGGGTCCATCTCGCTGAGGCCCCAGCAAAGTGGGTCCCGAGTGGTACCTTCTCGCCTAGGCCCCAGCAGAGAGGTTAGGTAGCTCCGGGTGTCCCTCTAGCTGGGGCCCAAGCAAAGGGGGTCGCCGGGGTTCCCCCTTGCTGAGGCCCCAGCAGAGGGGGTCCCAAGGGGGACCCTCTCGCTGAAGCCCCAGCAGAGAGGGAGGGGTTGCCAGGGTTCCCCCTCGCTCAGGCACCAGCACAGGGGCACCCGAGGGGGTCTCTCTCGCTGAGGCCCCAGCAGCGAGGAAGGGGTTGCCGGGGGTCCCACTAGCTGAAGCCCAGGTAGAGAGAGAGGGTGGTCTGAGGAGGACCATCTCGCTGAGACCCAGGCAGAGGGGCTCATGAGATGGACCATCTTGCAGATGCCCCAGCAGATAGGGAGGGGATGGGGGGGCCAAGGGTCCCTCTCACTGAGGCCCCAGCAGAGTGGGTCCCGAGCGGGACCTTCTCGCTGAGACCCAGGATGCAGGCAGAGAGAGAGAGAGAGAGAGAGAGAGAGAGAGAGAGAGAGAGAGAAAGAAATAGAGAGAGAGTGAGAGAGAGAGAGAGGCGGCTGATGGTCCTTCTCCCTGAAGCCCCAGCAGACTGGGTCCCGAGGGGGACCCTCTCGCTGAGGCCCGAGCAGCGAGGAAGGGAGGGTCTGAGGGGGACCTTCTCCCTGAAGCCCCAAGAGAGTGGGTCTCAACGGGGACCCTCTTGCTGAGGCCCCAGCAGAGGAGGTCCCAAGGTGGATGATATTACTGTGGCACCAGCAGAGGTGGTCCCGAGGGAAAACCTCTCGCTCTGGACCCAGTAGAGGGGGTTTGCGAGGGGGACCCTCTCTCTGCGGCCCCAGCAGGGAGGGAGGGGAGCGCCGGGGTCCCTTTCGTTGAGGCCCAGCAGAGGGGCTCCAGAGTGTGACCCTCTTGTTGAGGCTCCAGCAGAGACAGAGGGGTTATATGAGAGGGGTACCCTCTTCCTGAGGCCAGAGAACATGGGGTCCCGAGGGTTACCTTCCTGCTGAGGCTCCAGCAGAGTGGGAGAGCGTGTCCGAGGGGGACGCTTTCACTGAGTTCCCAGCAGAGATGGAGGGCTGCTAGGGGGTTCGTCTCGCTGAGGCCCCAGCAGCTAGGGAGGGGGGCTCTGGGAGTCCCACTCGCTTAGGCCGCAGCAGACGGGGTACCGAGGGGGACCCTCTTGCTGAGGCCCCAGCAGAGGTTGTCCCGAGTTGGACCCTCTCACATGGGCCCCAGCAGAGAGAGGGAGGGTCCGAGGAACATGCTCTCACAGAGGCCCCAGCAGAGGAGCTCCCCACGGTGACCCTCTCACTGAGGCCCCAGCAGCTAGGTAGGGGGGCTGTGGTGGTCCCTCTTGCTGAGTCCCCAGCAGTGGAGTCCCGAGGGGGACCCTCTTGCTGAGGCCCCAGCAGCTAGGTAGGGGGGCTGTGGTGGTCCCTCTTGCTGAGTCCCCAGCAGTGGAGTCCCGAGGGGGACCCTCTTGCTGAGGCCCCAGCAGAAACAGAGAGAGAGAGGAAGACGAGGGTCCCTCTCGCTGAGGCCCCAGCAGAATGGGTTCGGAGTGGGACACTCTCGCTGAGGCAGCAGCAGAGTGAGGGTCCCTCTTGCTGATGCCCCAGCTGAGGGGATCCCAAGGGGGACACCCTCGCTGAGGTCCCAGCAGAGATGTGCGGTCCGAGGGGGACCCTCTCACTGAGGCCCCAGCAGAGGAGGTAGCAAGATAGACAATCTCGCTGAGGCCCCAGTACAGGGGGTCCCAAGTGGTCTCTTTTGCTGAGGCCCCAGCAGTGAGGGAGGAGTCGCCAGGGGTCCCTCTCGCTGAGGTCCCAGCAGAGGTGGTCCCTAGGAGGTTCCTCACTGAGGCCCCAGCAGAGAGAGGGGATTGAGGGTCCCACGCCCTGAGGCACCAGCAGAGAGAAGGGGGAGTCCAAGTGCTAACTTCTCTCGGGTCCCCAGCAAAGAGAGAGAGAGAGAGAGGGGTGCCAAGTGTCCCTCTCACTGAGGCCCTGGCATCGAGTGAGTGGGGCTCTGGGGTTCCTCTCGCAGAGGACCCAGCAGAGAGGTGGTGGGACTCAGGGGTCCCTCTCACTGAGGGCCCAGAAGATGGGGTCCTGAGGGGGACCCTCTGGCTGAGTCCCAAACAGAGAGAGGGTCGGGCTCTGATGATCTCTCTCGATGAGTCCCAGGCAGAGTGAGGGGGAGTCTAGAGGGACCATCTCACTGAGGCCCCAGCAGAGAGGGTCCCGAGTGGAATCCTCTCACTGAGGCCACAGAATTGAGATAGGAGTGGTCCAAGGGGGACACTCTCGCTGAGGCTCCAGCAGAGGGGGTCAAGAGGGGGACCCTTCTGCTGAGGCATCAACAGAGAGGGAAGGGGGCTCCGGGAATCAATCTCGCTGAGGCCCCAGCAAAGGGGGTCCCGAGTGGTACCTTCTCGCCTAGGCCCCAGCAGAGAGGTTAGGTAGCTCCAGGTGTCCCTCTAGCTGGGGCCCAAGAAAAGGGGGTCACCGGGGTTCCTTCTCGCTGAGGCCCCAGCAGAGGGGGTTCCAAGGGGGACCCTCTCGCTGAGGCCCCAGCAGAGAGGGAGGGGTTGCCAGGGTTCCCTCTCGCTGAGGCCCCAACAGAGGGGGTCCCGAGGGGGACACTCTCGCTGAGGCCCCAGCAGAGGGGTTCCGAGTGGTCCCTTCTCGCCCAGGCCCCAGCAGAGAGGTTAGGTGGCTCTGGGTGTCCCTCTAGCTAAGCCCCAGCAAAGGGCGTCGCTGGGGTTCCCCCTCACTGAGGCCCCAGCAGAGGGGGTTCCAAGGGGGACCCTCTCGCTGAGGCCCCAGCAGAGAAGGAGGGGTCGCCAGGGTTCCCCCTAGCTGAGTCCCCAACAGAGGGGGTCCCGAGGGGGTCCATTCGATGAGGCCCCAGGAGAGGTGGTTCCCAGGAGGACCCTCTCGCAGAGGAATCAGCAGAGAGAGTGTGGGACTCAGGGGTCCCTCTCACTGAGGCCCCAGAAGACGGGGTCTTGAGGGGGACCCTCTGAGTCCCCAAAACAGAGAGAGGGTCATGCTCTGAGGATCTCTTTTGCTGAGGCCCCAGCAGAGAGTTTAGTTGGCACCGGGGGTCCCTCTTGCTGAGGCCCCAGCAGAGGGATTCCAGACGGGACCCTCTCACTGGGTCCCAGCAGCGAGGAAGGGGTCGCTAGGGGTCCCACTAGATGAAGCCCAGGTAGAGAGAGAGGGGGGTCCGACGAGGACCATCTCGCTGAGACCCAGGCAGAGGGGCTCACGAGATGGACCATCTTGCAGATGCCCCAGCAGATAGGGAGGGGATGGAGGGGGGAGCCAAGAGTCCCTCTCACTGAGGCCCCAGCAGAGTGGGTCCCCAGGGGACCGGCTCTTGTGGCTCATTTGGAGAGTGAATCATCGGACGGAAGATCTTTCTCTCTGTCTCTTCTCCTCTCTGTATATCCGACTTTGGAATAAAATACATAAATCTGTTTAAAAAAAAAAATGGTAGGGCAGCATGGGGCACCCTCGTGGCCACCAGGACTCACTGCAGGATGCTCATCCAAGGCTCTCCTGCCAAATCAATGGAAGCACCCCAGCTCAGAGAGGCATTTGTTCTCAAGGACAATTTTTAGAGCTTGCACACAAGTCCCATGACGGAAGCCATATGCATGCCCTGGGGATCTGCATTGACAGCTAAAAGCAGTCTAGAGTCACAGCACAGCACACAGCATGCTCCCTCGCAGGAGGCCAGCAGCTTTCTGTCTGTTCCTTCCTCCCTCCTGCCTCCCTCTGTAATCTTTTCTTGGAAGCACAGAGGAACAGAGAGGGAGAGACAGAATCTTTCTTGCATCTGCTGGCTCACATCCCCAAGGACCACCACTAGAGCCAGCTGTGGCTGGGTCAGGACAAGCCCAGGAACCAGGAGCTCCCTCCAGATTTCCCAAAGGGGCACAGGGGCACACGGGCACAGGGGCACAAGCCCCTGCAGCATCCTCCGCTGCTCTCCCAGGAGGATCGGCAGAGAGCTGGACTGCAGGGGAAGCAGGCAGGATTTGAAGCAGCACCCGTACAGGCCATCCACCTGGCAGGCTGAGGCTTGACCCACTGGGACAATACCCTGCACCTCACCACACCACACCACACCACACCACACACAACACACACCACACCACACCAATCCTTGCTGGACCCTTCAGCAGCTCCTTCACCAGGCTGCTGAAGGAGCCTGTCCCCCTAGCTTGCACAACTTATGCCGTTCCATGCTGTGAGAGCAGCCAGTACAGACGAGGGATCCAGGCATGTTGCTACTGTACGTGTCCTGGGGAGAAAGACCTCTGTGAAGAACAGATGTCAGCTGTTGGGATGTCTTGTGGAAGATGGCACATCTGCAGCAGCCGACGGTCCACAGCTGACCAGCAGGAGAAAGAGTCTTGAATCCAGAAGGATCCATGGAGGAGGGTGAAGCACTCCCTGGTGAACAAGAGGGCAGCAGCATCTGGTTGGAGGCTGTGAGGCCAAATTCCTGCCTCCAAAGCACATGATAGGGATGGCTGACCCCTCAAGTGCTAGCTAGAGATAGGAAAGGCAGCTCTGTGCACCCTGTTGTGTGCAGGAAGCACAGGCCCTGAAAGCCTTCCCTTGTGCAGGCCTTGGTGGCTCCCCGGCCATCATCTTATGTGCTGGGCAGCAGGGCTGCATGTTGCAGGGTGCTTTCTTTAGCAGCTAGGGCCTGGGACTTCCTATTGCAGATGGCTGGTGACCTCTGGTGCCTACTTGCCCATCCACCTGGCTCCTGGCTTAGGAGCCCACATGCCCAGACACCACTCAGCTAGGCCGAGGAAGGCCGAGTAGTGCATCACCCTAACCACCACCCAACACATGCAAAAATACATGAAGCCGGGGCACATCAGCGTGGCCTAGTGGCCAAAGTCCTTGCCTTGAACGCGCCGGGATCCCATATGGGCACCCGTTCTAATCCCGGCTGCTCCACTTCCCATCCAGCTCCCTGCTTGTGGCATGGCAAAGCAGTCGAGGACGGCCCAAAGCTTTGGGACCCTGCACCCACATGGAAGACCTGAAAGAGGTTGCAAGTTCCCAGCTTCGGATTGCCGTACACCAGCCATTGCGGCTCACTTGGAGAGTGAATCATTGGACGGAAGATCTTCCTCTCTGTCTCTCCTCCTCTCTGTATCTCGGACTTTGTAATAAAAAAAAAGGTCCATGAAGCCCTCTTGGCAGTCCATCAAGGAACTGCTCCACTTGCCAAAGAATCCCCGGAGCCTGCATCTCAGGGTGCTCTGTAAGGAATGTGGGTGGCGGTAAGGTTTCCTGGGACCTCATCTGGCCAAGAACAACCCCAGTGGGCTGGTGTTTAACACCAGCTCTCAGAGGGCTCTGAGGACGCAGGCATGGGACTCCAGCTCCCTGAGGGCCTGTGGGCATGCTGATGTGGGAGTCCATCTCCCAGGGTTCTTTAAGTGCCTTGCTCTTAAAGGCACCCTGACACTTCCTATCACAGAGGCCCGAACTGATGCTAGGCCCCAAACCTCCTCCCTCCCAGGCTTTGGTATGTGGACTGTACGGCCTTGGAGCCCTGATCTTTCAACAGCACGTGTACCAGAATACTATCCGGGACACCCACCTGATGCTAGGATTGCTCTGGTTGGACTGTCTAGAGGTGAGAAGGCCTGAGCCCACCAGGTGTAAAAAGGGCAGCTTGGGGCCGGGCGCCCTAGCCTAGCAACTAAAGTCCTCGCCTTGGACGAGTTGGGATCCCATATGGGCACTGGTCCTAATCCCGGCTGCTCCACTTCCCAACCAGATCCCTGCTTGTGGCCTGGGAAAGCAGTAGAGACGGCACAAAGCTTTGGAAACTTGCACCCACATGGGAGTTCTAGAAGAGGCTCCAGGTTCCCGGCTTTGGATAGGCGTGCACCAGCCATTGTGGCTCACTTGGGGAGTGACTCATCTGACGGAAGATCTTCCTCTCTGTCTCTCCTCCTCTCTGTATATCTGACCTTGGAATAAAGTAAATAAATGTGTAAAAAAAAAAAAAAAAAAAAAGAACAGCGGCTTTGGGCGACCTCTCGTGGCCACCAGCACTCAGTGCAGGACGCTCATCCAAGGCTCTCCAGCATGGATGAAGCTCCTCTGCTGCAGGACCCCAGCAGAAAAGAGGGTCCTCTACTGCCGGACGACTGCATAGAGGAGAATTCTCGGATGTCGGACCCAACAGAGAGGAGGGTCTTTTGGTGCTGGATTCTAGCAGAGAAGAAGGTCCTCTGGTGCTGGAACTCAGCAGAGAGGAGGGTGCTCTGCTTCTGGACACCAGCAGAAAGGAGTTTCCTCTGCTGCTCGACCACAGCCAAAGACGAGGCTTCTCTGGTGTTGCACTACAGCAGACAGGAGGGTCTTCTGCTGCCAGACCCCAGCAGAGAGGAAGGTCCTCTGGTGCCGGGGCCCAGCAGCAGTTGAGGATCCTGTGCTGCAGGACCCATGCAGAGAGGGGAGTCTTTTTGTGCCAGACCCAAGCAGCAGAGGAGGGTACTCTGCTGCTGGACCCTAGGAGAAGAGGACGGTCCTCTGGTGCCGGACGACAGCAGGGAGGATGGTCCTGTTATACCGGACCCCAGCAGCAGAGGAGGATCCTCTGGTGCCGGAACCCAGCAGAGAGAGATTCCACTACTGTCGGACCCCAGCAGCAGTTGAGGGTCCTGTGCTGCAGGACCCATGCAGAGAGGGGAGTCTTTTGGTGTCAGACCCAAGCAGCAGAGGAGGGTACTCTGATGCAGGACCCAAGCAGCAGAGGACGGTCCTCTGGTGCCGGACGACAGCAGGGAGGATGGTCCTGTTGTACTGGACCCCAGCAGCAGAGGAGGATCCTCTGGTGCCGGAACCCAGCAGAGAGAGATTCCACTACTGTCGGACCCAGCAGAGAGGAGGCTCCTTTGCTGCAGGAACACGGCAGAGAACAGGGTCCTCTACAGCCGCACCCCAGCAAAGGGGAGGGTACTCTGATGCCGAACACCTGCAGCGGAGGGGGGTCTTCTTCTGCTGTACCCCAGCAGAGACCAGGGTCCTCAGCTGCCTGTCCCCAGCAGGAAGGAGTGTCTTCTGGAGCCTGACCCCAGCAGAGAGGTCCTCTCCTGCTTCCTCTCTGTGGTGTTCAGCAGGATAGGAGGGTCCTTGGCTACTGGACTCCAGCAGAGAGAAGGGTCCTCTGCAGCATTTTACTCGCTGGACCCTAGCACAGACGAGGGTCCTCACGTGCTAGACCCAGCAGAGAGGAACGTCATATGGTGCCAAACCCAGGCAGAGAGGTGGATCCTCTGCTGCTTCCTCTTTGTTTTGGCAGAGCAGAGAGGAGTGTCCTCTGGTGCTGGATCACAGAAGAGAGGAGGGTCCTCTGCTGCTTCCTCCCTGCTGGGGTCCAGCAGAGGAGGTCCACTGCTTCCGGACCCCAGCAGTGAGTGGGTCCTCTGCTCCTGGACCCCAGCAGAGCGAAGGGTCCTCTGTTGCTGGACCCCAGCAGGAGAAGAGGGTCCTCTGCTCCCCGACCACAACAGAAGAGGAGGGTTCTCTGCTGCGGCCTCTCTTTGAAGTCCATGAGGAAACGAGGGTCCTTTAGAACTTCTTTTCTGCTGAGGACGTGCAGCATAGGAGGGTCATCTTCTGCAGGGGTTCAGCAGGAGAGGAGGGTCCTCAGCTGCTGGAAGCAAGGCAAAGTGGAGTGTCCACTGCTGCCAGACCCCAGCAGGGAAGTGGGACCTCTGCAGCGGTACCCCAGCAATACAGGAGTGTAATCTGCTGCCGGGCCCCAGTAAAGAAGTGGGTCTTCTTCTGCTGGACCCCAGCAGAGAGGAGGGTCCTCTGTTGCTTCGTCTATGCGGGACACCCGCAGTGAGGAGAGTCCTCTGGTTCTGGACCCCAGCAGAAGGGAGAGTACTCTACTGCTGGACTCCAGCAGAGAGGACGGTCCTCTGCTGATTCCTCTCCACTGGGGTCCAACGGAGAGGAGGGTCCTATTTTTCCGGACCCCAGCAGTAGAGTAGGACCCTCTGCTGCCCGACCCCAGCAGAGGGGTGTTCTCTCTGGTGCCGGATCCCTGCAGAAGAGGGAAGTTTTTTGCTGCCGGACCCAGCAGAGAGGATGGTCCTCTGCTGCCGGACCCCGCAGGGACGAGTGTCATCTGCTGCTGGACCACAGAAGGAAGGAGGGTCCCCTGTTGCCAGACCCAGCAGAACAGGAGGGTCCCCTGCTGCTTCCTTCTTTATTGTCCAACAGAAGAGGATTGTCCTCTGCTCCTTTCTCTCTGCAGGAAAACAGCAGTGAGGGGGAACCTATGGTGCCAGGCAGCAGCAGAGAGGAGGAACTTGTGCTGCCGGAACCCAGCAGAAGAGGATGGTCCTCTGCTGCCGGACGCCAGCAGAGAGGAGGGTACTCTATTGTTGTACCTCAGCAGAGAGTATTGTCCTCTGCGGCTTCCTCTGTGCTGGGGTCCAGCAGAAAGGAGGGTCTCTGATGCTGGACCCCAGAAGAGAAGAGGGTCATCTGATGCTTTATCTCTGCTATGTTCCTTCAGCAGAGGAGGTTCCTCTGCTGTCCGAATCCAGCAGGAAGGAGAATCCTCTGCTGCCGGAACACAGCAGGAACGAGGTTCCTCCTTTGCCGGACCCCAGCAGCAGAGGAGGGTCCTCCACTGCTGAACCCCAGCAGGGAGGAGAGTCCTCGGCTGCCAGGCCCCAGCAGGGAGTAGGGTGCTCTGTTGCCAGACCCAAGCAGAGAGGAGTGTTCTCTGCTGCGAGACCCCAGCAGAGAGCATGGTCCTCTGCTGCCAGACTCCAGCAGAAGAGGAGGTTCCTCTGCCACATCCTCTCTTTGGGGTCGAACAGGAGTTGAGTGTCCTCTGTACTTTCTCTCTGCTGGGGTCCAACAGCAGAGAAGGGTCCTATGCTGCAGGTGTCCTGCAAGAGAGTAGGAACTCTGCTGCTTAAACCCAGCAGAAGTGGTGTGTCATATGCTGCAGCACCCCAGCAGAGTGGAGGTTCCTGTGCTGCTTCCTCTGGTGCTGGACCCCAGCAGAGAAGAGGGTCCTCTTGTGCTAGACCCATCCAGATAGGGGGTCCCCTGGTGCCGGACCAGAACAGCAGAGGGTGGTTCTCTGCTGCTGGACCACAGCAGGGAGGAGGGTTCATTCTTCTGGACCTCAGCAGGGATGATGGTCCTCTGCTGCTGGACCCCAGTACAGAGGAGGATCCTCTGCTGCCTAAAACCATCAGAGAGGCGCCTCATTTGCTGCTACCTCTCTGCTGGGGTCCAACAGAGTGGAGGGTCTTCTGTTTCCAGACCCCAGTAGCAGAGCAGGGTGCTCTGGTGCTGGAAAACAGCAGGGAGTAGGGTCCTCTGCTGCCGGCACCATCAGCAGAGGTGGGTCCTCTGGTGCCGGAACCAAGCTACAGAGGGGGTTCCTCTGCTACCAGACCCCAGCAGCAGTAGAGCATCCTCTTCTGCCGTAAAACAGCAGGGAGAATGGTTCTCTGCTGCCAGTCCCAGCAGCAGAGCAGGGTCTTCTGGTGCCGGACACCAGCAGCAGAAGGGAGGGGTCACTGGTGCGGGACCACAGCACAGAGTAGGGTACTCTGCTGCCAGACCCCAGCAGAGAGCAGAGTCCTGCACTGCAGGACCCCAGAAGAGAAGGAGGGTCCTCTCGTGCTAGACCCCAGGAGAGGAGGGTGCTCTGCGGGGGGAATCCAGCACATAGGAGGGTCGTCCTGTGCCGGACCCCAGCAGAGAGGTATGTCATCTGGTGAAACACCCCAGCACAGAGAAAGATCCTCTGTTGCTGGACCCCAGCAGAGAGGGAGGTCCTCTGGTGCCAGACCCCAAAAGCAGAGGAGGGTCCTCTGCTGCCAGACCACAGCAGGGAGGAGTGTCCTCTGCTGTCTGACCTGAGCAGTAGAGGATTGTCCTCTGCTGCCGGGCCCCAGCAGAGATGAAGGTCCTCTGCTGCTCGAGCAAGCTGAGAGGAGGGTCCTCTGGTGCTGGACCCCAGCAGAGAATGGTGTCCTCTATTGATGGACCCCAGCAACAGAGGAGGGTTCTCTGTTGTTGGACGCCAGCAGAGTGTAGGGTGTTGTTGTGCAGGACCTCAGCAGAGAGGAGGGACTCTGCTGCCGTACCAAGGAAGGGAGGAGGGTCCTCAGCTGCAGGAATCCAGCAGAAGGAGGGTCCTCTGCTGCCAGACCCCAGTAGCAGAGTGGGTCCTCTGGTGCCGGACCCTAGCATCAGAGGGGAGTCCTGTGCTTCCAGACACCAACAGCACAGGGATGAATTCTGCTGTTGGACCCCAGCAGAACATGGATGTTGTTTGCAGCCAGAAACCTGCATAAGGAGTGTCATTTGCTACCAAACCCCAGCAGGACAAGGGGGACTTCTGGTACCAAAACCCAGCAGCAGAGGGGGGTTCTTTGCTGCTGGAACCCAGGAGCATAAGGGGCTTCTCTGCTCCCGGAATCCAGCAGCACAAGAGCCTCTCTGCTGCTGGACATCAGGAGAGAGGAGGGTCCTCTGCTGCAGGACCACAGCAGAGAGGAAGGTCCTCTGCTGCTGGAACCCAGCAGAAGATGAGGGTCCTCTGCTGCAGGACGCCAGTAGAAGAGTAGGATCCTCTGTGTGTCCTCTCTTTGGGGTCCAGTAGGGAGCAAGGTTCCTCTGCAACTTCCCCTATGCTGTGGTCCAGGAGCAGAGGCGGGTCCTATGCTGCAGGGGACCAGCAGGAGAGGAGGGTAATTTGCAACTACCTCTCCACTGGGGTCAGGCAACAGAGGTGGGTTCTCTGCTGCCTCACCAGAGCAGCAGAAGGCGGTAATCTGGTGCTGGACCCCAGCAGAGTGGAGTGTCCTCTGCTGCTCGACCCCAGTAGGAGTGGAGAGTACTTGGGTACTGCACCACAGCAGAACAAGGTATTCCTCTGATGCCGGACCCTAGGAGCAGAGGGGAGTTCTCTGCTGCCAGACTCCAGGAGCATATAGAGGTTCTCTGCTGCTGGACCCCATCAGCAGAGGGGGATCTTCTGGTGCCGGGCTCCAGCAGCAGAGGAGGGTCCTCTGGTGCTAGACCCCAGCAGAGATTGTTGTCATCTGGTTTCAGACAACAGCAGCAGTGGTGGATGCTTTGCTGCTGTACCCAGCAGAGAGGGTGGTCCTCTGCCACCAGACCCCAGCAGGGAGGAGGGCCCTCTTGCCTCCAGAACCCAGCAGGGAGGAGGGTCTTCTGGTGCCGGACCCCAGCAGCAGAAGAGGTTCCTCTGCTGATGGACCCGAGCAGGGGGGAGGGTCCTCTGTTGCAGGAACCCAGCAGAAACAGGGTCCTCATCTGTCGGATCCCAGCTGAAGATTAGGGTCCTGTGCTTTGTCCTCTCTTTGGGGTCCAGCAGGAGATGAGTGTCCTCTGCAACTTCCTCTCTGCTGTGGTCCCATAGCAGAGGAGACTCCTCTAGGCTGGAGTTCAGCAGCTGAGAACCCTCCTCTCTGCTGTGTCAGGCAGGAGATGATGCTGCTCTGCTGCTGGGATCTGACAGCAGGAGAGGAGGGTCCTCTGCTGCTGGAACAGGAAAGAAGAGGAGGGTCCTCTACTGCAGGACTCCAGCTGAGAGGAACGTCCTCTGTTGCTTCTTTTCTGCTTCACTCCAGCAGAGAGAAGGGTCCTCTCATGCTAGACACCAGCAGAGAGGATGGTCCTCTGCTGCTTCCTCTCAGTTGGGGTCCAGCAGAAGAGTAGGGTCCTCTGCTGTCGGACGCAGCAGCAGTGGAGGGTCTTCTAATGCCGGGCGCCAGCAGAGAGGAGGGTATTCTGCTGCTCCACCCCAGCAGAGAGGAGGGTCCTGTGCTGCAGGAACCCAGCAGAAAGAGGGTTCTCTGCTGTAGGACCCCAGGAGCATTGAGAAGTTCTCTGATGCTGGATCCCAGCAGCAGAGGAGGGTCTTCCTCTGCCGAACGCCATTAGAAGAGGGTCACCTGCTGTTTCCACTCTTTGGGGCCCAGTCGGGGACGAGGGTCTTCTTCAACTTCCTCTGTGCTGTGGTCCAGCAGCAGAGGAGGGTCCTCTGGTGCTGGACCCCAGCAGAAGCGTAGGGTCCTCTGCAGTGTCCTCTCTTTGGGGTCCAGTACGCAACGAGAGTCCTCTGCAACTTTCCCTCTGCTGTCGTCCAGCAGCAGAGGACAGAGTCCAGCAGAGGAGGGTCCTCTGCTGCTGGACCCCAGAAGCAGAAGGCAGTCCTCTGGTACTGGACCCCACGAGCAGGGGACGTTCCTCTGCTGCGGGACCACAGCAGAAAGGAGGGTCCTAGGCTTCCGGACCCCAGCAGAGAGGATCATTCTCTGCTGCCGAAACTTTGCAGAAGAAGGTGGTCCTCTACTGCCGGACGCCAGTAGAAGAGGAGGATCCTCTGCTGCTTCCTCTCTGCTGGGATCCAATAAATAGGCGGGTCCTCAGGTACTGGACCCCAGGAGAGAGGAGGGTCCTCTGCTGTCTGACCCCAGCAGAGGGGGGAGTTTCTCTGCTGCCAAACAACAGCACAGAAGATATTCCTCTGGTACCGGACCACTGCAGAGAGGACGGTCCTCTGCTGCTGGAGCCAGCAGAGAGAGGTGGGTACTCTGCTGTAGGACACCAGTAGAAGAGGAATGTCCTCTGCTGCGTCCTCTCTTTGGGGTCCAGCAGGAAGAAGGGTCCTCTGCTGCAGGGGTGCAAGGTCCTCTGCTGCCAAACCCCAGGAGCAGAGGGGGTCCTCTGGTGCCGGACTCCAACAGAGAGGAGTGTCCTATCCTGCTTCCTCTCTGCTGAGGTTCAACAGAGTAGGACCTCTGCTACTGGATCCCAGCTGCTTAGGAGGGTCTTCTGGTGCCGGACCCCAGCAGAAGGGGGGTGTTCTCTGCTGCCGCACCCCTTAGCAGAGGAAGGGACTATGCTGCCAGACCACAGCAGAAGAGTTTCCTCTACTGCCAGAACCCAGCAGAGAGGAGGGTCCTCCTCTTTGTCCTCTCTAAGGGGTCCAGCAGGAGACGAGTGACTCTGTAACTTACTCTCCTCTGTGGTCCAGCAGCAGAGGATGATACTCGGAGGCAGGGGTCCAGCAGTAGAGGAGGATCCTCTGCTGTATGAATCCAGCAGCTGAGTAGTGTCCTCTACTGCTGGACCCCAGCTGCTTATGAGGGTCCCTGCTGCTCGACCCCAGCAGAGACTAGTGTACTCTGGTTTCGGACATCAGCAGAGAGGGGTGTCCTCTGGTGCCGGACCGCAACAGAGAGGAGTGTTCTCTGCTGCAGCACCCCTTAGCAGAGGAGGGACCTATGCTGCCAGACCACAGCAGAGGAGTTTCCTCTACTGCCGGAACCCAGCAGAGAGGAGGGTCCTCCTCTTTGTCCTCTCTTAGGGGTCCAGCAGGAGACGAGTGTCCTCTGTAACTTACTCTCTGCTGTGGTCCAGCAGCAGAGGATGAACCTCGGAGGCAGGGGTCCAGCAGTAGAGGAGGATTCTCTCCTGCTGGAACACAGCAGAAGAGGAAGGTCCTCTGCTGCGGGACCCCAGCTGAGTAAAGGCTCCTCTTCTGCTTTCTCTCTGCTGTGCCACAGCAGAGAGGAGGGTCCTTTGCTGCTGGACCAAAGCAGAGAGTAGTGTCCTTTGCTGCTTCCTTTCTGCTGGGGTTCCTAAGCAGAGGAGGGTGCTGTGCTATCGGACACAACAGCAGTGGAGGGTCCTCTGCTGCAGGACCACAGCTGGGAGGAGGGTCTTTCGTACTAGTCCCCAGCAGAGAGGATGGTCCTCTGCTGCCTGACCCCAGCCGGGAGGAGGGGCCTCTGCTGCCAGACCCCAGCAGAGAGGAGTCTTCTGATGCCGGACCCGAGCAGCAGAGGAGGTTCCTCTGATGCCAGAATAGAAGCAAACGAGGGTCATCGGCTGTCAGACCCCAGATGGCAGGAGGGTCCTCTGCTGTATGAACCCAACAGCAGAGCAGCGTCCTCTGCTGCTGGACCCCAGGAGTAAGGAGGGTCCCTGCTGCTCGACCCCAGCAGAGACTAGGGTACTCTGGTTTCAGACCTCAGCAGAGATTGGTGTCTTCTGGTGTCGGACTCCAGCAGCAGAGGATGGTCCTGTTCTGTGGTACCCGAGCAGGGAGGAGGGTCCTCTGCTGCCATACCATAGCAAGGAGGAAGGACCTTTGTGGCCGGACCCCAGCAGCAGAGTTGGGTCCTCTGGTGCCCGACACCAGCAACCTAGTAGGGTCTTCTGGTGCAGGACCTCAGAAGGGAGAAAGGTCCTCTGCTGCCAGACCACAGCAGCAGAGAGGGGTACTCTGGTTCCGGATCCTAGCAGCAGAGTGGGTGTCCTCTGCTGCCAGACAATAGCAGCAGAGGGGGATCCTCTGGTGCTGGAACCCAGCAATAGAGGGGGGTACTCTGCTGCCAGACAACAGAAACATAGGGAGATCCTACAGTTCCAGAACCCAGCAAAGAAGGGGAGTCCTCTCCTGCTGGATCCCAACAGCTGAGGAGTGTCCTCTGGTACCAGACCCCAGCAGAGAGAAGGGTCCTCTGCTGCCAGACACCATCACAAGATTAGGTCCTCTGCTGTGTCCTTTCTTTAGGGTCCAGTATGGGACGAGGGCTCCCTGCAACTTCCTCTCTGCTGTGGTCGAGCAGCAAAGGAAGGCCTCTGCTGCAAGGTTGCAGCAGCAGAAAAGAGTCCTCTGCTGTGGGACCCCAGCAGCAGAGCAGCATCCTCTGCTGCCAGACCACAGCATCAGAAGGGGATCCGCTGCTGTCGGATACCAGCAGCAGAAGCTAGTCTTCTGCTGACGGACGCCAGCAGCAGAGGGAGGTCCTATGCTGCCGGACGCCATCACAAGATTATGTTCCTACAGTACCGGATGCCAGCAGATGAGGGGGGTCCTCTGGTACCGGACACCAGCAGAGAGGAAGGTCCTCTGGTGCCAGACCCCAGCAGTAGAGGAGTGTCCTCTTGGCCCGGACACCAGCAGCAGATAGGTGGGTCCTCTGGTGTGGAACCCCAGGAGTGGAAGAAGATCCTCTGGTGCAGGACCACAGAAGAGAGGAGGGTCCACCACTGCCGGACCCCAGCAGAGAGGAGGGTCCTTTGCTCCCAGACCTCAGCAAAGAAGAGGGTGCTCTGCTGCCGAACATCAGCAGAGAGTAGGGTCCTCTGCTGCTGTATCCCAGCAGAGAATAGGGTCATTTGTTGCCGGACTCCAGCAGACAGGAGGGACCCTGCTGCTAGACCCAAGTACATCAGGGAAGAGTGTCCTCTGGTGCTGGACCCCAGTAGGAAAGGAGGTTCCTATGCTCCCTGACGCTAACACTGAGGAGGGTCCTCTGCTGCCAGACCCCAGCAGAACAGGAGTGTCCTCTACTGCTTCCTCCGTTTGATGCCCACCCAGAGAGGAGTGTCCTCTGCAGCTTCCTCTCTGCTGGGGTACAGCAGAGAGGAGAGTCCACTGGTGCCGGACCACAGCAGAAGAGGAGTGTATTCTCCTGCGTCCTCTCCCTGGGGTGCAGCATGAGGGGAGGGTCCTCTGCAACTTCTTCTCTGCTGTGGTCTAGAGCAGAGAAGCACCTCACTGCAGGGGTCGCGCAGAAGAGGAGGGTGGTCTGCTGTTGGACCCCGGAAGGCAGGAGTTTCCCCGGCTGCCATACCCCAGCAGGGAGGAAAATCCTCTGCTGCCCCCCTCAGCAGCAGAGGATCCTCTGGTGCCAGATCCCAGGAGCAGAGGAGTGTCCTCTGCTTCCAGACCCCAGCATGGAGGAGGGTCCTCTGCTGCCGGAACCCAGCAGAGAGGAGGATTCGTTGCTACCAGAACCCAGCATCTGAGGGGGTTCCACTTGTGCTGGACCCCAGCAGCAGAGGACTGTCCTCTGCTTCCAGAACCCAGCATGGAGGAGGGTCCTCTGTTGCCGGAACCCAGTTGAGAGGAGGGTCCTCTGCTGTCGGATCCCAGCAGGGAAGAGGGTCCTCTGCTGCCTGAACCCAGCAGGGAGGAGTCCTCTGCTGCCGGACCCCAGCAGAGAGCAGGGATTCTCGGCTTCATCCTCTCTTTGGGGTCCAGCAGGAGACAAGTATACTTTGCATCTTCCTCTCTGCTGAGGTCCAGCTGCAGAGGAGGGTCCTCTGTGGCTGGACCACAACATGGAGGAGGTATCTATGCTACTTCCTCTCTGCTCCACCCCAGCACTGTGGAAGTTCCTCTGCTGCCAAAGAACAACAGCTTGGAGAGTCCTCTGCTTCTGGACCCCAGCAGAGAGGAGGGTCCTCTGCTGCCAGACCCCAGCAGAACAGGAGGTTCCTCTGCTGCTTCCTCTCTTTGCTGTCCAGCAAGAGAAGAGGGTCCTCTGCTGTTCCTCTCTGCTGGGTTCCATCAGCAGATGAAAGTCCTCTGCTGCTGAAATCCAGAAGGAGAGGAGGGTCCTCTGCTGCCAGACTCCTGCAGAGGGCAGGGTCCTCTATTGCTTCCTCTCTGCTGGAAACTAGCAGAGACGAGTGTCCTGTCGTGCTAGACCCCAGCAGAAAAAAGGGTCCTCTGCTGATGGACCAAAGCAGCTGAGGAGGCTCCATTGTTGCCAGACTCCAACAGCAGAGGAGGGTCCTTGTGTTCCGCACCAAAGCAGCATAGGATGGTGATCTGCTGATGGACCCCACCAGCAGAGGAGGGTCCTCTGGTGCCAGAACCCAGCAGCAAGGAGGGTCTTTTTCTACCGGACCCCAGAAGCAGAGTAGGTCCTGTGGTTCCGAACACCAGCTGCAGAGGAGGGTCCTCTGTGGCTGCTGGACCCCAGCAGCAGAGAGGAGGGTCCTCTGCGGCTTCCTCTCTGCTGCGGTCCAGCAGAGAGGATGGTCCTTTGGTGCTGGACCACAGCAGAGAGGAAGGACCTCTGATGCTTCCTCTCTCCTGGCGTCCAGCAGCAGGGATGAGGGTCCTCTGTTGCCGGACCTTGCAGGGATTAGGGTCCTCTGCTGCCACACCCAAGCAGGGTGGAGGGTCCTCTGCTGCTGGTCCCCAGCAGGCAGGATGGTCCTCTGCTGCTGAACCCCAGCAGGGAGGAGGTTCCTCTGCTTCCGGATTCCGGAAAGTTTTCTGGGTACCTCATCTGCGAACCATCAGTGCTAGTCAGCTGGTGTGTAATTCCAGTCTCAGAGGGTCCATGGACATGCTGACGTGGGACCCCAGATTCCACTGGGATTGGGGAATGCTGAATTAGGATCAAGGTCCAAGAGGGCTCGTGGGTACACAGACATGGACCCAAGGTCTCACGGGGCCCATGGGCACACTGATGTGGGATTCCAGCTCCCAGAGGGTCCGTGTGCACACTCACATGGGATTCCAGCTCCAATAGGGCTCGTGGGCTTACTGACAGGGACTCCACATCCCTCAGGGCCTCTGGGGACCGTGACGTGCAACACCAGCTTCTAGTTCTCCTTGTGCCCTAGGTTGTACCTTGCTGGTGAAGACAGACAGCCACTTCCTAGCACAGAGGCCTGGCCTGATGCAAGGCCACAAGCGTCCTCCACCCCCTCCTGATCCTTCATATGCGGGCTGTTTGGCCTTGGAGCCCAATCTTCAAGGGACACATATAAAGGAATTCTGTCCAGGATTCCCACCTGAGTCTAGGATGGCTGGGGCTGGACCTCTACTGCTCAAAATGCCTCAGCCAACCAGGGGTAGAAAGGGCAGATTAGGCCCCCTCTCATGGCCAGCAGGACTCACTGCAGGACGCTCCTCCAGGCTCTCCTGCACAAGCAAGGGAAACAATCCCAGCCTAAGAGAAATTCACTCTCAAGGACACACTTTGGAGATCTTGCACAGAAGTCACAGGACAGAAGCCCTACGCACACCCTTGGGGTCTGCATTGGCAGACAAAAGCAGTCTTCAGTCACAGCACACTCCCTACCACCCAGGACAGCAGCTTTCTTTCACTTCCTTCCCTCCTGCATGCCTGTCTGGATCTGTCCTGTTTTGTTTGAAGCACACAGGAACAGACAGGGAGAGAGAGCAATCTTTCTTGCATCTGCTGGCTCACTTCCCAAGGACCGCCACCACAGCCAGATGTGGCTGGGCCAGGACAAGCCCGGACACCAGCAACTTTTTCCACATGTCCCACAGGGGCACAGGGGCACACGGGCACAAGCCACTGCGCCATCCTCTACTGCTCTCCCAGCACCATCGGCAGGGAGCTAGACTGCAGGGGAAGCAGTCAGGACTTGAAGCAGCACCCATACAGGCCATCTGCCTGGCAGCCTGAGGCTTGAGGCCCTCGGACACCACGTAGCACCACCCCAAGCCGCTCCAACGATTCCACCCCTAGCTGCATTCTTCAGCAGCTCCTTCACCAGGCCCGTGAATGCACTTGTCCTCCAGGCTTGCATAACTTTTGCTGTTGCGTGCTGAGAGAGCAGAGGGCACCAATATGGCATCCAGGCATGCTGCTACTCTACCTGTCTAATGAGATGGACCTCTGTGGAGAGTACACGTCAGCTCTTGGGGTTTCTTGGTTCAGGTGGCACATCAGTGGCAGCTGATGGTCCCCAGGTGGCCTGCAAGAGAAAGAGTCTTGAATCCAGGATGCTCCTGGAGGATGGTGAAGCATTCCCTGGTGAACGAAAGGCCAATGGCATTTGGTAGGAGGTTGTGGGGCCAAATTCCTGCCTCCAATGCACACGATGGCCATGCCTGACAACCCCCCTCCCCCAAGTGTTTCCTAGGATACCCTGAAGAAGGCAAAATGGTCCTCGTGAGCCCATGCCTGCCCATGGCATGGGAGGGCCTATTTTGTGCAGGCCTTGGTTGCTCCCAGGCCACCGTCATACCTGCTGGAAAGCGGGACTGCATGTCCCAGGGTGCTCTTGCAGAAGCTAACGCCTGGGACTTCCTATTCCAGATGACTGGTGTCTTTGGTGCTTACTTGTCCTTCCACTGTTCCATCCTTTGGATCCCACAAGCCCAGACACCACCCAGCTAGGCAGAGGAAGGCCGAGTGCTGTATCACCCTAACTGCCACCCCACACATGCAATAATACACGAAGGCCTCTCTGCAGCCCATCGGGGAGCAGTTGCACTTGCTAAAGAAAGCCCAGGCCCTGTACCCAAGGGTGCTTTGTGATGAAAGGGGGTAGTGGCAAGGTTTCCTGTGAGCTCATCTGCGAAAGATCAATGCTAGCCAGTCAGTGAGTAACTCCAGGCACCAGAGGGTCCTTCTGCACACTGACGTGGGACTCCAACACCCAGAGTGCCTGTGGGCACACTGACGTTTGTATCAAGCTCCTACAAGACCCATGGGCATAGTGACATGAGACCCCAATTCCCAACAGGACACATGGGCACGCTGAACTAGGACTCAGTATCCCAGAGGGCCCATGTGCACACTGACATGGGTCTCCTGCTCTCAGAGGCCCATGAGCACGCTAATGTGAGTCTCCAGCTCCCATAGGGACTCTGGGCACGCTGACATGGGACTCCATCTACCACAGGGCCTCTGGGTGCCCTAATGTGGAACTCCAGCTCCCAGCACTCTCCCCATGTCCTATGTGGTATCTTAATGGTGAAGGCACACAGCCACTTCCTAGCACAGAGGTCCAGGATGATGCAAGACCACAATCATCCTCAACCCCCTCCTGGACCTTCGTTTGCAGGCTTTTCAGCCTTACTCCAAACTTCAAGGGACAAGTATTCAGGAACATTCTCCAGGACCCCCACCTGACACTAAGATGGCTGGGGCTTGGCTGTCTAGTGTTCAAAAGGAATGAGACCAACCAGGGGGAGAAAGGGCAGCTTATGCGCCCTCTCATGGACAGCAGGACTCACTGCAGGACGCTCCTCCAGGCTCTCCTGTACAAGAGAAACAAACTCGGCCTGAGAGATATTCACTCTCAAGAACACACTTAGGAGATCTTGCACAGGAGTCTCAGGGCAGAAGCCCTACGCACACCCTTGGGGTCTGCATTGGCAGACAAAAGCAGTCTTCAGTCACAGCACAGCATACAGCACACAGCACACAGCACACTCCCTGCCAGGAGGCCAATAGCAATCTCTCTCTTCCTGCCTTCTTGCCTGCCTGCCTGAATCTGTCCTGTTTGCTTGGAGCACACAGGAACAGAGAGGGAGAGAGAGAGCAATCTTTCTTGCATCTGCTGCCTCTCTTCCCCAGGTACAACCACCAGAGCTAGATGTGGCTGGGCCAGGACAAACCCAGGAACCAGGAGCTTCCTCCACATGTCCCACAGGGGCACAGAGGCACAGGGGCACAAGCCCCTGCGCCATCCTCTGTTGCTCTCCCAGCACCATCGGCAGGGAGCTGGACTGCAGAGGATGCTGTCAGGTCTTGAAGCAGGACCCATACAGCTGAACTGCACACAAGCCTCACAGGCTGAGGCTTGACACTTTAGGACCCCTCCCCAACCACCAAAACCCGCACCACCCGACAACATCCCTTACCAGTTTCTTCAACAGCTCCTTCAACAGGCCGGTGAAAGTACCTGTCCCCCTTGCTGGCATAACTTTGGCTGTTCCGTGCTGAGCGAGCAGCGGGCACCAACAAGGCATCCAGGCATGCTGCTACTCTACCTCTCCTGGTGAGAAAGCCTGTGTGGGAAAGACACGTCAGCTGTTGGGGTTTCTTGGTTCAGATGGCACATCAGTGGCAGCTGATGGTTCACAGGTGACCTGCAGGAGAAAGTATCTTGAATCCAGTATGGTCCTGGAGGAGGGTGAAGCATTCCCTGGTGAACAAGAGGGCAATTGCATTTGACAGGGCACTCTGGGACCAAATTCATGCCTCCAATGCGCACGACACATGTTTAATAGGATGCCTTGTAGAATGGAATATGGTTCCTGTGATCCCATTCTTGAAGATGGCATGGAGGCCCTCCCTTTTGCAGGTTTGGTGGCTCCCCATCCACCATCTCTGCTAGATAGTGAGAATGCATGTCCAGGGTGCTCTTGCAGCAGCTAAGGCCTGGGACTTCCTATTCCAGATGACTGGTGACCTCTGGTGCTTACTTACCCATCCACCTGCTCCTGGCTTAGGAGCCCACATGCCCAGATTCCACCCAGCTAAGCAGAAGAAGTCCGAGTGGTGTATCACACTAACTGCCACTCCAGAAATGCAAAAATGCACAAAGGCCTCTATGCAGCCCATCGGGAAGCTTCACCACTTGCTAAAGAACACCTAGTTCCTGCCCCTAATGGTGCTCTGTGAGGAAAGAGAGTGGTGTAAATGTTTCCAAGGATCTCATCTGCAAAAGACCAGTGCTAGTCAGCTGTTGAGTAACTCCAGGTCCCAGAGGGTCCATGGGCACACTGACGTGGGACACTAGCACACAGAGGGTGCGTGGGCACAATGACCTAGGATTTCAACTCTCAGAGGGACCATGGACAAACTGATGTGAGTCTCCATGTTTCAGAGGGCCCTTGGAGAGACTGATGTGGGACTCCAGCTCCCACAGGGCCTCTGGGTGCCCTGACGTGGAACTCCAGCTCGCAGGTTTCCCCAGTGCCCTCTGATGTTCCTTGCTGGTGAAGGCACACAGCCACCTCCTAGCACAGAGGCCTGGGCTGATGCAAGGACACAGGCATTCTATACACACTCCTGGACCTTGGTATGCGGGCTGTTCTGCCTTGGACCCCAATATTCCAGCATTCTGTGTCCAGGAACACTGTCCGGGAGCACCATCTGACGCTAGGATGCCTTGGGCCAGGCCGTCTTGTGCTCAAAAGGCCTGAGCCCACAAGGGGTAGAAAGGCAACTTTGCACGCTCTCTCGTGTATAGTTGAACTCACGGCAGGACGCTCTTCCTGTCTCTCCTGCCCAGACATGGGAATCAAACCTGGCCTGAGAGAAATTCACTATCAAGGACACTTTTTGAAGAGGTTTCACAGGAGTGCCAGGACGGAAGACCTACGTATGCCCTTGGGGTCTGCATTGGCAGACAAAAGCAGTCTAGAAACACAGGACACAGCACACAGCACACACCCACCGAGCTAGGCAGAGGAACGCCGCGTGTTGTATCACCACAACTGCCACTCCACACATGCAAAAACACATGAAGGCCTCTTTGCAGCCCATCAGGGAGCTGCTCCACTTGGTAAAGAAAGTCAAGGGCCTACCTAGGGTTGCTCAGCTAGGAAAGGAGGTGGTGTAAATGTTTCTGGGGACCACATCTGTGAAAAATCAGGGCTTGTCAGCCTGTGTGCAACTCCAGGTCCCAGAGGGTCTGTTGGCACGCTGATGTGGGACTCCAGCTCTCAGAGGGCCTGTGGGCACGCTGATGTGGGACTCTAGCTCCCAGGTTTCTCCCCGTGCCCTAGGTTGTACCTTGCTGGTGAAGGCACACAGCCACTTCCTAGCACAGAGCCTCAGCCTGATGCAAAGCTACAAATGTCCTCCAAACCATCCTGGACCTTGGTATGAGGGCTGTTCTGCCTTGGACCCCAATTTTCCAGCGACACATATCCAGGAACACTGTAATGGACCCCCACCTAACACTAGGATGGCTCTGGCTGGGCCTTCTTGTGCTCAAAAGGCCTGAGGACAACCAGGGGTAGAAAGGGCAGCTTTGCGCACCCTCTCGTGGTCAGCAGGACTCATTGCATGACGCTCCTCCAGTCTCTACTGCACAAACAAGGGAAACAAACCTGGCTTGAGAGAGATTCACTCTCAAGGACATTCTTCGGAGAGGTTGCACAGGAGTCCCAGGACTGAAACACCACACATGTCCTTGGGGTCCTCGTTGGCAGACAAAAGCGGTCTAGAGCCACAGCACAGTACACAGCACACAGCACACTCCCTCCCAGGAAGCCAGCAGTTTTCTTTCTCTTCCTTCCTTCCTGCCTGTATCCCTCTGTCCTGTTTGCTTTGAAGCACAGAGGAACAGAGAGTGAGACAGAGCAAACTTTCTTGCATCTGCTGGCTCACTTCCTCAAGAACCACCACCAGAGCCAGCTGTGGCAGGGCCAGGACAAGCCCAGGAACCAGGAGCTCCATTCACATGTCATAAAGGTTCACGGGGAACAGGGGCACAACCCCTGCACCATCCTCCACTGCTCTCCCAGTATCATCAGCAGGGAGCCTGATTGCAGGGGAAACAACCAGGACTTGAAGCAGCACCTATACAGGCCATCTGCCTGGCAGGCTGAGGCTTGACACCCTTGGACACCACACTGAGGCCCCAAAAGACGGGGTTCCTGAGGTGGACCCTCTCGCTGAGTCCGCAACAGAGAGAGAGGGTCAGGCTATGAGGATCTCTCTCGATGAGGCTCCAGCAGAGGGGTTCCAAGGGGGACCCTCTCAATGAGGCCCCAGTAGAGTGGGTACCGAGTAGGATCCTCTCATTGAGGCGACAGTAGAGAGAAAGGAGGTGTCAGAGAGGGACACTCTCGCTGAGGCTCCAGCAGAGGGGGTCCCGAGTGGTACCCTCCCCCTGAGGCATCCACAGAGAGGGAAGGGGGTTCGGGGGTCCATCTCGCTGAGGCCACAGCAGAGTGGGTCCCGAGTGGTACCTTCTCTCCTAGGACCCCAGCAGAAAGGTTAGATGGCTCCAGGTGTCCCTCTAGCTGAGGCCCCAGCAGCCAGGGAGGGGTTCGCCGGGGGTTCCTCTTGCTGAGGCCCCAGCAGAGGGGCTCCCGAGATGGACCTTCTCGCAGATACCCCTGAGATAGGGAGGGAAGTGGGGGCAAAGGTCCCTCTCACTGAGGCCCAAGCAGAGTGGGTCCCGAGGGTGACCCTCTCGCTGAGGCCCCTGCAGAACAGTTCCCAAGGTGGATGATCTCGCCGAGGCCACTGCAGAGGGGGTCCCGAAGGAAACCTCTCGCTCTGGCCCCAGCACAGAGGGTTCCAAGGGCGACCCTCTCGCTGAGGCCCCAGCAGAGGGGCGTCTTGAAGAAGTCCCTCCCGTTGAGGCCGCAGTAGAGGGGCTCCAAGGGTGACCCTCCCGCTGAGGCCCCAGAGGAGAAAAAGAGGGTGTGGGTCCCAAGGGGGACCGTCTCGCTGAGGTCCCAGCAGAGAGGGAGGGGTGCTCCGTGGTTCCCTCTCGCTGTGGCCCCAGCAGAAGGAGTCTCGATGGGACCCTCTTGCTGAGCCCCAAGCAGAGAGATGGGGTCCAAGGGGGAACCTCTCACTGAGGCCACAGCAGAGACAGAGGGGGGGTCCGAGGGCGACCCTCTTGCTAAGGCCACAGCAGATAGGAAGAGGGGCTCCGGGTGTCCCTCTCGCTTAGGCCACAGCAGAGAGGGTAGCTGGCTCCGCAGGTCCCTCTCGTTGAGACCTCAGCAGAGGGGATCCCATGGGAGACCCTCTCGCTGAGGCCCTGGCAGCGTGGGAGGGGTTGTCGGGGGTCCTTCTAGGTGAAGCCCCAGCAGATGGGGTCCCGAAGGGGACCCTCTCGCTGAGGCCCCAGCAGAGACAGAGGGAGGGATCCGAGGGGGACAATCTCACTGAGGCCCCAGCAGAGGAGGTCCCAAGGTGGACTATCTCGCTGAGGCCCCAGCAGAGGGGGTCCAGGGGAACTCTCTTGCTGAGGCCTCAGCAGAGAGAGAGGGGTTGTCCGAGGGGGATTCTCTCGCTGAGACCCCAGCAGAGGGGGTCCCGAGGGAAAACCTCTCGCTCTGTCCCTGGCAGAGGGGGTTCCGAGGGGACCCTCTTGCTGAGGCAGCAGCAGCGAGGGAGGGAGTCGCCAGCGGTTCCTCTCAAAGAGGCCGCAGCAGAGATGGAGGGGATATCCGAGGGGGACCCTCTTCGTGAGGCCCCAGCAGAGATGGAGGGGTGCTCGGGTGTCCGTACGCTGAGGCACTAGCAGTGAGGGAGGGTGGCTCTGGGGGTCCATTTTGCTTAGGCCCCAGCAGACGGGGTCCCGAGGTGGACCCTATCTCAGATGCCCCAGCAGAGATTGAGGCTCTGGCTCGAAGGGAAACTCTCACTTTGGCCCCAGCAGTCAGGGAGGGGGCACTGGGGGACCCTCTCGCTGAAACCCCAGCAGAGGGGGACTCAAGGGAGTCCCTCTCGATGAGGCCCCAGCAGATGGGATCCCGAGGGGACCCTCTCGCTGAGGCCCCATCAGAGAGAGAGAGAAAGGGGGTGGTTGTGAGTCCCTCTCGCTGAGGCCCCAGCAGAGAGAGGTGGGGTACAGGTGGCACCCTCTCGCTGAACTAGGACTCAGTATTCCAGAGGGCCCATGTGCACACTGACATGGGTCTCCTGCTCTCAGAGGCCCATGAGCACGCTAATGTGAGTCTCCAGATCCCATAGGGACTCTATGCACGCTGACATGGGACTCCATCTACCACAGGGCCTCTGGGTGCCCTAATGTGGAACTCCAGCTCCCAGCACTCTCCCCATGTCCTATGTGGTATCTTAATGGTGAAGGCAAACAGCCACTTCCTAGCACAGAGGTCCAGGCTGATGCAAGACCACAATCATCCTCAACGCCCTCCTGGACCTTCGTTTGCAGGCTTTTCAGCCTTACCCAAACTTCAAGGGACAAGTATTCAGGAACACTCTCCAGGACCCCCAATTGACACTAGGATGGCTGGGGCTTGGCTGTCTAGTGTTCAAAAGGAATGAGCCCAACCAGGGGGAGAGAGGGCAGCTTATGCGCCCTCTCATGGACAGCAGGACTCACTGCAGGACGCTCCTCCAGGCTCTCCTGCACAAGAGAAACAAACCCGCCTGAGAGACATTCACTCTCAAGAACACACTTTGGAGATCTTGCACAGGAGTCCCAGGACAGTAGCCCTACGCATAGCCTTGGGGTCTGCATTGGCAGACAAAAGCAGTCTTCAGTCACAGCACAGCACACAGCACACAGCACACTCCCTGCCAAGAGGCCAATAGCAATCTCTCTCTTCCTGCCTTCTTGCCTGCCTGCCTGAATCTGTCCTGTTTGCTTGGAGCACACAGGAACAGAGAGTGAGAGAGCGAGCAATCTTTCTTGCATCTGCTGCCTCTCTTCCCCAGGGACCAACACCAGAGCTAGATGTGGCTGGGCCAGGACAAGCCCGGGAACCAGGAGCTTCCTCCACATGTCCCACAGGGGCACAGAGCCACAGGGGCACAAGCCCCTGCGCCATCCTCTGTTGCTCTCCCAGCACCATCGGCAGGGAGCTGGACTGCAGAGGATGCTGTCAGGTTTTGAAGCAGCACCCATACGACTGAACTGCACACAAGCCTCGCAGGCTGAGGCTTGACACTTAGGACCCCTCCCCAACCACAGAAACCCGCACCACCCGACTCCATCCCTTACCAGTTTCTTCAGCACCTCCTTCAACAGGCCGGTGAAAGTACCTGTCCCCCTTGCTGGCACAACTCTGCCTGTTCCGTGCTGAGCGAGCAGCGGGCACCAACAAGGCATCCAGGCATGCTGCTACTCTACCTCGCCTGGTGAGAAAGCCTGTGTGGGAAAGACACGTCAGCTGTTGGCGTTTCTTGGTTCAGGTGGCACATCAGTGGCAGCTGATGGTCCACAAGTGGTCCGCAGCAGAAAGCGTCTTGGATCCAGGATGGTCCTAGAGGAGGGTGAAGCATTCCTTGGTGAACGAGAGGGCAGTGGCTGGTGGTAGGAGGCTGTGGGGCCAAATTCCTGCCTCCAATGCACACCACCGAGATGCCTCATCTCACAAATGTTTACTATGATGCCCTGAAGAAGGGAAAATGTGTTCCCTCTAGCAGAACCAGTTCGTGGACACGGCGAAGGTCTGTGCATGAGTCTCCGACACGGAGAACAGAGATGGTGGAAGTCTCTCAAGTCTCCCCATTTTGCTCTTTCCCCCACACCCTCATGTACAGAACATTGCGTGCAGCTGAGCCCAATTAAACCAGGTGCTTTTAGCCCCAAGCCCGTTCCCCTAGTGCTCAGCTTAACGAGTGCTAATCATCTTAGCCCACAACAGGACCACATTTTTTGTTTTAAAGCTGACTTGAATGTGTCTGTCTTAGGTTGTAGACTCTCAGGTTATCAGCTTTACCCTTCATCGGGAATCTCTGTAGCATGACAGAGCCCCTGTCTTAGGTTGTTCAGTGCCTGGCCCATCTTACCTGTCACTGGCTGCCATTCAAGCATTGCCTGCTGCAGATGCACAACCCATACTCAGGGAGGCTGGTAACACTGTTCCATGGCTAGGAGTGTTTTTAGCTCGGTAGCAATGAGCAGACAGCAGTTCCCGGGCTTGGCAAAACATAGCACTACACAGGTGAAACATACATAAAGCATATGATGGGGAACAAGAGGCCCTGACCATAGGAGTATCTTTAGCTCGGTAGCAACGAGCAGACAGCAGTTCCCGGGCTTGGGAAGCATTTTGCACTTGCATAGGTGTTGCACACAAAAAGGCATACGATGGGGTACAAGAGGCCTAGACCCAATCTCACAGCCTCTGCTGTTCCTCTGCCAACAGATCAACCCGCAGTTACAACACAAGGGTGCCCACCCGCTCATGTGTATCAGTAAAGTCCTATTGTTCCATAATTCTGGCACTCTGTACCGCAACCTTGTTCATTGTCACCAAGGTAACTGGTGGTGGCGGCTGCTGATGTACTGGCTATGGTGGGTCGCCATTAGGCCAGTCTCTTTTATTCTTTATCAGGCCAACAGAGGCCTCTCCGTCAGTCGCAACAGACACAGGCAGGATTCAGGGCGGGGGCTGAAGAACAGCAGAATTGCAATTGCCATTCCAGCACGCTGTCAGGGTGCACTGGAACGTGGTGTCATTCACTTCAGAGGTGTTTTCTATATGTGAGAGAGAAACATGGGGATAGCACAGGCAGACACAAGCTTCAAATTCAAGGAGCTGAAGTTCACCCACGTGAGCGAGTCCTCAAGTTCAGAGGAATGATGGAACTAATAAATTCCACAGGAATCATTGCATTCCTAAAGAAGGGAAAACGGGGTGCTTGCCAGTCATGTCCAAACCCCACAAAGCTGCCACGTAGAGAAGGTGGGTATTTTCCCTGTGGTAATAACAGGGGAATGATAAGCAAAAGCACGGGCAGAGATTATGCTATTTATAAAGGGAGGGCCAGACCCCCAACAGCTGGGGTCTGATAGTCTGATAGTCTGGTCTGATAGTCTGATAGTCTGATAGTCTGGTTAAAATAGAAACTGGCAGGAAATGTCAGAACCTGGTGCTCATAGCAGTAAGACAAGATAAAGAGGGGGTGCTTTACAAATACTAACATACTTACATAATATATAAAGGCCTAATATACCTGCCTGAGGGGGAACCTCTCACGGAGGCCCCAGCAGAGATGGAGAGGGATTCCGAGGGGGACCCTCGGGCTGAGGACCCAGCAGACGGGTTCCTGAGTGGGACCCTCTCACTGAGGACACAGCACAGAGAGAGGGGAGGTCCGAGGGGGACTCTCGCTGAGGCAAGAGCAGAGGGGGTCCCAAGAGGGACCCTCTTGCTGAGGCCGCAGCAGAGAGGGGCCCTAGGTGGTCCCTCTCTCACTGAGGCCCCAGGAGAGGTGGTGCCCAGATGGACCCTCTCGCAGAGGACCCAGCAGAGAGGTAGTGGGACTCAGGGGTTCTTCTCACTGAGGCCCCAGAAGACAGAGTCCTGAGGGGGACCATCTCGCTGAGTCCCCAATAGAGAGAGAGTCGGGCTCTGATGATCACTCTCGATGAGGCCCAGGCAGAGAGAGAGATGGTGGTATGGGGGGACACTCTCGCTGAGGCCACAGCAGAGCGGGTCCTGAGTGGAATCCTCTCGCTGAGGCCACAGCATTGAGATAGGAAGGGTCCGAGGGGGACACTCTCGCTGAGGCCCCAGCAAAGTGGGACCCGAGTGGTACCTTCTCGCCTAGGCCCAGCAGAGAAGTTAGGTGGCTCTGGGTGTCCGTCTAGCTGGGACCCAAGCAAATGGGTTCGTTGGGGTTCCTTCTCGCTGAGGCCCCAGCAGAGGGGGTCCCAAGGGGGACCCTCTCGCTGAGGCCCCAGCAGAGAGGGAGGGGTCGCCAGGGTTCCCCCTCATTGAGTCCCCATCAGAGGGGGTCCCGAGGGGGTCTCTCTCGCTGAGGCCCCAGCAGAGGAGTTACCCAGGGGGACCCTCTTGCGGAGGCCCCAGCAGAGAGAGTGTGGGACTCAGAGGTCCCTCTCACTGAGGCCCCATACGACGGGGTCTTGAGGGGGACCCTCTGGCTGAGTCCCCAACACAGAGAGGCTTGGGCTCTGAGGATCTCTCTCGCTGAGGCCCCAGCAGAGGGGTTCCATGGGGAACACTGTCACTGAGGCCCCAGAGCGAGGAAGGGGTTGCGGAGGGTCCCACTAGCTGAAGCCCAGGTAGAGAGAGAGGGGGTGTCTGAGGAGGACCATCTCGCTGAGACCCAGGCAGAGGGGCTCACGAGATGGACCAACTTGCAGATGCCCCAGCAGATAGGGAGGGGATGGGGGGGCCAAGGGTCCCTCTCACTGAGGCCCCAGCAGAGTGGGTCCCGAGCAGGACCTTCTCGCTTAGGCCCCAGCAGGCAGAGAGAGAGAGAGAGAGAGAGAGAGAGAGAGAGAGAGAGAGAGAGAGAGAGAGAGAGAGAGAGGCGGCTGATGGTCCTTCTCCCTGAAGCCCCAGCAGACTGGGTCCCGAGGGGAAACCTCTAGCTGAGGCCCGAGCAACG
Source organism: Ochotona princeps (assembly GCF_030435755.1). Classification (NCBI taxonomy): domain Eukaryota; kingdom Metazoa; phylum Chordata; class Mammalia; order Lagomorpha; family Ochotonidae; genus Ochotona; species Ochotona princeps. The sequence goes on along the minus strand of NC_080832.1, from coordinate 151,885,851 downwards.
AGGAAGGGAGGGTCCGAGGGGGACCTTCTCCCTGAAGCCCCAGCAGAGTGGGTCTCAAGGGGGACCCTCTTGCTGAGGCCCCAGCAGAGGAGGTCCCAAGGTGGACGATCTTACTGTGGCACCAGCAGAGATGGTCCCGAGGGAAAACCTCTCACTCTGGACCCAGCAGAGGGGGTTGCGAGGGGGACCCTATCTCTGCGGCCCCAGCAGCGAGGGAGGGGAGCGCCTGGGTCCCTTTCACTGAGGCCCAGCAGAGGGGCTCCAGAGTGTGACCCTCTTGTTGAGGCTCCAGCAGAGACAGAGAGGTTATATGAGAGGGGTACCCCCTTCCTTAGGCCCGAGAACATGGGGTCCCGAGGGTTACCTTCCTGCTGAGGCTCCAGCAGAGAGGGAGGGCGTGTCCGAGGGGGACGCTCTCACTGAGGTCCCACCAGAGATGGAGGGGTGCTCGGGGGTTCGTCTCGCTGAGGCCCCAGCAGCTAGGGAGGGGGGCACTGGGAGACCCACTCGCTTAGGCCGCAGCAGACGGGGTCCCGAGGGGGACCCTCTCTCAGAGGCCCCAGCAGAGATAGAGGCTCTGGCTGGGAGGGTCTCTCTGGCTGAGGCCACAGCAAAGAAAGGGTTCCTCTCACTGAGGCCCCAACAGAGGGGGTCCCGAGGGGGACAATCTTGCTGTGGCCCCAGTAGAGGTTGTTCCGAGTGGGACCCTCTCGCTGAGGCCCCAGCTGTGAGGGAGGGAGGGTCCGAAGGTGACCCTCACCCTGAGGCCCCAGCAGATAAGGAGGGGGGCTCCGGGCGTGCATCTCGCTGAGGCCCCAGCACAGGGGCTCCTGAGGGGTATCCTCTCACTGAGGACCAGGCAGAGACGGTAGGTGGCAACATGGGACCCTCTCGCTGAGGCCCCAGCAGAATGGGTTCAGAGTGGGACCCTCTCGCTGAGGCACCAGCAGCGTGAGGGTCCCTCTTGCTGATGCCCCAGCTGAGCGGGTCCCAAGGGGGACACCCTCTCGGAAGTCCCAGCACACAGAGATGTGCGGTCCGAGGGGGACCCTCTCGCTGAGGCCCCAGCAGAGGAGGTACCAAGGTGGACAATCTCGCTGAGGCCCCAGTACAGGGGGTCCCAAGTGGTCTCTTTTGCTGAGGCCCCAGCAGTGAGGGAGGAGTCGCCAGGGGTCCCTTTCGCTGAGGCCCCAGCAGAGGGGGTTCCTAGGGGGTCCCTCACTGAGGCCCCTGCAGAGAGAGGGGGGCGAGGGTCCCACTCCCTCACTGAGGCCCCAGCAGAGAGAAGTGGGGATCCAAGTGCTAACTTCTCTTGGGGCCCCAGCAAAGAGAGAGAGAGATGGGTGCCAAGTGTCCCTCTCGCTGAGGCCCCAGCAGAGGGGGTCCCTATGGAGACCCTCTCGCTGAGGCCCCAGCAGCGAGGGAGGGAGCTCCGGGGAGCCCTCTCGCTGAGGCCCCAGTAGAGGGTGTCTCAAGGGAGTTCCTCTCGCTGAGGCCCCAGCAGAGATGGAGGGGGTATCCGAGGGGAACCCTCTTCCTGAGGCCCGAGGCGAGGGGGTTCCGAGGGGTACCTTCCTGTTGAGGCTCCAGCAGAGATGGAGGAGGGCTCGGAGGTCTGTCTCGCTGAGGCCCCAGCAGCTAGGGAGGGGGGCTGTGGGGGTCCCTCTAGCTGAGGCCCCAGCAGAGTGGGTCACCAGGGTGACCCTCTCGCTGAGGCCCCAGCAGAGAGAAAGGGGGGCCTGAGAAGGAACCTCTCGCTGACCCCAGCAGAGGGGGTTCCGAGGTGTTCCTTCTCGCTGAGGTTCCAACAGAGAGGGAGGGGTGTCCCGCTGGGGACCCTCTCGCTGTGGCCCCAGCAGAGATGGAGGGGTACTTGGGAGTCCTTCTCGCTTAGGCCTCAGCAGCAGAGGGGGGCGCTGGGGGACCCTCTCGCTGAAACCCCAGCAGATGGGGTCTCAAGGGCATCACTCTCGATGAGGCCCCTACAGATGGGATCCCGAGGGGACCCTCTCGCTGAGGCCCCATCAGATAGAGAGAGAAAGGGGGTGGTTATGAGTCCCTCTCGCTGAGGCCCCATCAGAGAGAGAGAGAGAAAGGGGGTGGTTGTGAGTCCATCTCACTGAGGCCCTGGCATCGAGTGAGTGGGGCTCTGGGGTTCCTCTCGCAGAGGACCCAGCAGAGAGGTAGTGGGACTCAGGGGTCCCTCTCACTGAGGCCCCAGAAGACGGGGTCCTGAGGGGGACCTTCTGGCTGAGTCCCCAACAGAGAGAGGGTCGGGCTCTGATGATCTCTCTTGATGAGTCCCATGCAGAGAGAGAGGGGGGTCTGGGGGGATCATCTCGCTGAGGCCCCAGCAGAGAGGGTCCCGAGTGGAATCCTCTCACCGAGGCCACAGCATTGACAGAGGAGGGGTCGGATGGGGACACTCTCGCTGAGGCGACAGCAAAGAGGAACCCTAGCGGTACCTTCTCGCCTAGGCCCCAGCAGAGATGGAGGGGTCACCAGGGTTCCCCCTCCCTGAGGCCCCAACAGAGTGGGTCCCGAGGGGGACACTCTCGCTGAGGCTCCAGCACAGAGAGTCCCGAGTGGTCCCTTTTTGCCTAGGCCCCAGCAGAGAGGTTAGGTGGCTCCGGGTGTCCCTCTAGCTGAGGCCCAAGCAAAGGGGGTCGCCGGGGTTCCCCCTCGCTGAGGCCCCAGCAGAGGGGGTCCCAAGGCATATCCTCTCGCTGAGGTCCCAGCAGAGAGGGCGGGGTCGCCAGGGTTCCCCCTCACTGAGTCCCCAACAAAGGGGGTCCCTCTCACTGAGGCCCCAGCAGAGGGGGTTCCCAGGGTGATCCTCTAATGGAGGACCCAGCAGAGAGAGTGTGGGTCTCAGGGGTCCCTCTCACTGAGGCCCCAGAAGACGGGGTCTTGAGGCTGATCCTCTGGCTGAGTCCCCAACACAGAGAGAGGGTCGGGCTCTGAGGCTCTCTCTCGCAGAGGCCCCAGCAGAGAGTGTAGGTGGCACGGGGGTCCCTCTTGCTGAGGGATTCCAAAGGGGACCCTCTCACTGGGGCCCCAGCAGCGAGGAAGGGGTCGCTAGGGGTCCCACTAGCTGAAGCCCAGTAGAGAGAGAGGGGGGTCCAACGAGGACCATCTCGCTGAGACCCAGGCAGAGGGGCTCACGAGATGGACCATCTTGCAGATGCCCCAGCAGATAGGGAGGGGATGGAGGGGGGGGCCAAGGGTCCCTCTCACTGAGGCCCCAGCAGACTGGGTCCCAGGGGACCGGCTCTTGTGGCTCATTTGGAGAGTGAATCATCGGACGGAAGATCTTTCTCTCTCTCTTCTCCTCTCTGTATATCTGACTTTGGAATAAAATACATAAATCTGTTTAAAAAAAAAAAAGGTGGGGCAGCATGGGGCACCCTCGTGGCCACCAGGACTCACTGCAGAATGTTCATCCAAGGCTCTCCTGCCAAATCAGTGGAAGCACCCCAGCTCAGAGAGGCATTTGCTCTCAAGGACACTCTTTTTACAGCTTGCACACAAGTCCCATGACGGAAGCCATATGCACGCCCTGGGGGTCTGCATTGACAGCTAAAAGCAGTCTAGAGTCACAGCACAGCACACAGCATGCTCCCTCGCAGGAGGCCAGCAGCTTTCTGTCTTTTCCTTCCTCCCTCCTGCCTCCCTCTGTCCTCTTTTCTTGGAAGCACAGAGGAACAGAGAGGGAGAGACAGAATCTTTCTTGAATCTGTTGGCTCACATCCCCAACGACCACCACCAGAGCCAGCTGTGGCTGGGTCAGGACAAGCCCAGGAACCAGAAGCTCCCTCCAGATCTCCCACAGGGCACAGGGGCACACGGGCACAGGGGCACAAGCCCCTGCAGCATCCTCCGCTGCTCTCCCAGGAGGATCAGCAGGGAGCTGGACTGCAGGGGAAGCAGCCAGGATTTGAAGCAGCACCCGTACAGGCCATCCACCTGGCAGGCTGAGGCTTGACCCACTGGGACAATACCCTGCACCACACCACACCACACCACACCACACCAATCCTTGCTGGACCCTTCAGCAGCTCCTTCACCAGGCTGCTGAAGGAGCCTGTCCACCTGGCTTGCACAACTTATGCCGTTCCATGCTGTGAGAGCAGCCAGTACAGATTAGGGATCCAGGCATGTTGCTACTCTACCTGTCCTGGGGAGAAGGACCTCTGTGAAGAACAGATGTCAGCTGTTGGGATGTCTTGTGGAAGATGGCACATCAGCAGCAGCCGACGGTCCACAGCTGACCAGCAGGAGGAAGAGTCTTGAATCCAGAAGGATCCATGGAGGAGGGTGAAGCACTCCCTGGTGAACAAGAGGGCAGCAGCATCTGGCTGGAGGCTGTGAGGCCAAATTCCTGCCTCCAAAGCACATGACAGGGATGGCTGACCCCTCAAGTGCTAGCTAGAGATAGGAAAGGCAGCTTTGTGCACCCTGTTGTGTGCAGGAAGCACAGGCCCTGAAAGCCCTACTTTGTGCGGGCCTTGGTGGCTCACCAGCCATCATCCTATGTGCTGGGCAGCAGGGCTGCATGTTGCAGGGTGCTTTCTTTAGCAGCTAGAGCCTGGGACTTCCTATTGCAGATGGCTGGTGACCTCTGGTGCCTACTTGCCCATCCACATGGCTCCTGGCTTAGGAGCCCACATGCCCAGACACCACTCAGCTAGGCCAAGGCAGGCCGAGTAGTGTATCACCCTAACCACCACCCAACACATGCAAAAATACATGAAGCCGGGGCACATCAGCGTGGCCTAGTGGCTAAAGTCCTTGCCTTGGACGCACCAGGATCCCATATGGGCACCCGTTCTAATCCCGGCTGCTCCACTTCCCATCCAGCTCCCTGCTTGTGGCATGGCAAAGCAGTCGAGGACGGCCCAAAGCTTTGGGACCCTGCACCCACATGGAAGACCTGAAAGAGGTTCCAAGTTCCCAGCTTCGCATTGGCGTGCACCAGCCATTGCGGTTCACTTGGAGAGTGAATCATTGGATGGAAGATCTTCCTCTCTGTCTCTCCTCCTCTCTGTATCTCGGAATTTGTAATAAAAAAAAGGTCCATGAAGCCCTCTTGGCAGCCCATCAAGGAGCTTTTCCACTTGCCAAAGAACTCCCGGAGCCTGCATCTCAGGGTGCTCTGCGAGGAATGTGGGTGTCAGTAAGGTTTCCCGGGACCTCATTTGGCCAAGTACAACCCCAGTGGGCTGGTGTTTAACACCAGCTCTCAGAGGGCTCTGAGGACGCAGGCATGGGACTCCAGCTCCCTGAGGGCCTGTGGGCATGCTGACATAGGACACCACCTCCCAGGGTTCTTTAAGTGCCCTGCTGTTAAAGGCACCCTGACACTTCCTATCACAGAGGCCTGGGCTGATGCTAGGCCCCAAACGTCCTCCTCCCTCCCGGGCTTTGGTATGTGGGCTGTTCGGCCTTGGAGCCCTGATCTTTCAACAGCACGTGTACCAGAATACTGTCCGGAACCCCCACCTGATGCTAGGATGGCTCTGGTTGGACTGTCTAGAGCTCAGAAGGCCTGAGCCCACCAGGGGTAGAAAGGGCTGGTTGGGGCCCGGCGTCGTGGCCTAGCAACAAAAGTCCTCGCCTTGAACACGCTGGGATCCCATATGGGAGCCGGTTCTAATCCCGGCTGCTCCACTTCCCATCCAGATCCCTGCTTGTGGCCTGGGAAAGCAGTCGAGGACGGCCCAAAGCATTGGAAACTTGCACCCACATGGGAGATCTAGAAGAGGCTCCAGGTTCCTGGCTTTGGATAGGCGTGCACCAGCCATTGTGGCTCACTTGGGGAGTGACCCATCTGACGGGAGACCTTCCTCTCTGTATATCTGACCTTGGAATAAAATAAATGTGTAAAAAAGAAAAGAAAGAAAAGAAAAGAAAAACGAACGGCGGCTTTGGGTGACCTCTCGTAGCCACCAGCACTCAGTGCAGGACGCTCATCCAAGGCTCTCCAGCATGGATGAAGGTCCTCTGCTGCCGGACCCCAGCAGAAAAGAGGGTCCTCTACTGCCAGACGCCAGCATAGAGGAGGATACTTGGATGTCGGACCCAATAGAGTGGAGGGTCTTCTGGTGCTGGATCCTAGCAGAGAAGAAGGTCCTCTGGTGCTGGAACTCAGCAGAGAGGAGGGTGCTCTGCTTCTGGACCCCAGCAGAGAGGAGTTTCCTCTGCTGCTGGACCACAGCCAAAGACGAGGCTTCTCTGGTGTTGCACTACAGCAGACAGGAGGGTTCTCTTCTGCCAGACCCCATCAGAGAGGAAGTTCCTCTGCTGCTGGACCCAATTAGAGAGCGGGTCCTCTGCTGCTGGACCCAATCAGAGAGGGGGGTCCTCTGGTGCCGGGCCCCAGCAGCAGTTGAGGGTCCTGTGCTGCAGGACCCATGCAGAGAGGAGGGTCTTCTGGTGCCGGAACCCAGCAGCAGAGGAGGGTAATCTGGTACCAGACACCAGCAGGGAGGTGGTTCCTGTGGTGCCGGACACCAGCAGAGGGAGGGTCCTCTGCTGCTGGACCCCAGCAGTGAGGAGGTTCCTCTGCTGCTGGACCCAATTAGAGAGGGGGGTCCTCTGGTTCTGGGCCCCAGCAGCAGTTGAGGGTCCTGTGCTGCAGGACCCATGCAGAGAGGGGAGTCTTTTGGTGCCGGACCCAAGCAGCAGTGGAGGGTACTCTGGTGCAGGACCCTAGGAGCAGAGGACGGTCCTCTGGTGCCGGATGACAGCAGGGAGGATGGTCCTGTTGTACTGGACCCCTGCAGCAGAGGAGGATCCTCTGGTGCCGGAACCCAGCAAAGAGAGATTCCACTACTGTCGGACCCCAGCAGAGAGAAGGCTGCTTTGCTGCAGGAACACAGCAGAGAACAGGGTCCTCTGCAGCCGCACCCGAGCAGAGGGGAGGGTACTCTGATGCCAAACACCTGCAGCGGAGGGGGGTCTTCTTCTGCTGTACCCCAGCAGAGACCAGGGTCCTCAACTGCCTGTCCCCAGCTAGAAGGAGTGTCTTCTGGAGCCTGACCCCAGCAGAGAGGTCCTCTCCTGCTTCCTCTCTGTGGTGTTCAGCAGGAGTTGAGGGTCCTTGGCTGCTGGACTCCAGCAGAGAGAAGGGTCCTCTGCAGCATTTTACTCGCTGGACCCTAGCACAGACGAGGGTCCTCACGTGCTAGACCCAGCAGAGAGGAACGTCATATGGTGCCGAACCCAGGCAGTGAGGTGGGTCTTCTGCTGCTTCCTCTTTGTTTTGGCAGAGCAGAGAGGAGAGTCCTCTGGTGCTGCATCAAAGAAGAGAGGAGGGTCCTCTGCTGCTTCCTCCCTGCTGGGGTCCAGCAGGGGAGGTCCACTGCTTCCGGACCTCAGCAGTGAGTGGGTCCTCTGCTCCTGGACCCCAGCAGAGCGAAGGGTCCTCTGTTGCCGGACCCCAGCGGAAGAAGAGGGTCCTCTGCTCCCCGACCACAACAGAAGAGGAGGGTTCTCTGCTGCGGCCTCTCTTTGAAGTCCATGAGGAAACGAGGGTCCTTTAGAACTTCTTTTCTGCTGAGGACGTGCAGCATAGGAGGGTCATCTTCTGCAGGGGTTCAGCAGGAGAGGAGGGTCCTCAGCTGCTGGAAGCAAGGCAAAGTGGAGTGTCCACTGCTGCCAGACCCCAGCAGGGAAGTGGGTCCTCTGCAGCGGTACCCCAGCAATACAGGAGTGTAATCTGCTGCCGGGCCCCAGTAAAGAAGTGGGTCTTCTTCTGCTGGACCCCAGCAGAGAGGAGGGTCCTCTGTTGCTTCGTCTATGCGGGACACCCGCAGTGAGGAGAGTCCTCTGGTTCTGGACCCCAGCAGAAGGGAGAGTACTCTGCTGCTGGACTCCAGCAGAGAGGACGGTCCTCTGCTGATTCCTCTCCACTGGGGTCCAACGGAGAGGAGGGTCCTATTTTTCCAGACCCCAGCAGTAGAGTAGGACCCTCTGCTACCCGACCCCAGCAGAGGGGTGTTCTCTGGTGCCGGATCCCTGCAGAAGAGGGAAGTTTTTTGCTGCCGGACCCAGCAGAGAGGATGGTCCTCTGCTGCCGGACCCCGCAGTGACGAGTGTCATCTGCTGCCGGACCACAGAAGGAAGGAGGGTCCCCTGTTGCCAGACCCAGCAGAACAGGAGGGTCCCCTGCTGCTTCCTTCTTTATTGTCCAACAGAAGAGGATTGTCCTCTGCTCCTTTCTCTCTGCAGGAAAACAGCAGTGAGGGGGAACCTATGGTGCCAGGCAGCAGCAGAGAGGAGGATCTTGTGTTGCCGGACCCCAGCAGAAGAGGATGGTCCTCTGCTGCCGGATGCCAGCAGAGAGGAGGGACCTCTGCTGCCAGACTGCAGCATAGAGGAGGGTCCTCTGCTGCTTCTTCTCTGCTGGACCCCAGCAGAGAGGCGGATCCTCTGGGGATGGACCTCAACAGAGAGGAGGGTCCTCTACTGCTGTACCCCAGTAGAGAGGATGGTCCTCTGCTGATTCCTCTCTGATGGGGTCCAACGGAGATGATTGTCTTATGCTGCTGGACACCAAAAGCAGAGGATGGGCATCTGCTGCCTGATATCAGCAGCAGATGAGGGTCTTCTGTTGCCGGACCCCAGCAGAGAGGAGGGTACTCTATTGTTGTAACTCAGCAGAGAGGATTGTCCTCTGCGACTTCCTCTTTGCTTGGGTCCAGCAGAAAGGAGGGTCTCTGATGCTGGACCCCAGAAGAGAAAAGCGTCATCTGATGCTTTATCTCTGCTATGTTCCTTTAGTAGAGGAGGTTCCTCTGCTGTCCGAATCCAGCAGGAAGAATCCTCTGCTGCCAGAACACAGCAGGAACGAGGTTCCTCTGTTGCCAGACCCCAGCAGCAGAGGAAGGTCCTCCACTGCTGAACCCCAGCAGGGAGGAGGGTCCTCCACTGCTGAACCCCAGCAGGGAGGAGGGTCCTCTGTTGCCAGACCCCAGCAGAGAGGAGTGTTCTCTGCTGCGAGACCCCAGCAGAGAGCATGGTCCTCTGCTGCCGGACCCCAGCAGAAGAGGAGGTTCCTCTGCCACATCCTCTCTTTGGGGTCGAACAGGAGTTGAGTGTCCTCTGTACTTCCTCTCTGCTGGGGCCCAGCAGCAGAGGAGGGTCCTATGCTGCAGGTGTCCCGCAGGAGAGTTAAAAATCTGCTGCTTAAACCCAGCAGAAGTGGTGTGTCATATGCTGCAGGACCCCAGCAGAGCGGAGGTTCCTGTGCTGCTTCCTCTGGTGCTGGACCCCTGCAGAGAAGAGGGTCCTCTTGTGCTAGACCCCTACAGAGAGGGGGTCCTCTGGTGCCGGACCAGAACAGCAGAGGGTGGTCCTCTGCTGCCGGACCACAGCAGGGAGGAGGGTTCATTCTTCTGGACCTCAGCAGGGACGATGGTCCTCTGCTGCCGGACCCCAGTAGGAGAGGAGGGTCCTCTGCTGCCGGAAACCATCAGAGAGGTGCCTCATTTGCTGCTACCTCTCTGCTGGGGTCCAACAGAGTGGAGGGTCCTCTGTTTCCAGACCACATCAGCAGAAGAGCAGGGTGCTCAGTGCTGGAAAACAGCAGGGAGTAGGGTCCTCTGCTGCCGGCACCATCAGCAGAGGTGGGTCCTCTGGTGCCGGAACCAACCTACAGAGCGGGGTACTCTGATGCTAGACCCCAGCAGCAGTGGAGGGTCCTCTGGTGCTGGACCCCAGCAGAGAATGGTGTCCTCTGCTGATGGACCCCAGCAACAGAGGAGGGTTCTCTGTTGCTGGACCCCAGCAGAGTGTAGGGTGTTGTTGTGCCGGACCCCAGCAGAGAGGAGGGACTCTGCTGCCGTACCAAGGCAGGGAGGAGGGTCCTCAGCTGCAGGAACCCAGCAGAAGGAGGGTCCTCTGCTGCCAGACTCCAGCAGCAGAGGGGGTCCTCTGGGGCCGGACCCTAGCATCAGAGGGGGGTCCTGTGCTTCCAGACACCAACAGCAGAGGGATGAATTCTGCTGTTGGACCCCAGCAGAACATGGGTGTTGTCTGCTGCCAGAACCCAGCATAAGGAGTGTCATTTGCTACCAAACCCCAGCAGGACAAGGGGGTCCTCTGGTACCAAAACCCAGCAGCAGAGGGGGGTTCTTTGCTGCCAGACCCAAACAGCATAATTGGGTTCTCTGCTGCAAGAATCCAGCAGCACAAGGGGCTCTCTGTTGCTGGAATCCAGCAGAGAGGACTTCCTCTGAAGCCGGACATCAGGAGAGGAGGGTCCTCTGCTGCAGGACGCCAGTAGAAGAGTAGGATCCTCTGTGTGTCCTCTCTTTGGGGTCCAGTAGGGAACAAGGTTCCTCTGCAACTTCCCCTATGCTGTGGTCCAGCAGCAGAGGTGGGTCCTCTGCTGCAGGGATCCAGCAGGAAAGGAGGGTCGTTTGCTGCTACCTCTCCACTGGGGTCCAGCAGCAGAGGCAGGTCCTCTGCTGCCGCACCCCAGCAGCAGAAGGCGGTAATCTGGTGCTGGACCCCAGCAGAGTGGAGGGTCCTCTGCCACTGGACCCCAGTAGGAGAGGAGAGTACTTGGGTACTGCACCACAGCAGGACAAAGTGTTCCTCTGGTGCCGGACCCTAGCAGCAGAGGGGAGTTCTCTGGTGCAGGAACCCAGCAGAAGGAGTGTTCTCTGCTGCCAGACCCCAGGAGCATACGGAGGTCCTCTGGTGCTGGATCCCATCAGCAGAGGGGAATCTTCTGATGCCGGACGCCAGCAGCAGAGGAGGGTCCTCTGGTGCTAGACCCCAGCAGAGAGTGTTGTCATCTGGTTTCAGACAACAGCAGCAGTGGTGGATGCTCTGCTGCTGTACCCAGCAGAGAGGGTGGTTCTCTGCTTCCGGAACCCACCTGGGAGGAGGGCCCTCTTGCCTCCAGAACCCAGCAGGGAGGAGGTCCGCTGGTGCCAGAACCAAGCAGCAGAAGAGGGTCCTCTGCTGATGGACCCGAGCAGGGAGGAGGGTCCTCTGCTGCAGGAACCCAGCAGAAACAAGGTCCTCATCTGTCGGATCCCAGCCGAAGATTAGGGTCCTGTGCTTTGTCCTTTCTTTGGGGTCCAGCAGGAGATGAGTGTCCTCTGCAACTTCCTCTCTGCTGTGGTCCTGTAGCAGAGGAGACTCCTCTAGGCTGGGGTTCAGCAGCTGAGAACCCTCCTCTCTGCTGTGTCAGGCAAGAGATGACGCTGCTCTACTGCTGGGATCTGACAGCAGGAGAGGAGGGTCCTCTGCTGCTGGAACAGGAAAGAAGAGGAGGGTCCTCTGCTGCAGGACTCCAGCTGAGAGGAACGTCCTCTGCTGCTTCCTTTCTGCTACACCCCAGCAGAATGAAGGGTCCTCTCATGCTAGACACCAGCAGAGAGGATGGTCCTCTGCTGCTTCCTCTCAGCTGGGGTCCAGCAGAAGAGTAGGGTCCTCTGCTGTCGGACGCAGCAGCAGTGGAGTGTCTTCTAATGCTGGGCCCCAGCAGAGAGGAGGGTCCTCTGGTGCTGGACCCCAGCAGAGAGGGGTGTCCTCTGGTGCCCGACCCAAGCAGCAGAGGGTTTTCTCTTTGGCTGGACCTCAGCAGAGAGGGGGGTCCTCTGGTGCCTGACCAAACAGCTGAGGGGGGTCCTCTGGTGCCGGACCACAGGAGTGAGGAGGGAGGACCTCCACTCCCAAACACCAGCAGAAGAGGGGGGTCCTCTGCTGCCAGAAACAACAGAAGGAGGGTCCTTTGTTGCCAGACCCAGTAGCATAGAAGCGTCCTTTGGTGTCCGACACCAAGAGCAGAGGGGGTCCTCTGCTGCCAGACCACAGCAGCATAAGGCGGTCCTCTGGTGCTGGAACCCAGCAGAGTGGAGGGTCCTCTGCTGCCGGAACACTGCAGAAGGAGGGTCCTCTGCTGCCAGATCGCAGCAGCAGAAGAGGGTCATGTGGTGCCAGACACCAGCAAGAGAGGGGGTCCTCTGGTGCCGGACCCCACCAACACACGAGGGTCTTCTGCAGCCGGACCACAGCAGGGAGGAGGGTTCTCTCATTCCGGACTTCAGCAGGGACGATGGTCCTCTGCTGCCGGACCCCAGCAGCAGGGGAGGGTCATCTGGTACCACACCCGAGCAGCAGATGAGGGTCCTCTGCTGCCATATCCCTGCAGGGAGGAGGGTCCTCTGCTACCAGAACACAGCAGAAGGAAGGTCCTCTGGTGCCAGACACCAACAGCTGAGGGGGGTCATCTGGTGCCAGATCCCAACAGCTCAGGGGGGTCCTCTAGTGCCCGACCACAGCAGCAGAGGGAGGACCTCCACTCTGGGACACCAGCACAAGAGGGGGGTCCTCTGCTGCCAGACCCAGTAGCAGAGACGGGTCCTTTGGTGTCGGACCCCAAGAGCAGAGGGGGTTCTCTGGGGCCGCACCCCAGCAGCAGAAGGCGGTCCTCTGGTGCTGGACGCCAGCAGAGTGGAGGGTCCTCTGCTGCTCGACCCCAGCAGGAGAGGAGAGTCTTCGGGTACCGGACCACAGCAGCACAAGTGGTTCCTCTGGTGCCAGTCCCCAGCAGGGGGGTTCCTCTGGTGCCGGAACCCAGAAGCAGTGAGGGGTCCTCTGGTGCCAGAAACAGCAGCAGAGGGAGGACCTCTGCTTCCGGGCTCCAGCAGCAGAGAGGGGTCCTCTGCTGCAGGAACCCAGCAGAAGGAGGTTTCTCTGCTGTAGGACACCAGGAGCATAGGGGAGTCCTCTGGTGCTGGAACCCAGCAACAAAGGGGGGTCTTCTGTTGCCGGATGCTAGCAGCAGAGGAGGGTCTTCTGCTGCCGAACGCCATTAGAACAGGGTCTGTTCTTTGGGGCCCAGTCTTGGACGAGCGTCCTCTTCAACTTCCTCTGTGCTGTGGTCCAGCACCCCAGTAGAAGAGTAGGGTCCTCTGCAGTGTCCTCTCTTTGGGGTCCAGTAGGCAACGAGGGCCCTCTGCAACTTCCCCTCTGCTGTAGTCCAGCAGCAGAGGACGGAGTCCATCAGAGGAGGGTCCTTTGCTGCTACCTCTCCGCTGGGGTTTAGCAGCAGAGGAGGGTTCTCTGCTGCTGGACCCCAGAAGCAGAAGGCAGTCCTCTGGTACTGGACCCCACCAGCAGGGGACGTTCCTCTGCTGCCGGACCACAGCAGAAAGGAGGGTCCTAGGCTTCCGGACCCCAGCAAAGAGGATCGTCCTGTGCTGCCGGAACTTTGCAGAAGAAGGTGATCCTCTGCTGCCGGACCTCAGTAGAAGAGGAGGGTCCTCTGCTGCTTCCTCTCTGCTGAGATCCAATAAATAGGCGGGTCCTCAGGTACTGGACCCCAGGAGAGAGGAGGGTCCTCTGCTGTCTGACCCCAGCAGAGGGGGGAGGTTCTCTGCTGCCAAACAACAGCACAGAGGATAGCCCTCTGGTGCTGGACCACTGCAGACAGGAGGGTCCTCTGCTGCTGGAGCCAGCAGAAGAGGTTGGTATTCTGCTTCTGGACACCAGTAGAAGAGGAATGTCCTCTGCTGCGTCCTCTCTTTGGGGTCCAGCAGGGAGAAGGGTCCTCTGCTGCAGGGGTGCAGGGTCCTCTGCTGCCAAACCCCAGGAGCAGACGGGGGTCCTCTGGTGCCGGACCCCAACAGAGAGGAGTGTCCTCTGCTGCTTCCTCCTTGCTGGGGTTCAACAGAGGAGGACCTCTGTACCAGACCCCAGCTGCTTAGGAGGGTCTTCTGGTGCCAGACCCCAGCAGAAGGGGGGTGGTCTCTGCTGCCGCACCCCTTAGCAGAGGAAGGTCCTATGCTGCCAGACCACAGCAGAGGAGTTTCCTCTACTGCCGGAACCCAGCAGAGAGGAGGGTCCTCCTCTTTGTCCTCTCTTAGGGGTCCAGCAGGAGATGAGTGTCCTCTGTAACTTACTCTCTGCTGTGGTCCAGCAGCAGAGCATGATCCTCGGAGGCAGGGGTCCAGCAGTAGAGGAGGATTCTCTCCTGCTGGAACACAGCAGAAGAGGAAGGTCCTCTGCTGCGGGACCCCAGCTGAGTAAAGGCTCCTCTTCTGCTTTCTCTCTGCTGTGCCACAGCAGAGAGGAGGGTCCTTTGCTGCTGGACCAAAGCAGAGAGTAGGGTCCTTTGCTTCTTCCTTTCTGCTGGAGTTCCTAAGCAGAGGAGGGTGCTGTGCTGTCGGACACAACAGCAGTGGAGGGTCCTCTGCTGCAGGACCACAGCAGAGAGGAGGGTCTTTCGTACTATCCCCAGCAGAGAGGATGGTCCTCTGCTGCCTGACCCCAGCCGGGAGGAGGGGCCTCTGCTGCCAGACCCCAGCAGAGAGGAGTCTTTTGATGCCGGACCCCAGCAGGGGAGGAGGTTCCTCTGATGCCAGAATAGAAGCAAACGAGGGTCATCGGCTGTCAGACCCCAGATGGCAGGGGGGTCCTCTGCTGTATGAACCCAGCAGCAGAGCAGCATCCTCTACTGCTGGACCCCAGGAGTAAGGAGGGTCCCTGCTGCTCGACCCCAGCAAAGACTAGGGTACTCTGGTTTCGGACCTCAGCAGAGAGGGGTGTCCTCTGGTGTCGGACCCCAGCAGCAGAGGATGGTCCTGTTCTGCGGTATCCGAGCAGGGAGGAGGGTCCTCTGCTGCCATACCATAGCAAGGAGGAAGGACCTTTGTGGCCGGACCCCAGCAGCAGAGTTGGGTCCTCTGGTGCCCGACCCGAGCAACCTACTAGGGTCTTCTGGTGCAGGACCTCAGAAGGGAGAGAGGTCCTCTGCTGCCAGACCACAGCAGCAGAGAGGGGTACTCTGGTTCCGGATCCTAGCAGCAGAGTGGGTGTCCTCTGCTGCCAGACAATAGCAGCAGAGGGGGATCCTCTGGTGCTGGAACCCAGCAATAGAGGGGGGTACTCTGCTGCCAGACAGCAGAAGCATAGGGGGATCCTATGGTTTCAGAACCCAGCAAAGAAGGGGAGTCCTCTCCTGCTGGATCCCAACAGCTGAGGAGTGTCCTCTGGTACCAGACCCCAGCAGAGAGAAGGGTCCTCTGCTGCCAAACGCCATCACAAGATTAGGTCCTCTGCTACGTCCTTTCTTTAGGGTCCAGTATGGGACAAGGGCTCCCTGCAACTTCCTCTCTGCTGTGGTCGAGCAGCAAAGGAAGGCCTCTGCTGCAAGGTTGCAGCAGCAGAAAAGAGTCCTCTACTGTGGGACCCCAGCAGCAGAGCAGCATCCTCTGCTGCCAGACCACAGCATCAGAAGGGGATCCACTGCTATTGGATACCAGCAGCAGAAGCTAGTGTTCTGCTGACGGACGCCAGCAGCAGAGGGAGGTCCTATGCTGCTGGACCCCAGCAGCAGAGGGGGTTCCTACAGTATCGGATGCCAGCAGATGAGGGGGGTCCTCTGGTACTGGATCCCAGCCGAGAGGAAGGTCTTCTGGTGCCAGACCCCAGCAGTAGAGGAGTGTCCTATGGGCCCGGAACCCAGCAGCAGGGAGGTGGGTCCTCTGGTGTGGAACCCCAGGAGCTGAAGAGGATCCTCTGGTGCAGGACCACAGAAGAGTGGAGGGTCCACCACTGCCGGACCCCAGCAGAGAGGAGGGTCCTTTGCTCCCAGACCTCAGCAAAGAAGATGGTGCTCTGCTTCCGAACATCAGCAGAGAGTAGGGTCCTCTGCTGCTGTATCCCAGCAGAGAATAGGGTCATTTGTTGCCGGACTCCAGCAGACAGGAGGGACCCTGCTGCTAGACCCAAGTACATCACGGAAGAGTGTCCTCTGGTGCTTGACCCTAGTAGGAAAGGAGGCTCCTATGCTCCCTGACGCTAACACTGAGGAGGGACCTCTGCTGCCAGACCCCAGCAGAACAGGAGTGTCCTCTACTGCTTCCTCTGTTTGATGCCCACCCGGAGAGGAGTGTCCTCTGCAGCTTCCTCTCTGCTGGGGTACAGCAGAGAGGAGAGTCCACTGGTGCCGGACCACAGCAGAAGAGGAGTGTATTCTCCTGCGTCCTCTCCCTGGGGTGCAGCATGAGGTGAGGGTCCTCTACAACTTCTTCTCTGCTGTGGTCTAGTAGCAGGGGAGAACCTCATTGCAGGGGTCCCGCAGAAGAGGAGGGTCATCTGCTGTTGGACCCCGGAAGGCAGGAGGTTCCCCCCCTGCCATACCACAGCAGGGAGGAAAATCCTCTGCTGCCCCCCTCAGCAGCAGAGGAGGATCCTCTGGTGCCAGATCCCAGGAGCAGAGGAGTGTCCTCTGCTTCCAGACCCCAGCATGGAGGAGGGTCCTCTGTTGCCGGAACCAAGCAGAGAGGAGGATTCTTTGCTACCAGAACCCAGCATCTGAGGGGGTTCCACTTTTGCCAGACCCCAGCAGGGGAGGAGTGTCCTCTGCTTCCAGACCCCAGCATGGAGGAGGGTCCTCTGTTGCTGGAACCCAGTTGAGAAGAGGGTCCTCTGCTGTCGGATCCCAGCAGGGAAGAGGGTCCTCTGCTGCCTGACCCCAGCAGGGAGGAGTCCTCTGCTGCCAGACCCCAGCAGAGAGCAGGGATCTCTGCTTCATCCTCTCTTTGGGGTCCAGCAGGAGACGTGGATCCTCTGCATCTTCCTCTCTGCTGAGGTCCAGCTGCAGAGGAGGGTCCTCTGCGGCTGGACCACAGCATGGAGGAGGTATCTATGCTACTTCCTCTCTGCTCCACCCCAGCACTGTGGAAGTTCCTCTGCTGCCAAACAACAACAGGTTGGAGGGTCTTCTGCTTCCAGACCCCAGCAGAGAGGAGGGTCCTCTGCTGCCAGACCCCAGCAGAACAGGAGGTTCCTCTGCTGCTTCCTCTCTTTGGTGTCCAGTAGGAGAGGAGGGTCCTCTGCTGCTTCCTCTCTGCTGGGGTCCATCAGCAGACGAAGTCCTCTGCTGCTGAAATCCAGAAGGAGAGGAGGGTCCTCTGCTGCCAGACTCCTGCAGAGGCATTGTCCTCTATTGCTTTCTCTCTGCTGGAAACTAGCAGAGACGAGTGTCCTGTCGTGCTAGACCCCAGCAGAAAAAAGGGTCCTCTGCTGATGGACCAAAGCAGCTGAGGAGGCTCCATTGCTGCCGGACTCCAACAGCAGAGGAGGGTCTTCTGTCTGCACCGAAGCAGCATAGGATGGTCCTCTGAGGATGGACCCCACCAGCAGAGGAGGGTCCTCTGGTGCCAGAACCCAGCAGCAAGGAGGGTCTTCTTCTACCGGACCCCAGAAGCAGAGTAGGTCCTGTGGTTCCGGACACCAGCTGCAGAGGAGGGTCCTCTGTGGCTGCTGGACCCCAGCAGCAGAGAGGAGGGTCCTCTGCGGCTTCCTCTCTGCTGCGGTTCAGCAGAGGTTGGTCCTTTGGTGCTGGACCACAGCAGAGAGGAAGGACCTCTGATGCTTACTCTCTGCTGCTGTCCGGCAGCAGGGATGAGGGTCCTCTGTTGCTGGACCTTACAGGGATTAGGGTCCTCTGCTGCCGCACCCAAGCAGGGTGGAGTGTCGTCTGCTGCCGGTCCCCAACAGGCAGGATGGTCCTCTGCTGCTGAACCCCAGCAGGGAGGAGGTTCCTCTGCTTCCGGATTCCGGAAAGTTTTCTGGGTACCTCATCTGCGAACCATCAGTGCTAGTCAGCTGGTGTGTAATTCCAGTCTCAGAGGGTCCATGGACACGCTGACGTGGGACCCTACATTCCACAGGGATTGGGGAATGCTGAATTAGGATCAAGGTCCAAGAGGGCTCGTGGGTACACAGACATGGACCCAAGGTCTCACGGGGCCCATGGGCACACTGATGTGGGATTCCAGCTCCCAGAGGGTCCGTGTGCACACTCACATGGGATTCCAGCTCCAATAGGGCTCGTGGGCTTACTGACAGGGACTCCACATCCCTCAGGGCCTCTGGGGACCGTGACGTGCAACACCAGCTTCTAGTTCTCCTTGTGCCCTAGGTTGTACCTTGCTGGTGAAGACAGACAGCCACTTCCTAGCACAGAGACCTGGTCTGATGCAAGGCCACAAGCGTCCTCCACCCCCTCCTGATCCTTCATATGCGGGCTGTTTGGCCTTGGAGCCCAATCGTCAAGGGACACATATAAAGGAATTCTGTCCAGGATTCCCACCTGACACTAGGATGGCTGGGGCAGGACCTTCTAGTGCTCAAAATGCCTCAGCCAACCAGGGGTAGAAAGGGCAGCTTATGCGTCCTCTCATGGACAGCAGGACTCACTGCAGGACGCTCCTCCAGGCTCTCCTGCACAAACAAGGGAAACAACCCCAGCCTAAGAGAAATTCACTCTCAAGGACACTCTTTGGAGCGGTTGCACAGAAGTCCCAGGACAGAAGCCTTACGAATACCCTTGGGGTCTGCATTGGCAGACAAAAGCAGTCTAGAGCCACAGCACCCTCCCTACCTCCCAGGACAGCAGCTTTCTTTCACTTCCTTCCCTCCTGCATGCCTGTCTGGATCTGTACTGTTTTGTTTGAAGCACAAAGGAACAGACAGGGTGAGTCAGAATCTTTCTTGCATCTGCTGGCTCACTTCCACCAGGACCACCATCACAGCTAGATGTGGCTGGGCCAGGACAAGCCTGGACACCAGCAGCTTCCTCAACATGTCCCACAGGGGCACAGCACACAGGGGCACAAGCCCATGCGCCATCCTCCACTACTCTCCCAGCATCATCAGCAGGGAGCTAGACTGCAGGGGAAGCAGTCAGGACTTGAAGCAGCACCCATACAGGCCATCTGCCTGGCAGGCTGAGGCTTGAGGCCCTCGGACACCACGTAGCACCACCCCAACCCGCTCCAACGATTCCACCCCTAGCTGCATTCTTCAGCAGCCCCTTCACCAGGCCCGTGAATGTACTTGTCCTCCAGTCTTGCATAACTTTTGCTGTTGCGTGATGAGAGAGCAGAGGGCACCAACATGGCATGCAGGCATGCTGCTACTCTACCTGTCTAATGAGATGGACCTCTGTGGAGAGTACACGTCAGCTGTTGAGGTGTCTTGTGGCAGGTGGCACATCAGTGGCAGCTGATGGTCCCCAGGTGGCCTGCAAGAGAAAGAGTCTTGAATCCAGGATGCTCCTGGAGGATGGTGAAGCATTCCCTGGTGAACGAAAGGCCAATGGCATTTGGTAGGGGGTTGTGGGGCCAAATTCCTGCCTCCAATGCACACGATGGCGATGCCTGACCCCCCTCCCCCAAGTGTTTCCTAGGATGCCCTAGAGAAGGCAAAATGGTCCTCATGAGCCCATGCCTGCCCATGGCATGGGAGGGCCTATTTTGTGCAGGCCTTGGTTGCTCCCAGGCCACCGTCCTACCTGCTGGAAAGTGGGACTGCATGTCCCAGGGTGCTCTCGCAGAAGCTAAGGCCTGGGACTTCCTATTCCAGATGACTGGTGTCCTTTGGTGCTTACTTGTCCTTCCACTGTTCCATTCTTTGGATCGCACAAGCCCAGACACCACCCAGCTAGGCAGAGGAAGGCCGAGTGCTGTATCACCCTAACTGCCACCCCACACATGCAATAATACACGAAGGCCTCTCTGCAGCCCATCGGGGAGCAGTTGCACTTGCTAACGAAAGCCCAGGCCCTGTCCCCAAGGGTGCTTTGTGATGAAGGGGTGTAGTGGCAAGGTTTCCTGTGAGCTCATCCGCGAAAGATCAATGCTAGCCAGTCAGTGAGTAACTCCAGGCACCAGAGGGTCCTTCTGCACACTGACGTGGGACTCCAACACCCAGAGTGCCTGTGGGCACACTGACGTTTGTATCAAGCTCCTACAAGACCCATGGGCACAGTGACATGAGACCCCAACTCCCAACAGGACACATGGGCACGCTGAACTAGGACTCAGTCCCAGAGGGCCCATGTGCACACTGACATGGGTCTCCTGCTCTCAGAGGCCCATGAGCACGCTAATGTGAGTCTCCAGCTCCCATAGGGACTCTATGCACGCTGACATGGGACTCCACCTACCACAGGACCTCTGGGTGCCCTAATGTGGAACTCCAGCTCCCAGCACTCTCCCCATGTCCTATGTGATATCTTAATGGTGAAGGCACACAGCCACTTCCTAGCACAGAGG